>NC_086339.1:35300873-35616945 GCF_032445375.1 Bacillus rossius redtenbacheri
ATTTTAACTTACTAAAGATACATGATTTTGTGTCAAGTGATCCTTCTCATGCACTTTTTCGTGATACTGATGCCCTGCTGAACCCCAAAAATATTGGGAATGTCAGCATAGAAGACAAAAAGTTCTCAAAAATGGTTGATACTCTACCTTTCCTACAAAATGTGCCAAGAACTGCAATAGCAGCAGGTTATATGGCCCTTCAAAAGCTTGTAAACAGTGAACTACAAAAACCACACACAGCCAGTGTAGACATAGTGAATCTCTTGTGTCAACTGAAATGTGACTTTCCTGAGTTTGCTGCAGCTGCACTCAAATTAATGTGGATACCAACATCAAATGTTGACACTGAAAGGTCATTTTCAAAGTATTCTGTCATTGTCAGTGACTGGAGAAGATCTCTTTTGCCTGAGAATGCTGAACTTCTAACTATGGTTGCTTTCTCATGAATCATGAATAATGTTCACCAAAATAAAATACTGGCACCTGTATATAAATGCACCTTCACCAAATATGGGAAGAATAATGCTAAAATTATGAGGTCCTAAGTTATGTTCATAATGTTTTTATACTTTCCTCTAATACACAATCTACGCCGTTAATATTTATTTACTTTGAGCAAAAATTGTAAATATTAATAAAAGGGGTTACAATTACATTTACTATTATTGATCTTAAATCTCCTAAATAAATCATAACGGTGATGCCAAAAAATCTGAATTTTTATGACGATAAAGACAAAATCTCAAAATCTTTAGGACGAAATTTCCTAAAAAATAAAACCGTAAAATCTTGGCTCTACCTATGCATATATAAAATTAAATGTTTAAAACATAGCAAGCAAAATACTTGTTGATATTTATTAACACCAAACATGGAATGAAAGGTATCTGCCACTGAAATAGAACCTCCATAACTTCCTCTGCCACAACCAAGATAATAATAACTAAACTCATTTGTGTTAGTGTGACAGGGTATTGGCACAATGACACATAGGACATCTTAGGGTGACACTAGTGATAGTGAACTTTATTAACTTAATAAAAAAAATGAAATAAATTAGTGAAGTTTTAAACATAGGCTAAAATAAACAGACAGTTCTAAACATAATCCAAATACATAGTCGTATTGATTTTTTTATAATTAATTCATGTTGCCTTTACGATGATGCACAAGAAACCAAAATTTTATATTTGAAATAACTATGGAGAGCACAACATGGTTTATTCACTTTCATCTCATTTTCAACTATTTTCATCACGTATTTACCAATTATGTTTAGGGTTCAAATAAATACTGCCAGCTCACTTACTTTTAAATAGAACAAGAAACAAATTCTCAAAACTACTGAACTTGACCATTTGTTCACTGAATATGTAACACAAAACCTTTAAAACAGCAATTTAAATAGTTTAAAACAGTTACTAGTCTCTTAAATAATTTAATGTGTGTGTGGTAGACCAAACACAATCTCAAAAGAGGGGTCAATTTATAGTCAAACACTGGCCTACCTTAAGGCTGTTGCTGCTACGAGCACTCATGTATTTGTAGTTTTTACATAAATAACACTTGCACAATGTAATATTTTTGTGCCCGACACATGGCTATTCGGTTCTTGTGGCTTTTAATATCACAACTCACTGTCCCACAGTTAATTATGTTTAGAAAAAAACATTATTTTAATTTAAGTATATTGAATAATAATGGTGATATAATTAAATTAAATAAACTTCAATGTTTAAAACTGGATGTAAAATTAACAATATATGGCATTAACAGCATGGCAGCTGATACGGTTACATGTCCATGTATGTATTGTTAATAGTTTGGTGTGCTGCTACTGCTATGATAAATTTTATTATTTACTTTAACTCTTGCAACAGATATTAAATTTTTCTCAAGCTTTTTTATGTGCCTAAATTGAATACTAAGTCAGCTAAAAATAGTTTTCATGTGTATGACTAGATTTTGCTGCAGGTAGGTTCAATGTACACCACCTAGTGAGACATGAAACAAGGGTGTTGCCTAGGGGCTGGGTGACTTGTTTGTGGGGTAATGATGGTAAAGGTAAAGTAGGGCACTTGGAAGTCATATTCAACAAACAAACACGCCATCTATCAGAACATGCTGTCTCTTTGATGTGACTGCAAATTGTTTTTTGTTAGCCTAGAACTGAGAATCTATAACACAAATTCCAATACAACAAATTTTTGAACTAACAAAGCAATAAAGCATATGATTTTAGTAATTAGGGTTATTATTAGATACTAAATACTTTTCCTGACTGTAGACATACAGGTGATAATACAGTGTTTGGATACAAATGCTTTGTCTTTATAATCATCATAATCAGGTTTAACTTGCAAAAGTTGTTTGTTTTAAACATTTATTGATTTCTCTATAGACGGTAAGTAATAGGTATCTGTTTCAGTTTTAAAAAAAAAATGGAATGTGTAGGGTGCAATAATGTTGCTATTTTTTTTTTTACATAAAATTGCAAACTGGACATGCACAAAATAATTGCAATTTTTTTTTTGCCTCAAGCCCAGAAGTGCAGGAGATTATACTCATGAAGAACCTAGGAGCTAATGGCCAATAGGCGAGTTATTGCAGAGCCCCAATATTAATTCACAGATTTCTGCAAGCACACTTAAGGCTGAATTAAGGGTCAGGAGTCTGTATCACCACAGATCCAGCACCTGTCTCTGGTGCTGAGTGCATAGTCTCACAATTGAAATGACATTTGTGCCTTACTAACTACTTGCTGGCCTGCAGACAGGCACGGGGGCTACGCACCGAGTCTCTTGCGAATGATGTCGGAGGCAAAGTGGCCCTGGTTGATCATCTCCATGCCGGTGTTGTCGAGCACAACTATGGCATTGCTGTGTGCTGCCACCTCCGCCTCAAAAGCTTGGTGCTTCTGGATTTTCGCCTACAACATTCAACACGCATGCCAGTGTTATGTTGGTACCTTTACAGCAGTGCCTTGATAGTGCTGCCAACACCCAGATTGTAATTTTTTTACCATGAAGCATCAAGCAACACTTAACTTGTTTAGTGAGCTTGCTAGGTCACCTATACTCTGATTTTTATTGATGCGATAAAGCTGCTGATATTTTAAATAATTTATTCGTGGCATAAAGTCAAAACCTTCATGCCTGGTTGCTACAGTTTCAATCAAGGCTGTAGTGTCTTGTATTTGAACAACAGCCGAGAAACTTCACACAAACCAGCAAAGTGTGGCCCTCTTGACATCTGCAGTTATGATATGCAATGAATAATCGTAATTCCTACCAGAAAGAATGTACACAATGAGCCATTTGTGATGCAGCATTTAGCACTTGCAGCAGCAATCATGGACACATGCCTTCTTCTTCCAGTGGCTGATAAAGAGAGAGAGAGAGAGAGAGAACGGCAGATGCTGAGAACGGCAGAAGTTTACATGATTCATTGCAAATGTCACGTGAATTAAAAATTTATTCAGCTAGTGTTAGATGACAATTTATTCTGTCAAAAGAGCAGACACAAAAACAATATACCATTTTTATCGTATAATCATTGCACTGTTATTTTAGGACATCAAAAATGGAAAACCAAATTCTCATAAAAGTTTTAGTATTTTTTGGTCCCACAGTTAATGCTTTGTGTAGATAGCAAACAAGACCTTGTCAAAGATCACAGGACAAAAGAACCATGCAACAGCAATCGGTTTTCAAGTTGCTCTCGGGCAGTGTGGGAGTTATGAGAAAATACAGTAAAACTTAGATGTTTAGGTCTCACCATTTTCTCCTTAAGATATATATTATTGTTTCCCATATAAGATGTTGCCCATAAACTTATTTTCCCTTAGGCCTATATGTACCTATTTAATATTTGAAATCTAGTATTTGTTGGGATGTTACAGCACACTTATTTAACATAAATACAAAGTGTTCTAATGTAAATTTTCTTTTCAAGATGTTTTTAAACATTATAACCTTTATCTGTTCATAACTGCTATGCAGGGCATATAAAAATTTAGTTCAACCAGAAACAAATAGAAATATTTTACAACCTTGCGTTTCTACATTTTTGGAAAGCGTTTTTTTTATTATGTTAAATGACTAAACTTCATGTTTCTAAAGCCTGTGTTTAGTAGTTTCATATACAATTCCAATCCCTCATTTCACCCCTTCAGGATTTGAATTTCACTTAATTTCTTAGCAAGGACCTAGAAACCATAAGAAGCATTCATGCAAAATATAGTTTTGGAGATTTTGTGATAAGCGAGTGTGCTTTATATTTGATATGTATAGTGGAAAATAGCTCACCTGCAAGTTTGTAGGATCTTTGTAGCTCTCGTCTGAAGCTGCCTGAAGTTTCTCATTTATCCACGACTCAAGTTCATCTGCGTCTCTCTTGAAGTACTGCAAGTTATAAAACAATTTTGATTCGAGTTCTGAAGACATGAATTTGAATAAAAAGATACCGGCTTATAGGTTTTTTTAAGTTTATACAACAAGATCAGCCACGGCCGCACACCTGGAATCGCCGCGAGTCCTCCAACTTCTCTCGCTTGGCACGGGCCTCGAGCTTGAAGTTGCCATAGCGATGAAGCACCTGCTCTCGCCGCTCCTGAATGTCATCTGCCGTCTCCAGGATGCGCACCTCCTTCGGAGTGATCTGATCCATGCTGGATCAACTGCTTCTGCAACACACACGTCATTTGTTCAGAGGTATGAACACTCCTCGGACTCAAGTCCCTAACTTTAAGTACATGTGTGTCTTTAACGTGTTTGTTCCAAGTTCATTTATATGGAGTGTATATGACATCTGAAGTAGTTTTTTTTAAATATTTAAAAAAAAAAATTCTTGCCAACAGTAGAACTAAAATTGTAACACTGACACTACTGGAGTACAAAGAAGATAATCTGTTTGTTACTTATTTAGTTTGTGACGATGCTTCGCCCATCACATGTGTTCAGTTGGTCAGTGGTGTTTCTGAGGTTATATCACCTGGAATCGAAAGCAGCTGACTCACGAGTGAGTTGGTGCGTGTGGCTGTCACAAGGCAAGTCGGCTCTCGGGGTGGTGTTTAGCTCAGGTGGAGTCTCGCCGTGGCGCTTGGGAGTGCGACTGTTGCGTTTGGTGGACTTCCGAGTTTTCCACCTGTGTTTGGGAGGAGCGCGAGTAGTTCCGTGGAGAGAGGTTGGCAGTGCTATCACGACCAGGACAGTCGTTTAAAGTTCAGAAACTTGACCTGGCAGAGAGGATGTCTGCGAGCTTCAAGAAAAATTGGATGTATTACAATTTTATGACTGTTCGGTGTAGTGATGTTTTTGCACGGGTGTAGCGCCTGTTGAGTGAGAGTGAGTCAGGCAGCAATGTTTCATTCGTGTGGCATGAATATCTTTGAGTGTTAGTAGCTGCTACTAATTGAATACAGCTTTCCTATATTTTATTATTCTTCTTGGGAAAAGTGTGTCGTGTTGCAGCATTCAACATGGCGAGCTGGGAACACTCGTCTACCACGATTTTAAGTTGTTCCTTTGCTGCTGATATTCTTATCGGACGTGTCCGCCATTTGTTGATGGATGTATTGAGCTGAAAAAGGATATGTTCAATTACAACAGGTATTGTATTCTCAAGTGTCCATAAAAACCGAGACCTAGAAATTCCCCAGGCTGCAGTTGTAGGAATTAACTACAATTGGAATATTCATCACCTGGAAGTTTTTTTTTTTTTGGTTGCAATCGTTATCAGTGAGTGATCCGATTGAACTATCTATTACAGCAACTGGAAATTTATGATTTTTACTTAGCGATGCTAATTAAACTTTCTGAGTGCACCGGCTAACAGTCTAGCTTTAAGCTTTGCTGCTGGTTTAGTAAGCTGTACAGAATATTAAAATTGATTTAGTAATTTTTTTTAAGACATCCATTTTTGATCAGTGCTGTGGTATCGGAAAGAAAAAAAACCTGAAAACATGTTTTCACACACTACATACGCCCCTAAATTCATTCCAAAGGGAAGGTTTCGTTATTCCTATTAGTTTGTGAAAAAATTATAATATTAATATCTCGCATTACAATACCTGTGCTTTTACGCTGATGCCGCTATTTATTTTTTAACTGTGATAAATAGGAATATTTGTTTTCCAGACACTAGAGACATTCCTGAATTAACCCTGAAAAGAACGTTTTTTTATATTTGTACTGGTTTGTGAAAAAATAACAGTTAAATCATACATTGCAATACCTATGTATTCACGAATCACCGACATTCATTGCTTATCCATGTGGGTTTTTAATTTTTTCGGAGATTTGATTCAATGTAAGTGGTGTTGTAATAATGAAATTCATTTAAATAACAACTGTATTGCAATTGTAAGGGAATTTTAATGCTTACATTTCATGTTTGTCATTTTATTGTAATTGTATTCCAAAATGTTTGTTTTGTTACATTCCATTTAAAGTACTTACTATTTTGAGTTACGCTGCAACAAACAAATGTAATGGGAGAAATTTTTTTTTATTGAATCTTTAAAGTCAGTTCTTTTTCTGTGAAGAAAACGTGCTGTGCACTGAAGTAGCCAACACATTAAAATTAGCAGTCTTTCCAACAAATTCTTTGCTTACAGCCATCGTATATTCTGTGTTTGATGTGGCTGGTGTTTCATGTATCAAGTTTTAGTCCTGGATACTGAAGGCTTGATCCTGATGGCATGATCCTGTGGTACATGATCCTGTGGTACATGATCCTGTGGTACATGATCCTGTGGTACATGATCCTGGTGGCATGATCCTGGTGGCATGATCCTGTGGTACATGATGCTTGCTATTTTAGTTCAGAATGTCATAAGATCGTGCACATAAAAGAACTAGCAAAATAAGAAAGAACTAGTCGACCCGTGCAGAATTTGGAAGTGCACACCAAATCAATTTGTGTGGCATTCCATTCTTTAAAATTTTGGGAGAAATGTCATTTTGAAGAAGAATAGAAAAAAGTAAACACGGGTGTTGGTACACAACAAGACATGAAATTGAACACATCAGTACAAATAGCTTTACACTTTTTTTTACAGAAGTATTATATTCAAACATACCAATAATATACACGTTTACAAAACCTCTTTAAATCCAATGTTGGAAGTGATGATGTGATCAACGTTCACTTTTTGGTTACGTATCTTCAATACTAAATGATGCTATGAGAAGTAAATGTAAGAGGTTATGTTTGTGACCCAAAATATCAACAGTAATTTCAAAAGTACTTATAAGAAAAGTCTGACGTGCCAGAAGTTTTAGTTAAGTGGTTTTTTGGTTAAGTTGAAGGATTCTCTAAGATTTCTTTATCATAAGTTCTATTTATTATGAAAGGAAGTGCAATTTAAAAAAGAAATATTTAAACGCTGATGATTCAAGTGGATATCCAATTCGGAATTTATCAATTCCGATTCAATATCTATCAAAAAATCGATGCATCCGTTTAAGGACCTCTTCTTAGATGATTTTAAATCTCTAATTTAAGAGAAGCGGTACATTTCTAGACCATGGGTCTATTTTTCGTCATTAGCCTGTTACGCAGGTTGGTACTGCGTAATGAGGAAACTCGCCCCTGCGGGCTAGTGGGATACCACCCGCCATACACTGCACGGACTCGGCGCGCGAATTTCAATTGATGCGCGTTGGATAGCAGATCCTCGGGTCCACTCGTGCCGAATCGCCTTTGATCGGAGCACGTGGACGTGGTCGGAAGTTTCCGAGCCGCGTTTCCGATTCAGGATGTCCAGAATATTCCTCGCTGTTTTAGTATGGAGCGCAGCGAGTATATAAGCAGGCTGCTAGCACGAGTTCCACAGAGTCTTCTCTCAACCGGCTGCGTGAATAATGCGGTGACCACGACCCGCACCTGCGATCATCGACGCCGAAAGGCTGCCCGCTGAGGTCTTCAAGCTGCGCATGGATGCCGAACAAGGCGGTAAGAGAGGCCGCAAATTATACAAGTCAGTTACGGACTTGGTAATAATTCAGTGGTAGCCCAGAAACAATTTGCAAGTTGGCACGGGACTTCGGAAGTAAAAAGTATGTGTCGGACTTTGCAGTAAAATGACCAAGGGGAACATAGAAAATTCCGCCGAGGGTCATGAAGTGGTTTGCGACTAGGAGCATAACAGAGTTCTGCTCAGCAATACCTTAAAAAAAAGAAAATATATTTTCTCGTTCTATTAATACGGTGAAAATAAAAGGTGTTACTACTTGATTAAAACATTAAGGGCGTAGTGCAGTGGCATTAGCGGGACTACCAGTCGTGGCGTTTAAGACTACCAATGAACATAAACAAGGAGGTAAATTTTTAATGAAAAACTGTTTTAAAATAATTTCAAGCAACAGCATGTTAGGTGATTTGTCTCCAATTTTCTGCACTAGTATAGTGTTCGTTTTATTACCAAATAGTGTGAATTAAGAGCCGGCGAAAATGTGCAAGTATCAGGGAATCAGCACGGCGGCAGAGGTAGAATAAAGACATTCGCTCCGTCGATGTTTCCGGTCCGACTGGGGTGATCAGGTCAAGGATCAACGGAAATAAAAAACACTCGCCGCTATCACTTAAACGACACTGAAGATTTTAGCCAATTTTATTTGGGGAGAAGTGTTGAAATTTAAATTGTGTTAGAAATATCTCGTTCCTAAGTCTCTGGTACTGTTAAAACAATGTCTAATTTTGATCTGTAATTGAAGGTTTAAGTATTTTGTATAAAAAAGAATTTGTAATTATAACTAAAAGAAAAGGGTCCAGTTAGAATTATTTATTGAGGAATAATTCGTGTAGTTATGAGAAAATGTTTAAAAAAGTAGTGAATGGTACGTAATTTTGTATAAGTTTATTTCAGGTGTTTTGTTGGTAATCGCTGGAACATGAATTGTAGCAGTAAGGTGTAAAAGCCAACATAATAAGAAAATTTATATTAATGTATGAGGATTATATGTGTTTGTATAATGTGTGAATAAATTTCTGTACATGCCGTACTAAATATGTGTTATACATTGCTCTGTGTTTCCTTAAGCTCTTGTTGCCATTCTAATTTCCAACGACTAGGTAACAAGCCGGCACGATAAGCTTTAAAATGAGGGTAAATCATGGAATTTGATAAAGGAATACGGAAGATCACGTGGACCAACAGAAAAACAGGCTAGAGAAATAATATATAAGATTATGATTGTATGTTGAAAAAAAAATCTTAATTAGTCTTATGATCATAAACATTATTATATTACAATACATATTTTTTGTAGAGGATCTTCCAACGTACTGAACTAAAACAGCAATCATCATGTACCACAGGATCAAGCCAACAGGATTATGCCATCAGGATCTTTCGACGTACTGAATTAAAACAGCAAGCATCATATACCACAGGATCAAGCCAACAGGACATGTTATTAGCATCAAACCTTCAGGATCCAAGTATGAACTTCAATATATAAAACGGAAGAATTAGCGTATTTTTAATTCTCCATAGTTGGCTACAGTTATGCTAAACAAAGAGATATACAATCTCAAGTAAACAATGACTGGTGGTGGCAGCAGATATAGTAATTTAAGATTTAAAGTGTTATTTTTCACTAACCAGTACGAATCAAGAATCCATGTTTTCAAGGTCTATTTAGGAACATCTCTAGTACTTGAAAAACATATTTTTTTAGTTTTTATTTACTTTTTGATCCACGAAGCAGCGATGTCCAATGCTGGTATAGTATGTAAGCTATAAACTATTATTTTTCACAAACTAGTAGGAATTAAAAAACCATCCCTTCAGGGTAATTTTAGAGACATGTGTAGTGTGTGAAAACAATGTTCTCGAATTTTTTCTTTCCATTCTAAAAAGACCGCGACGTCTGATAATTAACGGGAAATTTATAGATAATCATATAGGTGTGCAATACTTGGTAAATATTTCATAAAAGTAATAAATGTACATTCTTAATGGAGGATTTATTGCCAAACTATGATTTTTTTGAGTGGACTATGATGTTGGTATGAATCTTAAAGTATGTAAAATGGCCACTAGAATTTTGGTAGTTAGTCCACGGTTTTCATGCTGGGTAATTGATATGACATTCTGCAGTGAACTTATTTTGCAATTTTAGTTTATATAGTTATTCTTTTTCTCCTCTTATGTAAGTACATATTTTGTATTATACCAGCAATAATTCTTAAAGTGAGTTTATCAGAGACTTCCAGAACCTAACTTATTTACTTGCTGTAGCCTACTGATAACTGTTAACACAATTTATGCACCACCCGGATTCCCCCACCTGCAACATACCCAAACGATTGATTGGAACACTGACTTAGGCCCTACTGTAACACACCGATGTTAAGTGACTACTGCATATAATATATCAAAGCAATTGAGAATAACAATTAAATCAGAGCTATAGTTAGCTAGGCCTAATATATTCAGAAATAATTATTAGGTACCTCATTCACTTTGCAAAATCACATTCACCAGATAACTAATATGTGAAACACTAAACGCAGCCCGCAATCCTGGAAACACTGGCTCGACGCGTCGGCGTACTGGGCAGCAGTCGGCCACTGCTCCAGTCATGTGACCAACTGTATCATCGATTAGCCCGCCCCCGAGGGGAGGGGCGCCGCGCCATGGCAACGATACTGCAATGCCGCATTATGCAGTCGATAGCAATGCCAAATCAGACCAGCCACCACCTTTACCGCGATCATATCGGCCTCCCACAGACGTCGACTGCCAACGACATCTTAAGAGCACGGTACGAGTTGAGAATCGGCATACGAACATTACCTTCTTTTTTTTTTAAATTTCAATCGCCCGAAGAAAATTTAAATACAACAATATGCAGTTGCCTAACAATACCTTCCTTTTTTTCCCATTGACATTTGTAACTCTTAATAAGTTCCGATGGATTATCAAAACCGGAATGATGGGTGTGGCCATCACAACGTCAAAATAATTCAAATGTCAAATGCAATTTTCCTACGATTTCAAGAATTGAATTTAAAGGTAAAAGACATCTTAGAATATGTACACTTACCTCCCGAACAGGATTGAAGCAACACAAAACTTAAAAACTGTTTTAATTCCAAACTGGAGCACACCGACCACACAAACTATTAAAAACCATCAAGTATCAACGAACCACAATTAGATCGCTACGTCACACAGCGATGACATCATCGTACACTGTTGTCAGCTCAAATAGTTTTTTTGTAGATTAAGTCATAATTTTAATTTATGTGTAGTACTCCGAAAAATCATACTATTTGCCAATTGTAGTGTGTATATAACGATCACGTCATCAACGTTTCGCTTTTAACACCTTAAAAATACAGCAGTTGAGTAGTATTGTAGAGTTAAGAATCAAACAATCCCTTTAAATTTGATGAGACTTATTTCCCAACATTAAAACCTCTATGGAAAAGGAGTTAGGAAAAGTTTTTATTTTCCTAACCTAACTAAAAACTAAATGTACTTGGAAGGGGCTTAAATGTGTCTCAAAACGAAGCCTATACTACTTAATCATGCAGGATATCAACCATGAAGGACTATTAGCATGTATCATATAGGGGATTGACCAGCCATGGCTGCGATTGGCGTCACTACTAACTTCACTCACTGACTATTCTAAACTAAAACTAGATAAGTTGGACCCAGGTAAAACCTGCATATACATAACAAAAACCTTGGATACTCTCATGCGGGATGCAAAATTCATGCATTATGTATGCAAGAGGGTTGGCTACGGGAAATTAAATGATATTTCAGGAAGAAGATTTGGACAGAGTAGAAAGAGTCTACAATGCGGGGTTTGGGTGCTTGGACATAATTATGTTCGAATTGGGTTTGGAAGGGCACTGGTATCTTCATGGCAACATTCTGTCATTTCCTGCCAGCCAGCCTACACATAAATTAAGCAGGGGAAAATATTGTTTGGCACATATTAGGTACATATTGACCTAACTAAAACTACTGTGTGTGTCAAACACTGCCAGTTTGAGCATGACACTTGTTGATAGGTTAGCTTCAACATCGTATATTTTCACTCAAAGCTGCCATCACCCAGGTTTTTGTGGTCGCAACCCGGGGAGGACCTAGTGTGTAGTGAGTTGTTTCTATGCCGAATTTACCAGGTGGGCGCCAGGCTAGCCCGTGTGTCTAGCCGTCTAGCAGGGTGGTAGAGCAGGGTGTGGTTCGTTAGCCCCAGCATGTTAACTAGGTCCGTAGGCTGTGAGTTGGCTTGCAACACACCATATGCGGAGGGTCGGTTGAGGTGATTACTGGTTTGAGTGAAATAATTGATGGCAAGGTCAGATTGGTGGATTTTATTACGCTCTGGGTGATTCACTTAATTTTGCGATGCCGCAAACACTGTTTACAAAGTACACAATTATATTCGACACGTTGCACTAACACTTTACACTGACACGTTAATTTAAATAAAACACAAGGCTTACGCTAATTGTCCACGTTCCCTAGCGGCAGTTATACGTTGTGTCTCGGCTGCAGTCGGCCAGCCCTGTAAATTATAATTAAGTTGACACTTCATGTGTTTGCTGATTACGAAAGTTTGTGACTGGCAGGCGTTTGCACGGTTGTCTTAGCAAAAGTTCTGTGGTCTGGAGTTGGCCAGGTCCGTTATGCTGTTACTCGCGTGGCGACATGACGTGTCACGTGAGTTAAATGATAAGCGGCCGGGTTAAGCCCTGCACCATACTTGGTCTAGGGGCTTGCGGAGGGTGACTGAAAAGGGTTTTGAAGAATTAAATAATTACCAGTATGACGATCAGTGAGACAAAGGTGAGGACACTCCACGGGACAAACACGTCCGCCATAGGCCGCGAGCAGCGAAGAACTGCCAGGGATCATGGTGCCGGGGAGGGAGTCATTGTTCCCTCGCGCCAAAATCTCGAATTTACCGTTATACAATATAAACTGGAAAACTTACGTGCTAATTACATGTCACTCTTGTTTTAATTAGATTTAAGGCTACTCTCAACTGGTTCTGTGTCTACTGAATTTGTGGCCACACAATTAGACGATAAAATATTCAAAACTGGCGCTCAAGTTCGCGACTGTTCGTTTATTATTCAAACACTCCCCTCACTGCACATTTTATAATTAATTACGACTATGGTGCACTCACGCGGTTTTCTGCTTTAGTTAAGGCCTCAGGTCGCACGGGAAAGAATTTGCGTTAGCGAATTGGGATGTCCTTAGGGGGCCATCACACACACACTGAGATGCACCATTCCCAGCACTTAACTTTGGGTAATTATACCTGATGAGTTTAATGGGGCTTAATTTTCTAACGTCCTTGCTAGGTGAGTATGTTTGATTAAGTTACAGGGCGCTAGGGCTACTTGCGGGAGGGTTCTTCCTTTGACTCGTGTTGGCTTGGCGAGGGGTGCATTCCACCAGCGGGGGCCAACACTGGCGGTTGGAGGCCAGGCTTTGTGGCCTTCAGCGGTACGACGTCACAGCATGGACGAGTACTTGGTTGGATGACACTTTAAACCTATGGCAATGTTACTCGCTTGAAACTAGTTAAGCGAAATTTAATTAATGTAAAGTGTCGCACTGCTGCACTGCCTTGTAAGCAGCAATCCACTTGGTTAAGCAACTTCAGCTGTGTTTATTTGCACCGAATGCATCAATGAGCACAGTATGGTATGACACGTAAATCTATGATTACAAAAATAGTCTAATTTTAGTTATTAACTGTAATTTTACCTATTAAGTTAGCTTATAATTTGAATTTGCATTGTTGTTGATTTTCGTAAAATTTCGTTCTTTTTATGTGTAAAATGTATGTTTTATTCAAATTTTAGGTCTTATGCTTGAGAGAAAAGAAAGTCTTATGAGATTAATTCTCTGTATTGTCGCGGACAGCTTGGTTGGGATCAGGCCTCGGATGTGGGCTCCATGCATGAAAACATGCCCAGGGTCTCGGGCGACTGAGCTAGCTCGGGGATCCCAACTAGTTTTATTTGGGAGGGGTCGTTCTCGGAGCTTGCTGTGATTTACCTGCCGAAACTGCTTAGCCAATCATGCGACACTAGGGCGGCAGGGCCGCCGAGAGGGGGGGGGGGGGGGCAAAAGGGGCAAATGCCCAGGGGCCCGGTAGCCTTAGGGGTCCGGGCGCCCGGCTGGGAAGTGGAAAATAAATGGCTGGAAAAACATTTTTCCCCTGCTATTGAAACATCTTGTACAATATATATATATATATATATATATATATATATATATATATAATGGTTTTGTGTGTTCCTAAAACTACAGTCGATAACCAATAACCTAACCGAGCAGTAGGTACTTGTAACATTCAGTTCACACCAAAATACTTGCGTAGTAGCAGAAATGGGAACGTTACATGGACGTCGGAACAGGGGGGACAGCAGGGGCTAGTCGCCCTCGTGCTGTTATGCATGGGGGGACGAGAGTAGCATTTCGCCCCCCTCCTTTTCCCGGAATAAATGTTTGGTCGTAGTAGTATTTTTCTTAACCTGTAGTTACCAATGTTGCATTGGTGATCACATTGATTATAAAATCAAATTTATGATTGTCAATATACTGTAAAATGATTGCAAATTACTAGATGGAATTTTAATTAAATTGTACTACATCTACTGTCAGAGTAGTATTTAATACATACTACGTCATCAAATTCTTGGAATGGTATATTTAATATTTTGGTTCGGAAACTCATTAAATAGCACAATTTTGCATCTAAAATTCCAAATTTTTTTCGGGGGAGGGCCCCCGGACCCCCCGCTCTATGACTGAGGTAAGTGTGATACAACTGTTCGGCCCCCCACTAATGAAAACGTTCCTACGTCCCTGGAACTTTATAAATAATTAATATGTATTTCAAATTTTTCAATGTAATGAACGTGGTTCAGTGTGTTTGATGTTTTCGAAGCAATAAAATTGATTATTACTTTACATTATTTTAATAATATTTACTTTCAGAATAAATTATTATACTTATGTATTTTAAACACTCATATAATAATGCAATTTCTGATTACCATTTAAGACTTTTTGTTTTTTTTAGCAACATATACTTCAAAATTAATTATTACCTATTTGTATTTTGATGGGATTAACAATGTAAAAGTGCACTGAGATAATACATGCAAATGCTCTCTTTTCTTTTTTTGCGTAACTAAGAAATCGTTATGTATGTTCAAATGAAGTATGCAATTTTACGATACCATATATATTTATGGTATAGGCCTACGTAGTAGTGGTATGAAAAAAAAAAAAAAAAGGAAGGGGGCCTACTACCCCAGCTGCCCAGGGGCCCACAAATTCTCTCAGCGGCCCTGTAGGGCGGACGATGTGCCAGAAGTTATTTCAAGAGTTTGTACTTCTGTTGGACGTCCGGATTGTAGTTTCCGAGAAAGTAAACATATGGGTTAAACTATTTAAGCATTTATCATAAAAGCTTTGTGTAGTCCTAGTGTATACGTCTTATTTGGGTACACAATATTGCACTACAATAATCTTGGTTGATAATTTGGCCATAAATGATACACGATATTACACGACACTACTCTTGATTAATTATGATTGTCTCTCCCTAAGGCAGTCCGTTAGAGGGGGGAGTTCGTTGGTTGTCCTGGAGTCGGCCAGGTCCGTAAAGTGACTGACCTTAAGGCGGCCCTGTGACCTGTGGCCTTAAGGCAGGAATTACGAAGGCCGGGTAAAGCCCTGCACCGTGAAAACCTACCCGTGGTCGTGTGGGGAATTGACGTTACAAAGGATTTGGTTCATGACTATATTTACCAGAGTAAAGAATCAGTGATTTAGTAAATTGAAGGTTCCCACGGAACGAACACATGAACACATCCACCCCGGGCTGCGAGCTGATTTGGATTCCGGAGGGGGCTGTCGCGCTTTGGGAAGGGGGGGGGGGGGCCAGTTCCGATGCATGCCAAACCACGAGTGAAGAAAATAAATTACCGTTATTCAGTTTTTAATTGAAAACTTACTTGTTAATTGTACATGACCCTAGTTTGAATATTAATGCTGACATTAGAAGTATTATGAAATACTGATTTAAGCTTTAGTTTAAGAAATTGAACAAATATTATTTAAAAAGATGAGTCAACTTAAAGACCACTGGCTAGTTGGTAAAAACCACTGGTTGTGTTTATATTTGTGGGTTTGTTCTGGATATTGCTTCAGCACCTTGTTTCTTACTTAAATTAAGGCTCTAGGCCGCGATGAGAATTAAGGGCGTTCATTAAACACTGTGCCCGGAGGGGGCTAACACTCGTGCTCTACGACGCACATTTCTTATCACGTGTTAATTTAAGGGGATGGCTTGATGAGCTTACTCCGTGAATTATTATCGGTTGTTGCATCAGGTGCAGTTCCGTGACAAAATTTATACACTGGGAGTACTTTCGGATCTACTCCGCATTTGACCCAGGTTGAGTTTGCGAGGGGTGCGTTCCACTAGCGGGAGCTAATACTGGCGGGTCGAGGCCTGGCTTAATGACCTCCGGTCGGTACGACGTCAGTTAAATAAATTTTAAAACTTCGCCAATCTCCACTTTTATAATTTTTAATTTTATGTGATGGATTTAGTTCCGAGTTCGCATCATCAAAAATGAGATGGACAGGGAAATGATCGGATGAAATGTCATGTATAATCTGGAGTTTAAATCCTGTGTTTACACGCATGTTTATGGCGATATCTAAAATATCGGTAATATTATTGATTTTGCCTCTTTTGTGTGTGGGCTTTAAGGGGGCATGAATGTGGTAGTTTCAGTTGAGCTGATTGGTTTAAATAACCTACAGTTTCCTGTGGTGTATCTACAGTTTCCTCTAGGTGTTTTTCATTAATGTCATCTTCAGTATATCTCGAGGTTACCCCATTAGGAGCATCCAGATTCGCTACACCGAGATACCTACCTCGGATGGCAAACATTGAAATAAGTTTAATTATGATCTGGTTTACGGATTAATTAATTCCATCAACTTTTAAATTTGTAAAATCGGAGAGCTGTCATGCAGAGTGCTTAATAGTATTTGACGTCGTACCGACCATGGCCGCTAAGCCCGTGCTCCGCACCGCCAGTACCGTATCCCGTTTTCGGAGCGCGCTCCTTGCCCAGCCGGAATGAGTCAAGCGAGCGCCCCGGGCGTGACCTCAATTAACTGAATTAAACATCAGGACACGAAACCCCGGGGGCTCGACTACGGAAAACAATTCCCAAACGAGGCACTAAGACAAAGTTAATTAATCACAAGCAGTGAGCAAGTGCGTCGTAAAGGTTCCGTGCGTGCGCGGCACGTACGGAACAGAAAGCAAACCTAGTTACTAGCCTCAGCGGCTACTGGCCTTGATTAATTGGCCTGTGATAGTGGTCTAGCCAAACTAAGGGAATTCAAACCCAAACAGTGCACGTTGAGACAATTTATAGTTAAATTTACAGTCGCCAACTTGGTGCCGCTTTTTAAATTAGTAAATCAATTAAAACAACTGTTAAGCCTTAGGCAACTATTTACCAGGTGCAAAGTTTTAATCAAGTATCTGGAGTATGTTTTTTACTCATCATATAACAAATTAAGTTTGCAACGGTGTCGCAACAAGCTTCACCATCTCGCCGCCCGCAGCGCTCCTTTCCCCTCTTCCTCCCCTCCATTTTTTGTTCAGCTCCCCTCCACTCCACCCTCATAACCCTCATCTCGTCCCTCCCCTCTTGTCCGCCGCGACTTCAGCGCCTCTATCGGCGCACCTTTTTCGGGTTATATAAACCCCGGGTTTGCGAGTGTTGATCACTGTCTGAACTCACTAGGAGTGACGACGGTCCACCAGGCAGCCTTAGGATAATTCTGAAGACACTAGGCGAAGCTATGCCCGAATTATTCTGGTTAGGCGTCCTTAACGTTAGTCTATTTCTATTACCCTCTTCGAGTGTCTCTCAGTTGTCTTTTTTATAGTTAAGCTTAACTTAGGTTCTCTGATGTTCAATGCGCGCGGCTCGACGACCATAATAGATGTTTGTTAAACTGATGTTGATTTTCTGTGTTACATGTTTTTTTTTAGCTTATTCAGAGCTTCTCTTGATTGCTGCCTGGTGTTTGTTACCTAATTTTCAGTTATGCGTCGTGGCGCGCCATAGTTAACTACATGTTGAAAGACTTACATACGTTGTACTTGGGTTCGTTCGGGCGCAATTACCTCGGTAGCTACCCAGGAGTTGGACTTAGTAAATGTTCAAACTAGTGAGACCAATGCGACTAACAAATTATGTGTATGCATTACTGTACGACTCACTTACGTCCGTTGCCATTTTATTAATTCTATTTAGCTATTAAATGCTGTTGACACAAAGCTTGACGGAAATGTTAACTTAAGGTGCTAACACGTAAAGTACTATTTAATAACTGTAGTAATATGTGATTGAACTTTCATTGAACTATTAGTTGTGTTTGAGCGAGCTTATAAACATGTACCTATCTATTCAGACTATACGCGCATTTATTGTGAATTGTTATGATGTTTACCCACAGTTATGTATAGTAAAAAATTCTATTTTTTTCTTAAGTTCTTATATCATTACACATCGAGACACCTCTCTTTCGCCATTGGTAATCTCAGAGTACGTTTCTTAATTCTTTTTTTTATAATTAACAGGAATTTCTTTCTCGATTATTATTATTCTGAGAGTTTTTATTGGAGTGAGGTTGGGAGTACAGTAGGCTTGCTCCAACCTCGCTTCAAGTTATTATAAGTTTTTGGCGCCGACTCACAAAGGAGATGAAAGTTGCTTCCCTTGCGAAGCGGCCATCTTTCGGCAGTCTCCAACCACTCCGCGCCGGGAACAGACGTGTGTCCGTGGGCAGCATTCAAGTTAGTTTCATTGATCATTTTTATTCTGCACTATATTTTCATAACAAATCCTTTTATTAATTTACTGCTGCCCACATTGACTCGGCGCTTTTTTTCGGAACTGGGCCTATCCCGACCGTCTTCATTGTGATACCGCGCTGTGTACCGGATCACAGAACTTACAGTACTGGCCGACTCCAGCGAGAGCTTTTTATTTAAGACGCCGTGCATATGCCTGCCGGCTGCACTCACGTAAGTGTTTCTTTCGAACTTAGAAGCCCGCTCATCGAGCCCCCCCCCCCCCCCCCCCTGCACACATTAACTTTCGGCGCTGGCCGTCTCCAGCGATCATCGACCTACGTCCCGCGAGACTGCCGCGTTAACCATTTTAGTGTCGCGTAGTGTTGTGTTTTTTGTATCATCTTGTGACTGTAATTGTGTAATCGCTGGACTCTGCCAAGTGATGGTGGGAGTTTTGTAGTGGGACTGAACCGCGGAGCGAACGTGTAGAGCGTACTGTGTACCCCCGCAGACCCCCGGTGAAGCTCTTAAATTAAACGTAATTCTCACAAACTTGTGTATCATTTCCGTAGTCTTCCATCCTCCACACGGCCGAGCGACCTTCACAGACAAGAGAAAAGGTTAGCTTTCAAGCCGTGTACCTGGCGGGGCACGTGGGGGCAGAGTACCTACGACCCGACATCAACGGCCTAGCAGTCCGCTAGCCTGGCGCCCTCCGGACAACAACAGCATCGCGACGCCCGTAGCGCCCTTCAGGTACCCCCCGGGCCTATCACAGATGTTGACTGACGGCATATTGTAGACTGCAAGGGCTACCCCGTCGCCTCGATTATCTCTGCCGTTGCTATATATTACATAGATTAATATAAAAAGTCTATCAGTCGGTATCGCGGGCTTCCTCTGTGCGGGCAGCGCGAGGGGGGCGTTCTGCCAGCAGGATTCGGTGCTGACAGAGTGGGGACCAGGCCTTACCGCCACAGGAGATACGTCAAATGTAAAAAACGACCAATTAAAAAATATGTAATATACCGGATATAAATGTAAACGATCATAATAGGATGTTTATTATGGTTTTAAAATTATTAAAAATTCTTTAAATGAACTTTAAATACACTTTGATGCCGACCGCCAATGCTCCTCTATGTCGCATAGACCGCTATGCCTCATCAACGTCTCGCAAAGGCGTGTGCACCGAACGCGCTCGTGCGCGCACCAAAGTGTAGATCGTGCAACGAGGCGAACGCCGGGCAACAAGTGCTACGTCGGCGGAAGGATCCGGCCGGGTGTGGCATATCCCTTCGCCGAACTACAACAAATATAATGTATGTATTTTGTCCACAGGGGATTATTAGACATTGTTTTCATTATTTAATATTTAATTTCTTTCAAAATTATGTTTCTCCGTGCGATTTGTCCCGAACCTGGCCGGTTCAGTTTCCCGCGTAATCAAACGTTTCCGCGGGAGGGCTGGCGGGGGAGGGGGTTCGCGCGCGATGAGAGCAGCAGTATCCTTCCGGAGCTCATAGAGGCCGGCAGCCTCTGTGCAACACGGGACCAGCAACTTTCATTTTCACTGATATGTAGTTTTCAATAGTCGTAATCTTCTTTCGTCATTAAGTAATGAATCACATTCATTGGGGCACACACTGCCATGAAGGTTGAGTTGTAGTTCAGATCGCTGCTCCACTGCTAGTTTCTGAACTTTCAGTTTTAGGCCTTCAAACAAAATGCCCAACGACATCAAGCCCAGGCATGTAAATATCAAACCTGTAAAATATAGAAACATTCAGTGTCATTATAGTCTGTACGAAGAGTTGGAGGGGGGAAGGGGGGAAGTAAAAAAACACACACGAAATTACAACTTAACCTGTAACATTACCTATTGAAGACGAAATATCATAGCCGTTAAAAAGAAATGGTTCCAGCGAAGAGCCAAACCAAAAGCTCATATGCATCTGAAATTGAGAATTGAAATAGTTACTTATTTATTATCTCAACATGTTTGTATACATTACTACACTTTTCGTAAGACTTACATCCATTATTCTGACAAAACAACAAGCATAAATTCATACACACAATAATCCTCACTCCTGTCACATGACTTCCAAATCATTTCCTTGCATCAACAAGAAACAATGACCTGATAAATAAACAATGGCCTGAGTATTATACAGGCATCCGCGGACATTTTTTTCTCGTTCTGCGCATATACGTCACGTTGGAGCTATGCAGACGATATTGGCGCTGGATTAGCGTAGTACCTATCTAACGGAAATTTTAACATTTGAATAGTAAAAATGCCAAATTGTGCGGTATATGATTCCCCAAATCACAATAGAAGATCGAAAGGGTATGAAATAAAGTATTATAGTTTCCGCAAAAATGAGGATCTATCTCAAATGTGGGTACATTCGTGTAATCGCAAAAATAAAATTAATTTTAACATAGGTAAACAACATCACATGTTATTACTCGAGAAATAGTTTTGTGTATAGACTGCAAATAAACACAATAAATTTATATTAAAGATAAAGCTTTTAGATATACGGTTTTATGGCTTGAGTACCTACTTTATAAACAATAGTCTCCTTACCATTAGTTAAGATTGTAATTTTATAGGCCTAACCAATCATTATTGATGTTTACAAAGTATGCAAAAATTAAAATTGCCTGCATTGATATGTTAGCATGTAGTGGATACAAAAAACTCTTACACATAACAGATATGTCATTCCAGATAATAGTAAAATTTTTAAGCAAAAATTATACTATGCTGAAGTTAGCTCTATATGGTCGATTGGGACAACAACAGCCTAAGTCATTCCATGCAACTACAGTAATTTCCAACCGAGTTTTTATATTTTTACAATAAATGGTGCAAACACAACGTTTAGAGCAGTTACATGGTGACCTTCATACATGTGTGTACTAACAATAAAAATTAAATATAGCGTGCGAACCATCGTACAGGTTGCACCAGGGCCTCTGAAGGCTTCCAATGTGTTGTTTTCATGCAATATTTCACAAACATTATTTTTTTCCCGCCCACTTTGGCGACTGGTACCGATAGAACTGGTACATAAGTACCTTTCTACAGGTACAGACTATTAAATAATACAGTTTTCTCTCTAATTTATTATGTAAATATGTGTTGTGATGAGCCTAAACGCAAGGACTAAGCCAGGTCGTATATCAGACATTGCGTGTATGATGGCCATGTACGAACAGACGACCGATATTATTAAGTTAGCTTTTAATCTGTAGCATAAAATATCTCCAGTGGCTTAAAATGCCTTGGAATCTCTGTAGGGGCCACAAAATGTGCTGCCTACCAACCACATGGCAACATTTGACGCCGACCGCCAATGCTCCTCTATGTCGCATAGACTGCTATGCCTCATCAACGTCTCACAAAGGCGTGTGCACCGAACGCGCTCGTGCGCGCACCGAAGTGTAGACAGTGCAACGGGGCGAACGCCAGGTAACAAGTGCTACGTCGGCGGAAGGATCCGGCCGGGTGTGGCATATCCTTCCGCCGAACTACAACAAATATAATTTATGTATTTTGTCCACAGGGGATTATTAGACATTGTTTTCATTATTTAATATTTAATTTCTTTCAAAATTATGTTTCTCCGTGCGATTTGTCCCGAACCTGGCCGGTTCAGTTTCCCGCGTAATCACACGTTTCCGCGGGAGGGCTGGCAGGGAAGGGGGGTCGCGCGCGATGAGAGCAGCAGTATCCTTCCGGAGCTCATAGTGGCCGGCAGCCTCCGCGCAACACAGGACCAGCAACTTTCATTTTCACTGATATGTAGTTTTCAATAGTCGTAATCTTTCGTTAACCTTTTCTTTCAGTTCCGTGGTCGGCCTCGACCTACCATGAGGTATTTAACTTAAATTATTCAGTGCTCCAAGACGAGCGTTCGTCGTAATACGTAAGTACTGTGGGTGATCTACGAGATGTTACGTCGGCGCTTCACGCGATAACTTAGCCAACCGGCTACTAGTTTCAGCCCGCACGGGGCAGCCAGTAGGCGACACGAGCACGCAAACTTAATAACGAGTCAGTGTCTGGAACAAGTCTAAGAGTCAGGTAGAGTCGCTGGAGTTACGGGACTACGTGTCATTAACCCAGTGTAATATGTGATGTGTAATTGTGAAGTGTTTTATTTGTCAGGTTTTAATATGTCATGTTAGGGTTTGTTTTATAATCACCGCATCGTGTTCAACTGTATGACCTTACCGGGGAATAAAATCGTGAGCCGCCACTGAGGAAGTGATCGCGCGTGTGACTATTCAGTTCGGGACAACCGTTATGGCCAGAACGGGCAGCACTATGTATAGGGCTGTGCCGTAAAAAATTCATCAGACATCAATCAGTATTTTCGTGTTCTCTTTCAGGCGTCCCGAGTGACCAGTACAGTTCGGGGGGCCCTACTGCGTTGAACCGCTACCTCTATCCACAAGGCCGAACCTACCCTGAGATCCCGAACAATATTAAAATCTCGTGAAATTCAATAGAGGTAGTGGGGACGGCGTCACATTATGCCCCAAGTCTCACTCTACTTGTGAACTAATGCACTGGCACTCCTAGTCAGCTAGTTGATTCTCCAGCAAATCATCAGCTGTCAGTAAACTCAAATGATGGAAGGAGGTAGGTCATCAAATTTAAACTAAACAGCTTTGCTTGTTTGGTCCCAAAAATATTTTAATAACAAAGTTTGAAAATATGGTGTTGTATTTTATATAATTTTATTTCTCCATCAAATTAAGTAGGAAACATAGAAACTAAGACTTTAAAAAAATTATATATTTAATTATTACATTAAATTTTATTATAAACCAAGTGAACTTAAAATTCTCAATTTAACATTTGAGTTAAAATAAAAATAAAGAATCACATTACTAGCTGCCCGACCCGGCTTTGCACGGCTATACTAATGGTAAAAAATTAAGCCAAACCTCCCATTTACAGTAATAGTAAATAAAAAAATTCAGTGAAAATTTATTACAATGCTGTATAATGTACCGGAGAGAAAATAACTAGCACCGATGGTTTCCCGACTCGTGCACGCAAAGTACAACTGATGTACCTGTACTTCACTACGGCAGTCTACAGGCAGATCACTCTTGCGCCGCTCATTATACATGCCCCTCCTTGTGGGTACGCCACTGCCGTTGCCATGGAGACGCAGAAGGCATGAACAATGCAAAATCCTGTTCTCATGCAGACGAAGTACTCACTGTTGCCTGGTTTTAACCACCCATGGGATCTAATTTTCGAAAAATGTCATCCTGCGTAACATAAGGAACATTACTGTGAAGTTTAAAGTCTTTAAAATATATATACTTGAAAAAAGGGCAATAAAAAAACAAATTAAACACAGAGAGAGGAAAAAAACAATAGTTTAGGTTTGCGATTTAAAGTGATAAAAAGTATTTAAATACTAATTAAACTCTTATGAGGGTACTGATTGCTTCGTTGTTAATATCACACAGGTGTATTTTACTTGTATGGGAAAATTAAGAATGAAAAGGCATCTAGTGCATGGCAACAATGTTAATAGGCAATAGGAAATAAACTTCTAGCGCCTGCGGCATTGTCAACACACACTTCGTACTTGTACTGCATGTTGTAGCTAACCCCCTCCAACGCATTTGATTCTAAATTGGACTTTTAGTAAGGATCCCTAATGTTATTGATAATATAATTTAGCCTATAGCCTTCCTCGATAAATGTACTATCCAACACTGAAAGAATTTTTCTAATCGGACCAGTGGTTCCTGAGATTAGCGCGTTAAAACAAAGAATCAAACAAACTCTTCAATTTATAATATTAGTATAGATAAGACGCAAATTTTGAACATATTTTGATAATACAAAACTCTTAATATTTACAAATTGTAGTTTCCAAACACATACAATAACTGTATCCGAATGCTAGCCAAATAGATCCCTTAGCCTAGGGATCCACTAAAATTGCATTGTTGTGGACATGGACATGATTGTATTGCTTCCAAATCCTCACAAGGTATACACATACATCCCTTAATCCATCCAATAAATCGATATTTCTAGGGATGCGATACTCGCATCCACTAAATTGTCCCTACAACATTAGCTTCGGAATCGTGTATTGTTTTGTTTTATAATATAAGTTAATTTTTTTTGTCGCGCAATATTGGTTATAAATGTATTAAGTGTATGTGAAATCAAATAGAGACAAATGAAATAATAAAAAAAATAATGAAAGGCATAATTTAAACTTATATGTTGACACCGTCCCCTCTACCTCCATTGATTGTTACGTGATTTTTATACGGTTCGTGATCTCAGGGAAGGTTCGGCCTCGTGGCTAGAGGTAGGGGTTAGCGCAGTAGGGCCCCCCTCCCCCCCCCCCCCTCGAGTTGTTATGGACACTCGGGACGCCTAAAGAAGAACACAAAGTTACTGATTGATGTCTGATTAATTTATTACAGCACAGCCCTATACATAGTGCTGCCCGTCCTGGCCATAACGGTTGTCCCGAATTGTATAGTCACACGCGCAGCCACTTCCTCAGTGGCAGCTCACGATTTTACTACGCGTGAAGGACGTACTCTTGCACATGAAGGTTTGGTTACAGAATAAACCCTAATTGAAAAAACACTTCATTATTACACATCACGTATTACACTGGGCTAATGACACGTAGGCCTGTAACTCCGGCGACTCTACCTAACTCTTAGACTTGTCCCAGACACTGACTCGTTATTAAGTTTGCGTGCCCGTGTCGCCTACTGGCTGCCCCGTGCGGGCTGAAACTAGTAGCCGGTTGGCTAAGTTATCGCGTGAAGCGCCGACGTAACATCTCGTAGATCACCCACAGTACTTACGTATTACGACGAACGCTCGTCTTGGAGCACTGAATAATTTAAGTTAAATACCTCATGGTAGGTCGAGGCCGACCACGGAACTGAAAGAAAAGGTTAACGAAAGATTACGACTATTGAAAACTACATATCAGTGAAAATGAAAGTTGCTGGTCCTGTGTTGCGCGGAGGCTGCCGGCCACTATGAGCTCCGGAAGGATACTGCTGCTCTCATCGCGCGCGACCCCCCTTCCCTGCCAGCCCTCCCGCGGAAACGTGTGATTACGCGGGAAACTGAACCGGCCAGGTTCGGGACAAATCGCACGGAGAAACATAATTTTGAAAGAAATTAAATATTAAATAATGAAAACAATGTCTAATAATCCCCTGTGGACAAAATACATAAATTATATTTGTTGTAGTTCGGCGGAAGGATATGCCACACCCGGCCGGATCCTTCCGCCGACGTAGCACTTGTTACCTGGCGTTCGCCCCGTTGCACTGTCTACACTTCGGTGCGCGCACGAGCGCGTTCGGTGCACACGCCTTTGTGAGACGTTGATGAGGCATAGCAGTCTATGCGACATAGAGGAGCATTGGCGGTCGGCGTCAAATGTTGCCATGTGGTTGGTAGGCAGCACATTTTGTGGCCCCTACAGAGATTCCAAGGCATTTTAAGCCACTGGAGATATTTTATGCTACAGATTAAAAGCTAACTTAATAATATCGGTCGTCTGTTCGTACATGGCCATCATACACGCAATGTCTGATATACGACCTGGCTTAGTCCTTGCGTTTAGGCTCATCACAACACATATTTACATAATAAATTAGAGAGAAAACTGTATTATTTAATAGTCTGTACCTGTAGAAAGGTACTTATGTACCAGTTCTATCGGTACCAGTCGCCAAAGTGGGCGGGAAAAAAATAATGTTTGTGAAATATTGCATGAAAACAACACATTGGAAGCCTTCAGAGGCCCTGGTGCAACCTGTACGATGGTTCGCACGCTATATTTAATTTTTATTGTTAGTACACACATGTATGAAGGTCACCATGTAACTGCTCTAAACGTTGTGTTTGCACCATTTATTGTAAAAATATAAAAACTCGGTTGGAAATTACTGTAGTTGCATGGAATGACTTAGGCTGTTGTTGTCCCAATCGACCATATAGAGCTAACTTCAGCATAGTATAATTTTTGCTTAAAAATTTTACTATTATCTGGAATGACATATCTGTTATGTGTAAGAGTTTTTTGTATCCACTACATGCTAACATATCAATGCAGGCAATTTTAATTTTTGCATACTTTGTAAACATCAATAATGATTGGTTAGGCCTATAAAATTACAATCTTAACTAATGGTAAGGAGACTATTGTTTATAAAGTAGGTACTCAAGCCATAAAACCGTATATCTAAAAGCTTTATCTTTAATATAAATTTATTGTGTTTATTTGCAGTCTATACACAAAACTATTTCTCGAGTAATAACATGTGATGTTGTTTACCTATGTTAAAATTAATTTTATTTTTGCGATTACACGAATGTACCCACATTTGAGATAGATCCTCATTTTTGCGGAAACTATAATACTTTATTTCATACCCTTTCGATCTTCTATTGTGATTTGGGGAATCATATACCGCACAATTTGGCATTTTTACTATTCAAATGTTAAAATTTCCGTTAGATAGGTACTACGCTAATCCAGCGCCAATATCGTCTGCATAGCTCCAACGTGACGTATATGCGCAGAACGAGAAAAAAATGTCCGCGGATGCCTGTATAATACTCAGGCCATTGTTTATTTATCAGGTCATTGTTTCTTGTTGATGCAAGGAAATGATTTGGAAGTCATGTGACAGGAGTGAGGATTATTGTGTGTATGAATTTATGCTTGTTGTTTTGTCAGAATAATGGATGTAAGTCTTACGAAAAGTGTAGTAATGTATACAAACATGTTGAGATAATAAATAAGTAACTATTTCAATTCTCAATTTCAGATGCATATGAGCTTTTGGTTTGGCTCTTCGCTGGAACCATTTCTTTTTAACGGCTATGATATTTCGTCTTCAATAGGTAATGTTACAGGTTAAGTTGTAATTTCGTGTGTGTTTTTTTACTTCCCCCCTTCCCCCCTCCAACTCTTCGTACAGACTATAATGACACTGAATGTTTCTATATTTTACAGGTTTGATATTTACATGCCTGGGCTTGATGTCGTTGGGCATTTTGTTTGAAGGCCTAAAACTGAAAGTTCAGAAACTAGCAGTGGAGCAGCGATCTGAACTACAACTCAACCTTCATGGCAGTGTGTGCCCCAATGAATGTGATTCATTACTTAATGACGAAAGAAGAGCTGTCAAAAAAAGGTTGGAAATTTGGTTTAAAATTGAAGTTTTAAATATTAATTAAAGTTTTGGTAAATATTTACAATCGCGGTAGATGCCAAAAAAAATGCTAAAAATCTGAAAATACTTTTATTCTGTGCCCTTTCAATTCCTCTTTTGAAAACAACCGGCGGAGGTAAGAAATTCCAAATACTTTAGGAGATATCGAATTTTTTAATTTCATCATATGTAGAGTCGCGGTATATGCCAAAAAAAATGCTAAACATCTGAAAATACCTTTATCATATGCTCTTCAACTTCCTCTTTTCATTAAAAGCGGCGGAGATAAGAAATTCCAAATACTTTAGGAGATATCGAATTTTTAAATTTCAGCACAAAACCAGCGCATTCCTGTGGCGTGCGTGCACCATTGTTTCTTGTTTACGTACGAGAACGAGTATCTATTTTTTTATTGGATAATGATGTCACGTGATTGTTCGTGATAAGCCAGAATTCAAATGAACTAATACGTGATTATTTAGTTCAATTATTGTTTAAAACGGTGTTTAATTACCGCCTCCAACTTACGTGAGTTTTTAACGTTTCTAATTTTAAAGTCTTATTTGTTATTTTGATATTGTTGCGCAAGTAATAAGTAACAAAAAAAATTACGTGAGTTGTTACTGTACATCCTTTGTTACGGGTTTGTTAGGTAAGGTCAGTTACATTATAAATAATTTAAAACTAAAGAATAATTAAAATTAATTCACATTATTTTTAATATCACCTTAGTTTTAAAGTATTTATAATGTAACAGACCTGACCTAATCGACCATTTTAGTTTACTGTTCACCCTCTGTCCGGGTTTGTTTGGTCAGGTCAGTTACATTATAAATATTTTAAAACTAAACAGCCATTAAAATTTATTCACAAAATAATTTTTAATGTCGGCTTAGTTTGAAAGTATTAATAATGTAACTGACCTGACCTAATCAACCATTTTATTAATTACGCATTCACGATTCACGTATTCACGAACACGGCAAAATAACAAAAATGGCGCCGCTCGAATGGTTCCACAGGTTTTGTATTGCAAAATTAAAAAATTCGATATCTCCTAAAGTATTTGGAATTTCTTATCTCCGCCGCTTTTAATGAAAAGAGGAAGTTGAAGAGCATATGATAAAGGTATTTTAGGATTTTTTACATTTTTTTTGGCATCTACCGCGACTCTACATATCATGAAATTAAAAAATTCGATATCTCCTAAAGTATTTGGAATTTCTTATCTCCGCCGGTTGATTTGAAAAGAGGAAGTGAAAGTGCATAGAATAAAAGTATTTTCGGATTTTTAGCATTATTTTTGGCATCTACCGCGATTGTAAATATTTACCAAAGTTTTTACTAAACTGCTCACACATTAGGCATGGTTAATTTTTTTTAGAGAAGGGTTTTTTCTGAATTAATTAAAATATAATTTGAGAATGATATTTTTGTGTTCTCATTCTATTTATGGTTCGTTAATACTGTGGCATCATGGTTTTTTAAATAGGGGTCATTCCATATGAAATCAACCAGAGGCCTTAACCTCTACACCTTAGATTTTCATGTTTTTTTTTGTATATTGGTAATATCAACTAAATACATTAGAAATCTATTTTTTCTAAAAAAAAAATTTTGAGTAGTTTTTTTTGTATAAAGTTTTGAAAATTGCAAAAATAGCCAATTTTAGCAATGTTTTGGATCACTCAAATACTTGTAGGTTTCCAACTAATGGTGCTAGAAGGCTGTTTGACAGCTTATTTTAAAGGTCATTGAATTGGCTTCAATTTGATATGTAACATGACCAACTTCGGAAAAATAAAATAATTTTTATTTGTTTTCAAAATTTTTAATATTGAATTTCTAAAAAACACCATTTTCGATTTTTTTTTTAAAAAAAAGTATGTTATTCCTACATATATTGGTTAGATTTGTGGCAAATTTCAAGGTGGAGAATCAATGGGATCATGAGTAAATAAAAATGAGAAGTTTAGTAGATGCTTTAAGCGTGGGTTGGACGTTATTGGTTTTTGGAAGACAACATTGAAAAACTGCAAAACAACAATCCTACATAATGTTATTTGCCAACTTTATTAGCAGACGTCCTAAAAAGACAATTCTCGAGCGTTGTTTCTTCTGCAGCAATTAAATGTTCGAAATTACCAAGGCAGAAGTTTTGGCTTCAAGTAACCTTCAGTTTTTAATTAATGCATTTAGCTCTGGTTTAGATACCATGCCGCCTTAAGAAATAGTTGCAGCAAGGAAGAGTAGCATTATTTTACATAAAATTTTGACTTAGTAAAGTATTCAAATTTTATTGTTATAGACTAAAAATTTTTTACAAATTATAAAACACGGATAACAAATATTACCTTACATTCATCCAGTGTTCTTTGATTAAACATTTGATCAATATGATAATACAAAGCACGTGATCTTGCTGAACAGATGTAGCTTAAGTTATAACTGACAAAACATGTTACTGTGAAATACGATAACTTTTGGTGGCTTGCATGTATATTGGCAAAAAATAATGAGAATAACGAAGTTAAAGTCAGTTTTTTACATCCCAAAGGACCTGCTGCTTCCTTTTTTTATCCAACACCAAGAGCCGATATACTAGACATTAGAACTGAAGATCTTCTTAAAATGGTTGAACCTTGTACAGCAACTGGGAGAACTTTTACACTCACTAAAGAAGAGATTGTAGAGACATCATACCTGCTTGAACGAAGTATGCCACAACCTAAGTGAAAACTGTAAATAATTAAATATATACTAAACAGATTTTTTTCATGAGCAATTATATGTTTTGTCAGTTATAACTTAAGCTACATCCTTTCAGCAAGATCATGTGCTTTGAAGTTAGGCTACATCTGTTCAGCAAGATTACGTGTTTTGTATTATCATATTGATCAAATGTTTAATCAAAGAACACTGGATGAATGTAAGGTAAGATTTGTTATCCGTGTTTTATAATTTGTAAAAAAAATTTAGTCTATAACAATAAAATTTGAATACTTTACTAAGTCAAAATTTTATGTAAAATTATGCTACTCTTCCTTGCTGCAACTATTTCTTAAGGCGGCATGGTATCTAAACCAGAGCTAAATGCGTTAATTAAAAACTGAAGGTTAATTGAAGCCAAAACTTCTGCCTTGGTAATTTCGAACATTTAATTGCTGCGGAAGAAACAACGCTTGAGAATTGTCTTTTTAGGACGTCTGCTAATAAAGTTGGCAAATAACATTATGTAGGATTGTTGTTTTGCAGTTTTTCAATGTTGTCTTCCAAAAACCAATAACGTCCAACCGACGCTTAAAGCATCTACTAAACTTCTCATTTTTATTTACTCATGATCCCATTGATTCTCCACCTTGAAATTTGGCACAAATCTAACCAATATATGTAGGAATAACATACTTTTTTTTAAAAAAAATCGAAAATGGTGTTTTTTAGAAATTCAATATTAAACATTTTGAAAACAAATAAAAATTATTTTATTTTTCCGAAGTTGGTCATGTTACATATCAAATTGAAGCCCATTCAATGACCTTTAAAATAAGCTGTCAAACAGCCTTCTAGCACCATTAGTTGGAAACCTACAAGTATTTGAGTGATCCAAAACATTGCTAAAATTGGCTATTTTTGCAATTTTCAAAAATTTATACAAAAAAAAAACTACTCAAAAATTTTTTTTTTAGAAAAAATAGATTTCTAATGTATTTAGTTGATATTACCAATATACAAAAAATCATATAAATCTGAAACATAAAGTTTCTAAATTAATTTTTCATTGGTTGATTTGATATGGAATGACTCATAGAAAGAAAAAAAAATTGGATAATGTGGTTTTCACACACTACACACTAACCTAAATTTACCCTGAAGGAATGATTTTTTAATTCCTATTGGTTCGTGAAAAATAACCGTAGTAAATATGTAGTGTACGGATTAGCGTCAAATGTTTTTTGAAAAATCTGAAATAACTTTTCATTATATGTATGCTCTTTTACGTCCTCTTTTCATTACCACCTGCGGAGATAAGAAATTTCAAATACTTTAGGAGATATGGAATTTTTTAATTTTCATATTTGGGCAATATTTGTAAAAACAAAATTTTAAATTCCGAAAATACTTTTATTCTGTGCTCTTTAACTTCCTCTTTTCATTAAAACCGGCGGAGATAAGAAATTCCAAATACTTTAGGAGATATCGAATTTTAAAATTTTCATCCTTTGCACTCATGCAGCATTCATTCACCATTGTTGCTTGTTTACAAGTATGATTTTTTTTTTTTGCGACTACGTGAACGGGGAAACCTAAAATGCACATAAAGTTCTGCCATTCCCGATTACACCCGAACAATTCACCTTCGGCCAACCTCGGGTTTATTTATTAATATTTATATTTCTCTGTTTATTTTAATGTAGCTATACTAACCTAACCCTTATCTATCCCCTCCCTTATCTGTGAACCTAACTAACCGTCCATAGTGTTTTAAAGTGTTTTAATGTAGCTAACCTAACCGATCACTTTTAATATTTGAATTCATTTTTCCTGCACAAAAATAAAACAAATCCCGAAGTTAGCTGAAGGTGAATTGTTCGGGTGTAATCGGGAATGGCAGAACTTTATGTGCATCTTAGGTCCCCCACGTGAATGACTACATCATGTAAAAAGAAAATTACGTGAGTTCCTACTGTTCATCCTTTGTCCCAGTTTGTTAGGTCAGGTCAGCTCAGCTACATTATAAATACTTTAAAACTAAACAACCATTAAAATTAATTTTATTATTTTTAATGTCCGTTCAGTTTCAAAGTATTTATAATGTAGCTGACCTGACCTAATCTACCTTTGTCCCGTTTTGTTAGGTCAGGTCAGTTACATTATAAATACTTAAAACTATACAACAAGTAAAGTTAATTGATATTATTTTTAATTTCCGTTTATTTTGAAGTATTTATAATGTAACTAACCTTACCTAATGGAAAATTTCTGTTATTTAGGCATTCACGCGCACACGGCAAAATATAAAATGGCGACGGTCGAATGATTACATACGTCTTGTATTGCAAAATAAGAACGGTTATATCTCCAAAAGTAATTGGAATTTTTTATCTCCGCAGGCAGTTATGAATAGAGGACGTAAAAGAGCATATATTGAAAGTTATTTCATATTTTTACGATTTTTTTTTGGCGCTAATCCGTACACTACATATTTACCATAACCGTTTGAAGCTACATTACAATACCTGTGTTTTCATACTGCCGCCACCATTCATTGTTTACGCGTGATTGTGTATCTGTTTGTTTGGCACAGCTGGAGCCATATATTGAGAATAAAAAAAATTATAAAATTGGGATCAGAACGGTATTTGAATCGCTGTACCCCACACAGTTTAAAAGTTAAAATTTAGATCCATGGTAAATGATGGAGGGTCACGCACCTAGCTGTTGGCCTCCTCTGCCTCACCTGCATGCAAACATCACACTTAGCATTGTGCTGACCCAAACCTCACCGACTAGCTATGGACTGAACTGCACATACATAAAACACTTGAATATTTTTGCTGGGCACCAAGAAGAATTTAAGTTCCATAGAATGTTACTTTTTTTTTAGGTTAAGTCTGTTAACTCTGAAGATAGCCTTATATAAAAATAAATGCAGATACAAATAAAGTTTTTTTATTTATTTCTTCCTCTATCAAAAAATGAATAAGGCCATAATTATATGACAGTAGCCTTTACACTCCGAAAACTAAAAACTCATAGATATTGGCAGGCAATTTTCGCGAATAAATAAATCTGAACGCCTGTTAGATTGCAACAAGGTATACCTGCACCAGAGGTTTCTTCCTTGTGATTGGCTTTCATCTGCGAGAGAAGTTGTCTCTTTTTTTGACCGAGCCACTCAGGATGCGTTTGCTTCCGCACTGAATTACTGTGATTGGTGTTGTAACAATCGACACGCGCGTGAAAGAAATTCACCCAATCACGAAACACAGGCGATGCTACAGTGTTTTAACTTATAACTAATCTCAGAATCTTTTCGCAAAATCTGCATGGCCCTATTCATAGACAAACGAAACTTCTCACAAAAATCGATTTATCACTTGGGCACAATACTTTTCTCACAACTCTTTATCAAAAGTCCCTTGATCGTTTGTGACACACGGTACAAAGGGCAGGCAGACCTTTTTCTGCTCAGCGTGGTCACAAAAACAGCTCCAACTGGGGCTACGCTGCCGCCAGTGGTCAAAAATTCTAATTAAACATGTACAAAACAATGTTCCTCAGCAGAGCCTGAACCACTGATGTAAAATTCTTCTGAACTCTACATTATATGGTAAATTTGGCAAGCCGCCCTTTTAAACAGTTACTCCCGCAGGTGCCCAAGCAACGACTAACTATGAAAGTACGAATCTACATCCAACCGAAGGACTCGGCATGTGCGTGACCTCTTCAGCCATTCACAGCACAGCCCTCACAAGACCATAGTACCCTACAAATTTCCTGCCCCTCGCAACAAGGCTTTTTTGACACAGATTACGACAAAAAAATTACAAATAGTCTTCTGATTGGCGGCGTTCCAATGTGATTAAGTTAATTCTCTCTCCTGGGAAAGGAGAATACATTCAGAAACTGCCATAAAGCCTCAATACACAAAAAAAAGGTCTATAAAAACTCATACCGTCGAGTCGCGCATCTGTCTTCGTCCTTCCTTTTACCAATACAATATACTACGTTCAATTAATGTACTTAGCTTTCGAGTAACTCCAAACGTAAAAATACCGCTTTCAAGTAACTCCAAACGTAAAAATACAGCTTTAAAGTAACTCCAAATGTAAAAATACCATAAAATTAATAAAATGGCTGAAAATTTGTAATGCTTCACGTTTTTGGTCAAGCTTTACCTTCCATCTCTTTTGCCTTACATTTTACAGGAAACCAGTGAGAAAGAAAGTTGTTGAGCATTCAATTTCCTTCAAGAATATCTAATTTTGCTGATCTATCCTTAAGTAGTGAAAAGTTTCAGCGTTTTGAAGTTTTGGGGTTGATTTCAAGATTCCACTACTAAACTGCTCATCATTTTATTTCTATTTTCAAGGGCTTTAACTCTTTCTATTATGTTATTTATTATTTATGGAAACAGAAATGGTATTTACTACCCATTTAACTTATAATATATATATACACACACACGAAAGTATGAACATTTACGTATGTTATTGTTAACTTAAACCTAAATGGTGTTACATTGTATAAATATGAAATGTGTATATAGTTTTTACCGTGTCAACTGGATAAAAATGTTTTTTGTTCCAATGGCTGGCTTGGCAATAATCTGGGTGAAGGCAGGTGGTCAGGTTCTGGAGAGGGTGGAGGGACCCCTATTTCTCAAAGGTCGCAGATTTCTTTTGGATTAACAGCCTGTCTGTTCCGGCTGTTTATCGTGGTATGATGGCATTGTACAAACATTCACTGCACAGAAATGACCAAGACAGAAGGAAGCTTACGTAGTTGTTGGCTAATCACCCTCCTTTTGCTGTACGTGATTCTTGGATGTCCCTTTCAACCAGGGTAATAGGAACCATCAGTCACTGTTAGTGAACAGTCAGCAGTGGAAATCAGAACACGTACAATTTGTTGGAACGAAATTTGCAGAAATTAAGCAATGTAAGAACACAGTAGTCCCTGTAGTTGCTTTGAACAACACTGTCAAATTGGACACCGATGTAGTGATTTTCGAGCCTTTAATGATTTTCTAGAGAACCATAAGTAACAAGAAAACTGAAATGGTTGTAGAGGAGCTGTGAGTTAGCCCTATACCCCATGACTCTTTTCGACGAAGGGATCATGAGGAAACTGAAAAAGTTAGGTTTCTACAATGCCTTTCCTTCATGCAATTAAATAGTCAACCTGAAAAACAGTTTTACAGTAATCAATGGTGGCTTCCTCTTTCATAGAGTAAAATGGAATAACACCACCAAGTTTGCCTCCATTTGTGATCAATATATGTCTTATGTCATTAACCATTATGGCTACAACTCTGCTGTGGTTTTAGACGGTTACAAAGCCGAACCACATCGGAGAACATCAAGTAAAACATCAGTGGATATAGACTTCAATGAGAGCACAGTGGCTACTGCTTAGCACGAAAACTTCCTTTCCAATGAAGGAAACAAAGTCAAGCTTATTAGTATGTTTGCCAGGCTTTAGTCTAAGGAGATGCTGACTTCAGCATGGTCGGGTGTGTATTTGAAAATAACTCTCATTCAACTGTGGTGGTAGTTGGCGAGGACGTAGACCTGCTTCTCTTACTCGTGGCCTCACACCACGAGACACAAATGTATTTTCTATGAAGCCTGGATGAGGCAACACACAAGACCTCATGTACTCCTCTGAACACCTTCAGGCCTTGCCATTCAGCCAGTATGTTCTTTGTATCTGTGGCTTCAGTGGATGCGATGCCACTTCTGTGATTTATGGGAAAAGGAAAGTAGCCATTGTCATATGTTTCCAGCTGTATCCTAACAAAACCAAAAACATCATTAAAGTGTTTTACGACTGCACATCCATGCCAGGAGACATTGCTGAAGCTGGGGAACAATTTCCTTCTGATATATCAGTCCCCACCCAACAAGCATGACCTCAATCATCATAGGTACATTTCATTTTGTGTTGCATTTACTAACTTCTATGAAGTTTTCATGAACAGTTGTTTGGTAAATTAATTTTCTATACTACATGTGCTGTGTCAAATTATCAGCTAAGATGAAAGCAAATGTGTCTTCACTGTCACCTACAAAAGATGCTGCTCCACATCACTCGTGCAGTGTGTTTCTGCAAGTCCCACAGTGGTTTGGAAATGAATCCCTCGAACCTGAATGTTGGGGTTGGACAAGACTCCTTTTAAGACCAAGGCCCCTATTGCACCTGACAGCGTGCTCGGTGTGTCGCAGGCTGTGGTGTGAGTTGTGGATGCCGGAAAGCCGGTACTGTAGGGCCGCGACGTCTTGGCGTGTCGTTTTGCGGGGAAGCGGGGAAGAGTAAATGAGAGGGGAAGCAGCTGCGCGCGCACATCAGCCGCTATGCGGTTCATAGCAAAAACATCAGGCGCCACGCTCTCAGTCTGAAGTGAACAATGGAGCCCGACGCAGGACGTTCAAGATACAATAAAGTAATACATAGTGGGGAGCGGGAAATTAGAAGTAGTGTAATCCAGTGTTGTGATGAAGAAGCTGCCAACATATGTCTGCTAGTACCTCTAACAAATGCAACCGAAAGAGCTGCGCGATACACAGGTATAAGCCAAAGATCAGTTTCGCGCATCCGAAAACACAACAGAGAGACGCCAAATAAAAAACAAACAACAACATTATAAGTTTTTCAACGCATTCCCCGTAATTTCACCCGCGGTTTGTTTGTTTTGCATTTGGCAATTTTCCAAACTTTCTGCACCGCTTGTTAGAATATTTTTTATCTACAAGTGCAGCCGATATTGCTACACATTATATTGCATTATATTACATGATATTATATTACATTATATACATTATATATTGCATTATATATTTTATGATATATATGATTTTATGATATATATTAATGTATATTATATTAATACATTATTTATTTACAATTTATATGTTTATATTTACATATATATCACTCCTTTATTTGACCGTTAAACAGCCTCTCATGTTTAATTATTCATTTCAAGCCAAAAAAAAAAAAAAAAACTGGGAAACGTTTGTTGTCAGTTGATGACTTTGATAGAAGAGTGATCAGAGACACCAGCCACGAATTTTATGCAGTAAAAAAACGACAAGGAAACTACTGCCAGTTTTGTAAGAAAAAATTCGGATGGAGTTAGGGAAATACATCGCTGCATAAAATACTCAAAGAAATGGGTTTTGTGTGGAGAAGAAGCCAAAATAAGCGAATGCTTCTTCTCGAAAGATCTGACGTTGTTGCTTGGCGATAACGGTAGCTGACTCAGATGAAACAGTGCAGGGAGACTGGGAAGAATATATTTGACATGGGTGAATCCTGGGTTGACACTAATTTAACCTTTCAGAAATGTTGGCAAAAGAATGGTGACGTTGAAGGTGTAGGTAATGGCAACAGGAAATGCAGCGCACAGGCTGATAGTTTTAAGCGTTGGTTCTAGGCAGGGTTTCCTTCCTGGAGCCTCTCTTGTTTATACAGCAAGCACAACAACAGGAGACTATAAAATACGCGAGGATGGTTTGTTATAAATATGGTTTTCGGACCCCTCGAAATTACTAAAATGGTTCTTTCAGAGTGCTGTTATGGAAAAAATAACAACCCGTGTGCATAAAAGTGGTAAGGTTCTTGAAGTGCGTGAAAGTGTCATGTCGATCGTCTTCACATTTCAGCCAAACCAAATGGAAAAGTAAGCATCAGCGAGGGAGTTACATGCAAGTCTTAATTAATTGTGTTTCCTACAGCAAACCACAATTACAAATTTAGTTCTTAACTTTAAAGAATTGTATAGCTATGTTTAACTATGTTTAACTAAGCTGCCCAGTCGAGCAAATAGTGCACTACCTTTAAATAATAAATTACCGTAAAGCATTATCGCATCTTTGTATCATTAAGATCTGCGCTGTGTTTCACCGTACGTAAGATTGTTTTCGACCAATGTTTTCGGAACGGCATGGAGACTTCCAGGCCGTTGTTATCTGCGGAGCAGACAAGGAGGGACGTGTCGATTACAAGGTCGCTGAGCTCTAGGGAGTCGACCCGCCAAGACGTCGCGGCCCTACTATATTCACTGCTCCCTGTCTGTGGCAATATTGCCACAGCGCTGGCACTAACAGTGCTCCCATTCAAGAGGAGTTGGAAGAGTTGGACAATGAGGAGTATCAACAGCTTGAAATGTTTAATAGGATGGAAGAGTGAACGGAAATTATGTTATGAAAACCTCCTTTTTTACTTTTGAATTGTTAGCTACTTAAAGTATTTAGTCAATAAAAACAAATATAATATAATATTTGTTGGGTTATTACTTAATCCTTAATTTCTAGGTGGTCAATTTTTTAACTATAGGTCCTCTTGTACTTTGGTACATAGATTCCGACATGCATTTACAGGGGATACAGCTGATTGGGAACACATCGGGTGGAACCCTTGCTATCAATATGACCCATGTTATGTTCTAACATATACAAAATGTATTAAAGCCAGCACACCAACCGATCACGTGCTCCTGGCCTGACTAATGCCAAGGCTCACAGAAACCTTGCTAGCCTTGTTTGCCTGCTACCAGGTCGGCGAGTCAGCGCACGAACCGATCACATGCTCCTGGCCTGACTAATGCCAAGGCTCACATAACCCTTGCTAGCCAGCCCACAGAACCACAACAATTATACTTCAATATCAAAACTGTTTCATCGATTATGACAAAACAGCTAAATCAGATAAAAAATTTAAATCCACGAAATAACTGTGTCACAATATTACCGTATGTCCCCACTATTACTGCACAGGTTGGCAACCCTGGTGTGGTACACCGGTGCCGCCCTGTGTTGAGAGGGGTACGTGTGTGTGTGCGCAGGCGTGGACCACGCGGCGAGCAGGTGCTGTGGTTCGTGATCCAGACTCTCATGTCGTATGCGCTGATGCTGGCAGTGATGACCTTCAACGGGTACCTGGGGCTGTCCGTGGTGGGCGGGGCGGGGCTGGGCTACCTGCTGTTCGGTCCCGCCCTCATGCAGGTGGAGCTGGACAGCGCTCGCTCCAAGAGGGACTGCCCCGCTTGCCGAGGTGCGTGGCGCGTCGTGGCGTAGGGATCTCTCCCGCTTGCTCGTGACTGTGTCAGTAACATGCTGGGAAGCGAACCTGAATCACCATTGTGGGAGGCCGCTAAAAAAATATCATACAGTTTTCCCATATTAGAATATTGAATGTTATCTTTTAACCCATCAGTGTTTCCCATACAAGCATTTCTTTATAACTTCAACAGTTTATCAAATTACTTTAGTGTACTCAAAAAAAACTAGCTTTTAAGTTTTAACTGGTTGAGAATTTTTTCTTGACGACAGAGAGAGAAGTTCTTCATTTAACCTTAATTTTCCTACATTGGCTTAGAGCCATGATCGTAAATGTTTATCCATGAACCATTACGACGTGGTCTCTCACCGTTTGTCGTCCATGTGGCGGTGTTGCGTGGATTCCCACTGACTGACCCTGACTGACTAATTTCTCCTGGCTTAAGAAGCTCTCCCTGACAGAGTTAACATTTATCATAACAGCGCGAATCATTCCCGTGCGTGGATTTTGAATATTCCTCGCCGCTGATTCGCTGTCAAGTTTTCCCTTCCTTTCTCAGCTGTCTCTGTCTTATCTTACGTCATTACCCCCTCCTTTTTTTGGCTTGCCTGCCCTGCTTAGTACCATCTCTTCAGCTATTCTAAGGACGCCTGCTGTGAGGTGCTCGTGGTAAACATGTTTTTTGTCCTGGCAGCAGTGTTGTGCTAACGCTGGCTAACATTTCTGCTTGGTCTCCCGCTCCTGATGACCTTGCAAACTGTTTCCCGTTGAGCGTGTTTCCTCATCTCTACGGTCTCGCTGATCGCGTCATTCCCTAATGTCTAGATATTAATCTTAATAATAATAGTTTGAAAAAAAAAAAGTATTCCGCGGGTCTTTGATATTACTAAATTAAGTATCTCTAATTTTTAGGGCCGTGTCAATATTCTATGTTTGAACACAAAAATGATGAAATTGTAGTGAAAGCGTGAAAGGTCTTTAATTGGGCAGGTTCGGGGCCATATTCATGCCGGGATATTGGGCGCCAATATAGTTTTAACTAGTATAAAATAAATTAATACAAAGTGCAATGGTATCTAAAACAAGTTTTAACAAGCTGCTCTATAGAAAAAAAAATATTGCTGAGTTCTTGGTCATCTTCAAAAAAATCATTACGTAAATTGACCTGTGAAATGTAATCCGCTATGAAAGGAAACACTATTGAAATGAAAACCAACAGTATAGATTAACTTTGATTAAACTGAAAACATTTGTATCGCAGTAACACGACATGGGAGCCAAGGTTAACAGCCGGAATCCACCTAAAATAATATAAGTGCAAGTGGCTCCATCGATCGTGCATTTCAGTATGGTCTGAACCATAGAATGCTGGATTAAAGACCTTTTACTGTATACTGTATGGTAAGAGAATTTGGTATAATTTTGTAATGGTGATGACCTGCGTCTGCGTAGTCATAGTATGTTTAACTCTACGTATACCTTTCGTTTTCTTTTTCATGTTGCAAAATAAGCTTTTATCCACACCTTCTATCTGGTGAACTCTTTCATTATGTAACAGTTTCCTTCTGTTTCACTGAACTCTTCATTTCCTCCTGTTAACTTTCCTGTGTCTTGCAGCACCTTGTTGCTTTGGACTGGGGTGGATGTCGCGGGACTGATCAGAACTGCCTGTGTTGTGTCAACAGCAAAGCTGGAAGAACTGCAGCGCTCCGAAGAAACAAGCTCGCTAGTCACGGAAGTTGCCGAAGGTTTGATCAATTATATTTCTGAAGACAGCACAGCCATTCAGAGCAGTCAGGAGCAACCTGTCGTCCGAGTGGAGTGTTGCGACGTTTGAAAACATTGTTTGCGCTGCCCACTTTTTGGTAAACGGCTAATCCAACACCGTAGTTTTATACTTGAAATAAGTTTTTGAAATGTTTACTTCATTCGAGCAATATACTGTGTGCATAACTTGTAGTGTGATAGTATAGGGCTCCTCATCATGCTGTATGTTGACGTCGGGCTGGACGGGCTAGCTGCCCGGCTAGGTTGTTCCGGAGCCGTGCTGCGCTGCTTGCGGAGGCACGCGACCATCTGGCACAGTGTGGCGGAGCGAGGAACCCGGTCATGGATGTTCCACTGCAACGGCGAACCCGCGTCCCCTCTGGTTGGGCGGGAATGGGGGAGTCTGGGGCGTCTGCGGTACTGCGGAGCGAGGGCTCAGGTCGTCCCTCCTCCCTTCAGCTGGTTGGACTCTGCCTGGGGACGGCAGCTGACGTGCAGCAACCCGAGTGCTGCCGTCTTGTCCAGGGCGAAGCTACCAGCAGCCGCCACGCGGAGCCGACTGAGTGCCCAAGAGGTCAGCCACACTGAATAAGAAGCCGGTTGTTACTTCTGTGATTTTTATTTTTCCGACTACTTTCTTTGCAACCCGTTACCACTCACCACCTCCGACTAGCTCAAAATTAGGCGATGAGTGTACATACAGGTTGGTAGCAGGTCACGCAGTAATTTGTACGCAATGTTCGATGTATTACCTGTTTTTTTTTTTTATTCATGTAAAAGTTACAATATATTCAGCACAACAAAACACAAAAATTAAACTGTACATCCAAAAAAAAAAAAAACACGGAGCCATCGCCCGACCACTGCCTGCTCGGCCCGGCGCTCGAACAACGACCACCCGGACCATGACTGCCTTTACAGCCTTCCTCCCTTTGTGTGGGCAGTGTCCTGGGCTCGCTGACGTGATTCTCTGCCAATCACGGCGCATGGCAACAGAAACTTCCACAAAATGCTTACTTCTGTTCCCACGATGCAGAAATTTTGTCTCTTTCTCACTCTCCTGTGACCGTGACTCACACGCCTAGCGTGTGAAACAAACCATCGGTCGTGGAAAAAACTAAGGAGAATCACGTCAGCATGCCTTCCCACACAAAGAAGCCAGCAAAAAAAAAAGTTCCCACCCCCGCGCACTGTTTCACTTCCCTTACCGGACAACGGAAAGTAGTGCGGTCTGTCAGTGTCATTGGCAACATTTATGATTTGTCTTTTCGATCATGTGTATAGCTCATGCTCAGAAAGTTATGTGTTTTTCTAGTGTTTTTGATAAAATATGATTTTGTTCATTGTGTTTCATTCTGCACCTTTCCGTGTTCCACCACTGACCACTGTTGTCCTTTAGGAGTATACTATATGTGACTTGTACCTACCTAACTAGCAGTTTTTCCTTCAGTACGGTGACTTTGTTTTAGTTTTAAACCATATTTTTCCTTTTCTCACTGAAAGGAATACAAGATTTTCATAATATTACATACCGGTTTATGTAATAAATTCTCAACATGTCATTTTCACTGAATGCAGTCAGCCTTAAAAACTAGATCTATTCTTAAAACAAGGAACAAATATAGCTTAAGAGCAAGAATGTATGTTATGCCCACCTTATAAGTTGCACCTAGTATAGATGCAAAAAATGTAAAAAAAAAGTGTTCAATTATGGGGTTTGTGTTACTTGTGTAGTTGAAACAAACAAACCATGGGTGTTTTCATCTCTGAAGACTGATTTTTACGTGTAATTAGACTGTAGCATTTTATTGTAAATTGTAATTATTATTATTGTTGTTAATGTATTTTGAATCATGTTTAGTGTAAATGAGAAGGTATATATTCCTACTTTTAAACAAATGTATGTAGTTATTCATTTATATAAGTTAGGGTGGATTTTTTTTTACTCAAAAAAATTGTGTGTGGAAACTCACAATTTTTTAATTTACGCAAATGTTTAATGTTTTTTGTATATTCTTAGTGTTTATTATCATTTTAAATACTAGGTCAACATACATTAATGTTAGACACAGTAAGGTTATTTATATTATATCAAAGTATGATGAAATCATTATTTAAGCAGTAAAATATACATGGTAAGAATGTTTTGATTAGATACGTAAATGTTTTTGATACATTTTTAAATTGTTACTGCCAATTTTGAACTTGCCTTGCTATAGTGAACATTTGCTTGTAGTAGAATCACAACAATTATATAGCAAACAAGAATGTCTAAGTTTGTATTGGTAGTTTTACCTATTATACTTCATAAATAAATAAATAAACTTGGTTGAATTATATTATGTCTCTCTTTACTGCACAGTTATTTCAACCCAGAACTATGCAGAGCCTAAGTTGCCTGGAAAAGCTTACCTAGTTATTTGTGAGGTATTAATGTTGGCTTAAAATGTTAATCATACAAATCATATATTCAGTTTGTGACTGGTTGCAACATGCATTTAGTGCAAACCTGCAAACCTGAGAGGCAAACTATTGTGCAATAACAATTAAAATATTCCATTCTAAATGTTTTCGTACACATTTTTCATTTTGGTATGTTTGATGTTAAATTAATGCTGGCTAGTAGAAAAGCATTTAATATAATTGACAATTTTTAACAATCCACACATATAAATATCTAGTTGATTAATCGTGTTAGTAAGGACCTAGTCGGCAATCTCAGCAGGTGGTGTCGCAACGCCCGACGTGGCTGATGTCAAGTTGCAGCAGTTTCACGTCTGCGGGTTGTTGGCCTGGGGTGCTGGGAAACCGTCAGCTCACGCACGGCTCACCCAACAGGAGAGAATGTACTGCCAACTGCCTACATCTGTCTCTTTCTCTCGTCTCTCACCACAATCCCTCATCACTCGTCACATCCGGGAAACAACGAAACACACACTATCCAAACATTGCGGTCCTACCTCGACTGGGTTGATGGTCATGTGACACAACAGAGGGAGGGGAAAGGGCGCAGCATCAAGATCCTGTGCCCTATCAGGACGCACAAAGAAGCACGCTATATGCGCGGGTTGGTGTTAGCCTCGAGTGCACTGCGACGGCTGGCGTAGCTGTCTCTGGTCCTTTATCTGTGGGCGTTGCCCGTTGGCACTAGTCGTAGCACATGGTTCAAATTTGCCCAACTTTATCCGCGCCACTGGCCTGTCTTTCGGGGCGGTAGCAATGGCAGCTAGCATGGCGACGCCTACGCAACTGCCGGGAGTGACAAGCAGCTGGCTCACCGGGTGTCTGCCTCCTGTCGGCTGGAGCACCTGCGTGGAGGCCTGTGGAGGCGTCTGCAGCTTGTCCTGAACCTGCGGGCTCTGGGTTGACGTCTGGGCATGGCTGTGCTCGCCTCCAGCGGGCAGTGTCAGGACTACGAGGAGAGGGACCATCATCTGGTGAGGCGTTACAACGTCAGGGATCGGCAGGTTGACGAGAAGGAACATGTTTGGGACGGAGAGTACTAGAGAGGGTGGTCGTGAGGTGGAAGGGGATACGCTGGGTAGCAACGGCAGGTTGTGCACAGGAAGGGAGTGTTGCTCCAGTCACCAGTTGTTGGAAGCAGCTGGTGTCGACATCTCCACAAAGACATGTTGCGCAAGTGAAGTGCTCCTTGATGGATGCAGTCCAGATGTCAATATTCCACGCACTCATTTCACCAATGTTTGCCCCAAGTCCTTTCGGGATACAAATGTGAACGGCACATGGTCATGCCAATCATGTGTTACTCAATGTAAATGCGTCACTCGTAGAAGAAAAAAGTCGTTAGGTAGGGGATCATCAAGCTGGGGAAAAGTACAGTATGCGCAGTCATTCAGCCCATTGTTCACCGTAGTAATCTACACACGCGCGTGATATGTGGCACTAGTTGCCTCCAGTCCTCTTGGTACAGCGCCGCAGCATGTGTTAGTCAAACCATTTTTGCGGGTTTGTGGATCTGAGACTTGCAGGATCACTTAACAGGGCTAAATAGAGATGTGCCGTGACAGAATACACACAAAAGGTGATCATGTGCCCAGCTGGTATCTTCTTTCTTCCACTTCATGTTCAGACGAGAGGTGGTAGTTACAAGCAGGAGCGAATGAGGGGGGGATGGAGGGATATATATTCCCCCAATCTTAAAGAATGTATTATTCCCACCAACAGATGGAAAGAATTTGAATGGGAACAGCGAGTAATGTGGTTCTGTCCCCCCTCCTCTCGGAAATGGAAGTTCTGCATACACTCGTGGTTACATGTGGTTGGCTGAGAGGGATTGTTGCTGTGGAAACTGGGGCATTTGAGGAGGAGTTGTCACGTGTAGACATGCTCTACACGCCTTCTAGGGGGATGGTTTGTATTGCCCTGCACACACAACCCAGTGGTTGATGGAGGTGGGATCCAGCCAGTGTCTTCTTACGTTGCGCAATGATTGCTGATTGGAGGGGAAGTAATGCGACCTTGCTTGGCAATTCATTTCAAGAGCGATGACGTATATTGTGCAGAGAGGAGGTGGCGTGATGTCCCGGAGCGAAAGGGTAGAAGCTAATGAGCAGTTATAGCTATAGCTGTTTGCGGGCAAACAAATGAGGATACGTTGGTGTGATCACGTGGAGAAGTGGCCCACACTTAGCACATATCATGTGCTCACTGCACACATTGTTCACTGTGGTGACTTCGCACTCATGTAAAGAGAGACGTAAATTACATATCTTCTGTGCAGTGTAAAATGTAAGTTATTTGTTACCAGTTGTTTGGAGTATTTTGTTATGTATCTTTATAGACATCATGTAGGTGTATTACAGTAGGATTGTGTATTGCTGTAGGATCACGTTCAATTAAATTATTTTATTTTTTCCAAGCAGTTTTGTACCACTCAGATAATTCTTTTATATTAATGGTAAACTCTGTTATACTGTATAGTTTTAAGTGGCTCAATTATAGCAAAATATTATACATAACTAATAATATTGCATACTTTTGGCTTAATTAGCTGCCAAATTTACATTCTTAATGTTTGTGGTGCATTGTCAAAGGGGAGAATTGAATACACTACAGACTAAAACTTTTTTTGGGTTTAAAGGCAATGCTACGTGCTACTTCATGATATGGTGTGAATTACTTTCAGAATAATATATTTAATTTGGTACAGTCTTTAAAAAATCATAATGATATTGACATTATTCCAGTATGGGGTTTGCCTTTATATATTAAAACTTCATATAATTTTATAAGATTTTATTTCTTTAAAATCACAGGGAACTCTAGCAATATCTAGAAATAACTATTTACAAAGATACATTTAGATAGTAGTTTTTTCAAACACTTGTTTAAAATCTTTCATAAAAACATTTTCAAGAAGATAATACATATTTTTCCAACAATAAATATCTATGAAATAAATAAGTGTACTAGTTGTATAAGACTATACTAAAACACCAAGAAAACCTAGGTAATAATACTCAAAGGTACAGTATGTACATTATTATATGTGCAAAATATTTAAAAACTATACATTGTATAACTGTCATCACTTTTGATAAAGACATATTTTTCATATATATGAGTACATTTTTGTGATATGGTGCTTTAAGTACAAATGAATAAAGTGGTTTTTATAAATGAATAACACCGAATCCTAGCATAAAAAGTCTCTGAAAACATTTTTATAGTGAGCAGGAGAAGGGAGTCAACTACTAGTAACATACCTGGTAGGTAAGGAGCTAGGCTTCTCATTGGTTGGCAGTTATACAGCAGACAGTCAATGCAGGGTGGCAGGGATGAATATGAAATGCAAGATCTAAGCTGTTGACTATGCTCTTGTGAAATATTAATGAAGAATGAATAGAATAGAAATACAATACATATTGTTCGTGATAGGGGTGCTAATTATTATTATTATAATTTTTTTCTTTCGGTTCACAATTTATTGAGGAAATATATAGTAAGCAACTAAAACAGCCATTGTCTAGTAGTGAAGGATTTATATACGCTCCTTCCATGTAAAGACAGTTGATAATCCAGAGTGCAGGTACATGAAAATTTTTTTTGTGAGACAGAAAATTATTATTTTTTGACTTAGAATACAATTTCGGCAACCAGGTAAGTGCAAATGAAGGGAAACACTATAGTATTGTCTTTTTGAAGTTTCTCTGTTGTTTTTTTTGTTGTTTTAATTTTTAATCAGAATCTTTGAAAATAAATAAAATGGAAATGAACTTAAAAAATTAATTTAATGATTTGGGAGTGGATTTTATGTTTATGATATTTAAATCCACATTCAAAGTGTTTAATTATCACTGCCATACGTAAGGCATATAAAAAAAGTGTACCTCTTTAGATCTGTACTCGACATGAAAAAATGCATGCAGGAAAAGTAAATTAGTGTAACTGCAGTGCTACATTATGAAAGAATGGTCTTAAGTAAAACTGTTGTTTCGGTACATCATGGATACATGTAATAGTTAATAGTACATAAATTGTAAACAAAGTGTCTCCCTTTCAGCTCTTAGTTAGCACCATAAAAAAGAACTAACAGCAAGAAGAAGAAGAAGCACAGTTTCTTGTGTAAGTAACCGGAATGTCAGGAAACAAAAATACCAGTGTAAGTGAGGAGAATGTAAATTTAAGGTTATACTATATGGACACTTAATTTGTATTGTATTTATTTTATTTTTATAAACATAATTTAAAGGAAATGTAAGAAACTATATTTATCATAGTTTAAACTCTTAGTTACTTTATATGACGGAAGTTTCTGGGAGTATTTTTATCTCACATACGGTTACTTGTGATATTGTAAATCAATGTTTATTTAGCGTGCTACTAATTTGCCTACAATGTGGTATTGTTCCTGACATTACACTAATCATTATAAGATATGTAATATGTGTGATAGATTAAGAGAACATTGCTACAAGCAAGGAAGTAAACCCAGCCGTTATAAATGATTCTAATAAAGACTGTAATTCAGGCAGTTTGGCATTCTTGCTGCTTGAAAGTAGCAGAGATTTCTTGTAGAAGCACGGGGGATGCAAGAGAAAAATAATAAAATATGTTTTTGCATTTGCTTGTGGCCAGCAGTTAAAAGGTGTTTACTAGGAACTTAGGTGTAGCCGAGAGTAAAGCCCTACTCAAGGGCTTCGATAAGGATTCCACCAGAACTGCTTGTTTCAGCCTGTGTACAAGCAGCTGTGGGGTCCTACGATACTGCACTCGCAGCTTCTGTTGCGGAGTTCACTTTTTGTGGTGATTACCTAGTACTTTGTGAAATGAATATTTTGTGTTATTACGTAATTCGGTTTTGAATTGAATCACAGCTCAAGCTGACATGTCATCAATAGAACACCAACCAAAGATTGTCTGACCAAATTAAATTTCCACCTGGTAGGGAACCTTCTACAGAAAATGGCACGTGACTGAACATGAGAACTGCCATGAGAGAGGTCAGAGGGCTGCGACCTGCACACACACACTTCTGCCCGTCCGCCGATCTCCGTAGCGTAGTCGGATGCACACCGGCTTACGGTGCTAGGGGTCCTGGGTTCGAGTCCCGGGTAAGGCATGGGTGTGCCATAAATATTCTGATATTGGATAACGAGTTGAAATTTGAATTCACACTGAATATAATGACCCTCTGGCTGTTGGCGAAAGCTGTAGGCCACATAATATATATATAAAAGAAAAATTCCGCCCGTCCTGGCCTATGCTCGCTTGTTGCTGTCCTGAGCTCAGTGGAGCGGCCACAGTGCAGCTGTTCCACAGCTTTCTGTGAGTGCTGGTCTATCATGTGTTCAAACATATGTGCAAGGTTTTGCATTACTTTTTGAAGTGAAAACTTCTTTAGCCGCGTTGAGCGATTTGTGGTAGCGGCAAAACTTATGGGTTCGTGTCACCGACATGCTGTAGTAGCAGTAAGTTAAGTTAATTTGACTACGTGAATACATGACCTAGGTCTAACATCACTGGTAAGTCATAGCTAGGTAATGAATTTTTACATACCACTGACATCTGTTGTGACTAAAAAATGATGAAGGATAAATTATATCATGTTGACATCGTACTGATATAATACCAAAATCATTTTCTTACGTACATTTGGTAGAAATGATGTCATATTACACATTTAAAAACAAAGTTTTACGTTTTCACTTCTGTTGACAGTTCCCATGACTGGCTACTTTTTTTATTAGTTTCAGCCATTATGTAGGTACCTACGTGTAATTATTTATGCATTTCCTTTTAGTGTAATTTTTTTTTTCAGATTGTTGATATATGTGTGCTAATATTTTTATTACTGCCTTCACTTATACAGTAAAAGAGCTTGAAGAATTTGTTGCCAATGTTAAAAAAATTTTTTTTCTTATATTGAAGGTTGAATATCAACTGTTTGTGGACTGCCATGGTGTGAACATTAAAATGGCCTGCTGTTCAAGTTGAATAACAATATTTAAAACTAGGTATTGGTTAAGTTAAAAGTAATAATGAGTTCAATATTACCTACTCTTTCTTAGTCGCAAACACACTTGCTCAATAAAATTACTCCTTAAACCACTTCACATATATTTTGGCTTCAATATCTTCTAATGTAAGAAATAATGAGTTACTGTATCTAATAAAGCTTCTGGTAGGCTTGCTATATAAAATTGTTTATAAAATGCCGTCATACTACCTAATAAGTTTAACAATACAATCACTAACTACTTATATTTCAAAACTATTTGCAGAGATGTGTATCTTAAAACATCCTAGAGAGAGAATGATTTGGCAGATAAAGTTTGTACTTACATGGTATTTTTAATTCTTCAATAAACCTTTTTTTATAGACCACCTTGAAACCTTCCATGATCTGAATGAAGTTCATTGCAGTTATAAGCCTCTTTTTCTGTGGTATTTGTGGCTAATCGAGGGTGCAGTGAGCGATCGGTCCTATTGCACCCTGTTGAGGGAGTGGCACATGGGTGGATCTGTGTGTACAATCTGGTGGATGCCAGTTATAGCAGGAGCTCTAGCTGGTGCACTGCCCACTGCTGTTATAACCTCGCTACAGCCTGCACTTGCGCTCATTCCTTAGAGGCACGCGGCAAGTGGCCCAGCAAGGCTAGGGACGATTGTACTGGTCAGGGTCTCTCTTCGCAAGGGACAAGGCCACGTACATGCCTAGTGAAGTGAGCTTGCACAGGAAACCCAAATACTCTCTAAAGAATCAGGCATCCACACGTACAAAGAAAACAACTACAAGTATTGGTTAAATGGAAAATAAAGTATTGACAATGTAAAAATTGGTAGTGATGGTTTGACTTGTGAAGATTGTAGTGAAATATCTCGTGGGCTGAAGATGGATTTGTATTCTTAAAGATGAAACTTGGTGACAAGTAGTTGTGGCAGATGAGCGACATGTCTCTCTGACTAAACAAACTAGCACGCGTGTCAACCAGCCTCTCTGCACGAGGGCTGTCTCAGCGCTGCGGACGGAAGGTTAACACACAAGGTCGAGTGCAGCGGAGTCCTTCTTGAAGCAAGTCTCCGCACAGTTCTTCCCACATGCCGGTTCAGGTGGACTACGACTATCGTGAGACTATGAACATTTACTGCTACGTTCCTCACGAGGACGGATCCAGTTCCTAGTAGCACTCGCTGCAAGGGCTGGCAGCCGGACAACATGGCGGGGGCTCAGAAGTCGTACGAGCTGGCCTCGTCGTCGCCCTTGCTCGCCTGGAAGAGCAGCCTGTAGGTCAGCCCGGCCAGCACGCCTCCCGCGATGGGGCCGGCCCAGTACACCTGCAACCCAGCACACGCGCGCGCTAGCAGCCACGCCTTCAACCTTCACTAGGCTCTGGCAGTACCGCGCGAAATGTTCCCAATGCTACGTACAAGGCAGTTTCTGGAGCGAGGCGCGACTCGCAATGGCAAGACATTCGAGTGAAACACTTGTTTGCTTGATAGCACGAACAGTGTTCTGAACTGGCATGCGCGCTACACGGACACTTTCCACGGTCCCAGAGCTGAAGTGAAACTCGCTCTAGTAAGTCCCTAGAATTGTAAACTTTGAAGAGTTAATGCCTCTTAAGCATATATCAAGACATATCACATCTCTTCTAACAAAATTAAATCTTATTGGCTTAAATATGTAATGAAAGGGTCTGCAAGGTGGTATTTAAAGCTATTAATGAGTTTTATTCAGTTGGTAAGTTTTAATTTATGATTATTAGCTATTCCTTGTAAATTTTAGTACTGCACTAATATATTGGTATGCATATACTGCAGCTTGATGTGTGACAAAATAAAGCTACTTGTGATGAACATGTCAAAAACAAAGTAGCTGCTGAACCAATGAGTGAGATTAATGAAATATGTGATTCAGGGTAATTTTTGGTAATGTTATTGTATCTAGTACTTGGATAAAACAATAGCCTCTATTCGCAGCCTGAACGTGCTGTGATGCGCCTGCACGAGGGTAGCTCACAATGCTGGAGAAATTAAGATGGTATTATTGCCGAGATACTTGAAGTAAACCAAGGTCTGGTTCCTGACGGTTTGTGTAACTGGCAGAAGCCATTGTCACATCGACGTCAGGGCAGCAACAAACCAACAATCCAATTATTTTTCAATACGATAACTAAAATGACTGCTTTTCACTTTTTTATGCTACCTCAATGTTTCTAAAAGTAATTTTCGCACCTCAAACATTGTTCTAGCTGTAGCCACTATGAAAATATCCTTTAGGGATGACATATGATAGAGATTATCCTAACCACTTTATGGGAAATATAGCAATTGTTAACCATAAATTATTAAAAAATATGTTTCGTTTTATAAATATATTATTAGAATGAGAAATCCTGCAATTAGTTAAAAAAAAAAAAAAATAGAATTGAACCCTAACTCTGCATTTCTTCGCTGTTAAGCCCGTGGTGGATGGACTAATACGGAACTACGGCTAGGCGCCTGCTTGTGTTCAGGGGCATGTGAATGTCACTGCACCTCGCACAACTTAATTTTGGCAGCGGAGTCTTCTGCCTGGACTTCGTTGTGGGCTGAGGCGGGCGTAGTTATGGCAGCATCGGGACTACATCCATGCACCCGTATAAATAAACAGAAACTTTGGTGGAGATAACGTTTGACGTCGTCCGGGCTTACGCCCATCTGAGCCCGATATGCCATCACTCCTAGTACCTCTCCTAGTGACATTTTGAACATCCTCGGGTGACATGCGTGTGCGCCGCTGACGACCGCCAGAGGGCGCAGTCAAGCCAATAACATATGACAATCAATAGTGTAAGTTTGTTTTGTGAAGGTAATTAATGATCAGTCTCGTAAATCTCTTTGGTTTTCAGTTACCGTAAACAATCAGACGTTTAACTATTTAAATAGCATTCAACTATCAGACCTGGACTGCTGAAGGTCATTTTACATTTTAGTATTTGAATTGTAATTGCTACGGAAATTATAAAAAGGGTGTTATGATTTAACTGTATTGTAACTTTTAAGAAAATTATTTTGACGTGACAACGTCTAATAAATCGATGAACGCCGGCTACACGCACGAAAAAGTGGCCCCTAACGCACATTGTCCCACTACGGATGTGTCCTGTTATGCTCATTGTACGCATGCGTGGCATCTCTCTTCCACTCGATTGGAACAACAATCGATTTGACTTTTCAATCATATTTTCGTCGTTTGAATTATTAATATTATGTAATTTAACGTTCGTCCACCGATTTGCAGCCGACAATATATTTTTAATTTCCCGCCTACCACTATAAGAAATAAACATGGCGGACTACATACATTTTTAAAACTCCCACAACACAAAACAAAATTTTTATAAATATACATACAACATCTGAAACAATTATATTCAATATGGCCTAGTGGCTGTTCGGTTAGCATCACTGACTACTAATCCAAAGGTTGATGGATAGAATCCGGTCCGCTGCAATTTTTTTTGGTACTTGTAAAAATAAATACGGCGTGCATGACACTTCAAAAGTAATAAATATATTTGAATTAAAGAATGCAAATAAAAGTATCCATACAAAATACCAAAATAGTGATAATTCAATTAAAAAAAATGATACACATTTATTCATAAAAGTATGCAGAGTTAGATTTTATCATACAAAAGATAGAAAAATTATAAAAAAATTTCTTCCTCAAAAAATATAATATTTTTAATGCCTAAATGGTTTGGTTGCAAAAACCTATTACGGCTCAGTCTCAGGCCGAATATGATATTTCATTTTCTTCTGGATCAATCATTTCATCAATGTTTTGTTATGACGTTGTCACGTTAAACTATCGTCCGTAAACCGACTTTATAGACAACCAATTTTTTTGTTTTTAATCGGCGTATATCTGCGGCACGATCCGAGCTCGCATAACGGTACTGGAGTACATAGTAAATACGACCCACCTCGGCAGCCACGTCTCTCCCCAGTAGCTTCGCAAAGTCACCCGAGGTAGGATGCTTCCAGCACTCCGAGAACTTCACCTTCTTTGGTAATATCCGAGATAGGTAATTCTGTAATTTATCTCAATCGTTCACGTTCATCATCGAAGCCTACATCGATGGCGCGATCGCAGAGTTAATGCGTATTTAAATCCGCTCTCGCTGGAATCCGTCACAGCCACGAATGTTCTGGTCAACCACGAGATGGTTCGAACCTCCATAAAACCGGTCGTGAAGATTGTTACGAGGGACGTGTGTCGAGCAGCTAATAACAACTCTCAGTTTCGTCTTCCTCGTGTTCGCCTCATACCTGACCACGCGTGTGTTTAGGATGTCTGTTGGCGTGTGGGACGCCCTAAGAGCCCGGCTGCGTCACTGATCAAAGCGTGTCCGACGCTGAGAGCAGGCCGGCCCAGGGGATTAAGGGGCTTACGAGCCACGCCTCACATGGGTGACGTCACGATCCCAGACGTGAGAGTCTACCGGTTCAGTGCCTCTATGCGCGGTGGCGCCCATTAACTCCAACATCTATCCGATAACGAAAACCCCGGCCACGGCACACCATGTGTACTTTATCTGATCACATTTGACAACAAAAAAAGCAATTGAGTATACTCTATAGATTTAATAGTATACATGAAGCCAGTATTTGGGGCTTAACGCAAGAAGCGCACAAACATGCGTATGTGCAATAATATACTACGTGCTGTAAAACAGATGAGGAAAAGAGTGATGTGTTTCAGTTTCGTGCGGTAACATTTAACTACACAAGAAACATGGCAAACGAACACAACAACTCATGCAGACATACAGAAATGTGAAATGGACGTGTGAAATAAATCAGATATGATTTAATTTTAAAACAAAGAATTCCATTTAAATCGAAAGAGGGACTTGATTTGCTTGTCGTGTGTGTGTGTGATATATATATATATATGTGTGTGTGTGTGTGTGTGTGTGTGTATGTGTTGCATCACATTTGTAAAATACAATTTACATTAAGTAATTTGTTTGCAATGTCATGGGATCTACACATATTGTTTTGGAAAACACAAACATCTCAGCAACTGTACCGCAACAGACAAACGTTTCACACACTCATTACAGTAATGTATCACAAGGCACTTTAAAGCCTTTCCCTCGATCCACTGTTTGCGTGCGACGGCAACAATCTACAAGTGCTGTGTTTTGTCGGAATAATTCGGCAGCAAAGAACAACTGCGCAACTCGTGTTTTTTGTCCTGCGACCCACTGGCTTCTTTTTCGTCAAATCCAAATCTGAGGAGACGAACAGCTTGAAAAAAAAATTCAACAAACCAGTTGTTTGTCTTTCTTTTGTTTCTTTTCAAGAAGTTAAATACTTAGTTTATTCTCCACAAGTATTTCACTTAAGCGCACAAGAGTCACAGTGTTGAACTAAGCACACGGGGGCATGGGAACATAACATAGACACGCACGGTGGCCCTGCAGTCCCCTGCAGAGCTCGTGTGAAGGTCACCAGCTTTGAGGTTATGGTAGGCAGGCGCTCGTGCATGCTGCCGGCATGGCTCGGCCGGGAGCGGGAGAACAGAGGAGACCACGTGTAAGCCATGCACGGAGCGACAGGCGTGCAGGTAGTTACGTCTAGTGGCGCAGCTGGACCGTGGCGAGGCTGGTCTGCGGGGGCGGGGGCGGCGTGTCGGGGGCGGCAGAGGGGCTGAGCACGAGGCTGTAGGCTATGCCCGCCGCCGCTCCGCCCACCAGCGGGCCGACCCAGTACACCTGCGCCAGCCAAGCTCTGCAGTTCCTCTCAGGGCTTGTTGTGTCACACGCCTCGACAGTTCTACATTGGCTTACCACACACACACACAACACTGGGCGAACGAATAATTAGTTGCCATCAAACCTCACAAAATCACTTGAATTCACACTTTTTTTCGTTTTAAAATTACTATAAATATTAAACTGATAAAAAGATTTGCCGTAACACTTAGAATACAGTGAGGCAATGGGAAGGAAACTTCAAGAATCGCACGCAAATAAACACATGAACTGTAGAATGTGGTCGCTTAGTGTGCAACTGCTCCAAGATCAGAGCTATTGTTGTCGCCACGAGCTAGCATGGGTGAGGTGGACCACCGCCAGAGAGCTTTGAGGAGAAGAAGAAGGGGTGGCAAACCGCTAGGCCACGGTGCCCCCCTCCGTGCTTTGTGCCATTCAAATGTTTGGCTTCGTTTGGCCGGATAAGGTTCTCAATCATGGAGAGTGACAAACGTCAAAACATGAAGTTGGATTCAATATTTTAAAAAGTCACATAGAACATGGGCACAGTATGTGACCACCATAATTCCTAACACTCTGACTCACAACTACAAATAGTACTTTTATGTTCATAGGAGGGAGGTCGTGCTCATGGCAGGGAAATTAATATACGAGGGATGTTCCAAATTTCAGTTTCATCATTTATTTTTAAAGAGAAAATGGTACACCAGGTGCAACAAACAATCGCCATATGAATCCACACCCGTTGCTGGCACAAGGATGGAAGTAGCATGAGCGGAGGAGGAATGACGTACGCGCAGAGCGCCGAAGAAGAGAGAGTAGCAGCAGACCGGCTTGCCCGAGGTTATTCGAGTACAGATCAAGACAGCAGACAGACGTGTACTGACAACGTGGTCGCCAATGGAAGTGCATGCTGTTATCCAGTGTGAATGGGCATGTGGGAATAGTGTATCCATCATCCATGAACACCTGCAGACCGTGTATGGTGAAGAGGTCATGTCTCGTCAAATGGTTGGTCGCTCGCTGGTGATGCATGTTCAGTGAAGGAAGGCAGAGTGTGGAGGGTGAAGGTCGAAGTGTGCTTCCCTCCAAATCCACGAATGAAGACAACATTGCTGGAGTACAGGGCATGGTGTTAGCTGACAGGCGCATAACGGTGTGAGAAGTGGCGTCCACACTGCGTGTTGGTCGTGCTCAGGCCCATCACATGCCCCATGTGTTGGATTACCTAAAAGTGTCTGCAAGATGGGTGCCGAGAAACCTAACCCCGAATCACAAGAGTGCCAGAATGAGAATCAGCCTCGATCACTTGATGCAGTACGTGCAAGAGGGAAATATGTTCCTGTTCAAAATCATCAAAGGCTATGAGACATGGGTGCACCACTTCACCCCAGAAACCAAGGCCGCCCCAATGACGTGGAAGAATCTCAGTTCACCAGCGAGGAAAAAATTCAAAGTGTCACCCTCAGCAGGAAAGGTGTGATTCTCCTTGATTTCCTCCATCGAGGGACCATCACTGCGGCACGCTACTGCGACACCCTCACCAAACTCAGGTCCTCCATTCGACGAAAGAGACCAGGACTCTTGAGTGAAGGTGTTGTGCTCTTGGACGTCAACGCAAAACCACGCACAGCAAGGCACACACGCGATCAGAATCGTCGCTTCGGATGGGAGAGACTGGATCACCCAGTCTACAGCCCCGATCATGCCCCATCGGACTTTCACCTGTTCCATGCATTGAAGCCGCACTCTCGGGACGTCACTTCTACAACAATGTGACAGTGAAATTTTGCATTCAATATTACATTTGTTTGTAGTTCTAATAAGTATGATTCTCCCATGACAGCTGACTAGTAGCTTGTTAAAACTTTTTTTCTATTAAAAGTTATACGAGAGAATGATAACTTATGCAAAAAATTAGTTAACAGTAATTAAGATACCTCAAATCTTTTCTGGTGTAGTTAATGACAAAAAAACTAAACTATTAGACTGAAAGTTGAGCAAAATTGTTCCCTGCTTTAAACATAAATTTAAAATGTTTTATATAATTGCGTTTTTAGGGACTTTAGTTACTGCCTATCGTATAGAGCTTTTGACTACATAGCAGAAATGATTGTATTTAATGCCAGAGCTCTATCTCTCACCATTTTGTCTTACGTTTTTGATGTTAAATGTAATAAAAAATAGAAATTTCTTGCCCACAAAGAACATTATATTTTTATTGCATTTAAACACACTTTCAGACTTTGTACCCCTGAATGGTTCTACTCCCATCGAACACCTGTGTGCTGCGGGTGGCATTTCTTCCAGGCTTTACCTGGACCCAACTAGCTTTAGTCTATAATAGTCAGTGAGGCGCCAAACGCTGCCATGGCTGGCCAAATCCCCTCATAACACATGTTGCATGCTACCTCTCTTGCATGGCTAACACCCTGCATGATTAGAGCGTATAGGCTTCGGCCTGAAACGCAATTAAGTGTCTCTCCCTAACCCAGACCCCTCCCAAATGCACTTAGTTTTAAGTTAGGTTAGAAAAAAAACCAAGCACAGGTCAATGATTACCAAAAGGGAGGACAAGAGCCCCTAAAAAGGCTTGTACCTCACCCACGCTGAGGGATTACCCAATGATGAATTAGTGGCGGCTGAACACAGGCCTGTGACAGTGCAGGGACGTGATTGGCCCAGCGGGGTGTTGCGTCACAACACCTCCCTACCTCCCTCTTGAGAGGTAACCATTCAAGGCTTCGGCGATGACAGTATTTAAGTTGCTAGCTTTGAAGTGAACACAAAGGTCCATGTGGATCAGGTACTCCATGACAAATTGCAAAGAGTCCCTGGGCGGCACTCAATAGAATGCTGGCTCGGGGGCTCAAGCAGACAAAAATTTTCTTTCTACGTGAACACTTCTCATAGATCGGGATGCTAGTTTGAAAAATGGAGTGTAATGAAATTATAATAGAATTTGAAACGATATAAACATATAAACAGGACTTCGTATGTTCGAGTTGCGGATATACGGTATATATGTGTGTGTATGTGTTTGTAGGTGTGTGTAGGTGTGTGTATGTGTGTGTTATGTGTATGAATGTGTGTGTATAATTGTATATTTGCTTTCAATCTAAACGAAACCAAAGAAAACTTATAAATATTTTGCTTCTTATAAACTATTCCTGAGATTAAAATATTTTCTTAGCGTTATTCATTACAAATATGTTTATGTTTATCTCATAAAACAAAATTGTTTTAAAACTTCCAGTAAAATGAGACTCTATTACGCAAATTTAAAATATGTTTTATTAGAATGAAAATAATCATTATTATTGCTGTTTTGATTAAAAAGGTAAAATAGATACTCTAATACACTAAAACGGGAATTATATACTCAAATACTTTATCTATACTAAAAATAAAAAAAAGTTGGATGCATAACAAATTTAGAAAATATTCTCAAAAGGGGTTTGTTATTAATTAAATCTTGTATACGACTGAAAAATCATTGTGTCTATTTCTTAAGTAAACATTTCTGTAGTTAATCACATAGTTTTCTTACAATAGTAAAATATCAGAAATACCCTGAAATTGTGCGAGCGAAGACGTCGGTCATGAACCAGTCAAACAGGTTAAGCAAGTATAAACATTACGCCGATCCGTGCATTGATGAAGTTCTCAGAAGAGATAATTCAGTAATCAATACGTTAAGTCTGTGTATATATGTGCATAGCGTTCACCTGGCGGGGCACTGATGAATGGACAGTTGCGCGAACAAGGGAGAAGTGTGCCAGGGACAGACACCCTGTGGACAAGGGCGAGGTTGCGGCGGATTGCATCCGGGAGTCGAACCCGGGAGACGTCGAGGCAGGCGTGAAGTGACGGGGGCCCCAGCGCCCCGGAGTCACGACTGCTACCAGACTGCTCTCCAGTACTCTCGGAGGCGAGCGGGACCGAGAGAGCAGGGCAAGATGGCGCCTCGCCGGGAGGGGAACTCACCCAGTGGTTGGTCCACGCGCCCGTCATGACGGCCGGACCGAAGGTCCTGGCGGGGTTCATGCTGGAGCCCGTGTACTGGATCTGCAAGCACACGACCCGCTGCACTCCCTCCCGCGCGCCTCTTCAACAAGGCTATACCACTCGAGCGTACATACACGGCAATGCAACCACCTCTCTTCATCTGCCGCCAACATTTGAACGTACCAGGGTGTCGACACGTTATTTCATTTTCTGTTCACGAACGGTGAGTTTATTCGATGGTTGGTTACGATGTTCACATTAGTAATGAACTCAAAATATTTTAACGCTTATTTCTAAAAATCTTTAAGCCATATCGCTTCCCAACGTACATTGCAAAAAAAATCACTATATATAAAAAAGAATGATTTATTCGTTTCTGTTATTTTGTAGCAGTGTCCTCTTCACAATGTATCATATAGGTTTTTCTTTTAAAGCGAGATTGTTAAGTACAAGGATCTGGGATCCAGGCACCAAGCTTACGAGATACCTACTGGTGCAGGAATATGAAAATATAAGTAATTCACCAGAGGCAAGACTGGGATGAAAAATCGCTTCTTAGGGCGTACTGAAGAGGATGAAGGCCATGACTTACCGGTGCTACGAGCGGTATAGTGAAGTCAGTCAACACTTCCAAGAACGAGCGCAAGCAATTGGTAGAGACCTGCAAAATTCGCGGTTTCGATGGCCTTCAGGATAGACTGCACATACCCCTGTACACTCGGGCAAATAACGCAAGTTCATTGGCTGCCCACTTGTAAGTCGTCTCAGCTGGTTTGTCTGTGATTCGATCCTTCTTTGGTTGAGGGTTTATAACTGGTTGAGATTCGTCCAGATGAACAGTAAGCCAATAGCATAATTATCTAAGAGGTATGTGTGTTTCAATACTAGCCTATCACCGAATGAATCCGCGAATTTTGCAGGTCTCTAGTAATTGGATGTAGCACGAAGACACAATGCCCGCGCGTGACTCCAAACTGTGCAGGACAAGGCTTTCTGAAGCCTGTTGTGACCTGCGATGCATCTACGGCAGAGGTCACGCACGTCTCGTTGCTGCTCTGACGGCGTTCCTTCGCCCGAACAAGATGCGCCTGACATCAGCAGTGACCCAACAAGCATCCACCAAGGATCGAACCAACGGCAGTAACAATTCGAATCAATCATTGTATTAATAGGTACAATTCAAATGTTTTTTTTTGGAATTATTTACAACTTTTTAAGCTGATAGTTACAAATTTTCAAGTTGATGGTCAATGCCCAAGAAATGACCCGGAGGCTTTTATTTTTGCCATTTTGATGAATTTAAGTCCTAGCGTGGAAAATTAAGCCTCTCTGAGGAAATTGGCTCTTCTAAATTTTTTGGAGTATAAAATGGAAAAATGTTCCCTCGAAAAGTAAATTTTTCCCTCATAATAGGGAATTACGAAATTTTTACTTTTTTTTTTTTTGAGAATTTTCGGTGGAATTTTTTTATAAAAATTTAAATTTGCGGTCATTTTGGTTTAATTTTGGGTCAATTTTCGTGGAATATAAGTCGATTTTGGCAGAATTCATCGAACATTGAAGGTCAAATTTCACGGTCAAGGTCATCCGAGATGGCGGCCATGACATCACAATCAAATATGGTGGTCGGCACATCAGCACCTCATCCCTAATCCTGTGCCCGGATGTATTAAATTATACTACTATCTCTCTCACTCATGCCTCATAGCATAGTATACCGATATACATGGCCTTTCTTTAAATGATTCATGCAATGAGTAATTTTGATTTAATGCAGTTTTCTGCACATACGCCATTTCAGTTTTGCACTGTTTGTCATGAGAAAATTCCGAAAATCAAAAATTTTTCGGAATTTTTCCATGACAAACAGTGAAAAACTGCAATGGCGTATGTAAAAAAAAACTGCATTAAAACACGTCCTCTTGTATCATAACGCATACCTTACTAAAATAAAACTCGAGGAAGGCATTGTGAAGTGGCCACACAGTGGGATTGCCGTCAATTGATAATCAAAGATGGCGGCGTGGTCACGCGAGAGTCTGCAGCGGACGTCGCTCTGTTTTGCTTGGTCGAAGAGAGGGGCGGTGGGGGGGGGGGGGGGAGTCATGTTGTGTGCCGCGTGGTTACTGCATTGCTTCAACCTGCTTGACGTGTCTGTGCTGCAGAAATAAAACCTCATAGACGGTGGAAAATCCGTAATGATAAACATAACGCAAAACACAATATTTGTAATTTTTTTCTCAACAAAAAAAAAAGGAAACACGAGCGAGTTTTTTAGTACTCGTCAGAGACATGTAACATCGAACCTCGGTAACAAGATGTGTTCTGTTGCAAATATACTTTTAATATGAAACTCGGGCCTCTGAAATTTAACGTAGAATACTCAAAAAATAATAATAATTCCGAGCGTGAAAGACATACATAAAATAAGGTTTTAACTACACGCACTTTCCACACCTGCCGCTAGAATTCGGGAAATTTTAAACTATTATGAAATTTCTCCCATAAAATGGAAAACATACTAAACCCTGCCTTTGGACCTGATTTAAGACAAGGAAATTTATTAAAATATTGCCGATCCTGTTTAAATTCATTAAACAGCAGTTACTATAACGTTTCCCTTTGTATTTGTGAAATTTGTTCGCACCATACGTCATAGATAGCAGCATCGTTGCTCCCTACTTCCTGTCACACATTTCCGTCCAATTAAAAAAAAAATACTACCACCAAATGCCGTATACTGAAGTTTTATAAATTTGTTTTTTTTAATGAAATAATTTGATGTTTTTTTTTTACAAGTTATTTAACTAAAGGTACACCTGTGTGACTTCTGGTCCAGCTATCCTGATTTCGATTTTAAATGTTTTCTGTAAACCATCAGCGGCGAATGTTGGGCTGGTTCCTAACTGTGGTTCTCTCTGCTCTGAAGTCGCTGATGTGAATGAAACAAGCGGCGTGTGTCGTGTCGGCCGAACACAAGGTTCAGAAGGCTGTAAGAGCGGTCGTGTGACGTCCTGCAGCTCTCTCTCGGGAGTGAGGTGGAGGGGGGAGGCAGACGCGGGAACACGAAGGCAAACACCGGCAGCAAACACGAGGCATGAGCGACGGCGACGACAGAGCAGTGTGTACACGGCGCTGCAAGCGCCTCACAATGGCATTGTCATGTCGGCGCCTGCGGAGCAGGCAGCCCGCCACACAGCCGTGCGCGCAGGCGCTCTGCGGCAGGGGCAACCCGCTACGCTCCGTTCAAGCACTCCTTTCTGAACACTCTATGCTAATTACTTATGTTTTATACAAAAAACTGTAATAACCTTCTCATAAGCGCAATACAAGAAGTGAAAACTGTTTTACAAGTGCCACTTCTAAACTTGACTTTGAAACAAATAGGGGCTTTCTTACGCAACAAGCAAGCTGCCTCGACATTTATAATGAACATCCTTCTCAAACTTTACATATATTTAAAGAACGAAATAAAATAATTATAGATTGCATATTCTTGTTATTATGTCGATGAATATTTGTGTATTACACAATTAAATGACACATATATTTGTAAATTTTATGTTCAGTACACCTTTACTTTTTTTCCTTTATTTTTTATGTGTGAGGCTTACTGATCAGTTAGTTACATTCAAAACAGATCCAAATGCAGTGTCGCCAATATAAGATAGCAAAAACAAATTTTTTTACAGCATAATATTTCCAATATCATACTGAAAACTTAAACAAACAAAAAATGATATTACATTCATGCAAAATAGTAGGCAAATCCTCAACATATTTCATATTACAATACAAAGATTTCGATAAAAAACACAAAATTAATCTTCACAAACTTTTAACGTTGCCACAGTCTGGTATTTTTTAACAGGCTTTAGCCTGCTACCTCTAGCAGGAAATAAATGGTTATGTTAGCGGGCAAACTCGCACAATCATGTAATCAGTAATTACTGCAGTTCACGAATTGTAACTTCAATAAGGACTCAAAAACTAGGTGTTATGCAATATCAAGCCATATGATGTATTGAGGATACTACCAGAAAACTGCGGCTTAATATAAGAAAATGCAAGGTGTAGCGGAAAATAATCCCCTGCACTACAGCAAGTCTCTGTAACACTGTTTCAGTAAAACGTAATTTCTTTACGCGACTCTTGACTTCACAGCGTAGCAGTAGAAGTAGTAACGGTTCATTATATGTGCGATGGTCTGAACGTAAGCCGAAACCACTGATGCTGATATTATCGTCCACTACTTGTTCAAGCTTTAAGGCTGTTCAAGAGGTCCAAAAATCGTCCCTACTTCAGAATGACTTCAAACTGATACATCACTCACACTGACAGCGCTGTATAAGACTCAGGGTCGCGCCGCTGGGCATTCAGTGGCGAGACAGCCTTCAGAGGGGAAGGTTGTGACGAGCTAGTGCCGGAAATCAGGCGGGTCTGCGTGACAACGTGGGAAAATGGCCCGAGCATATTCTTGAGGAAATGCAGAGAACGCAGGGACCCCTGGGTGTGCGTGCATGTCGTCAGAAGAGAGGTGGGCGGGCCCTGATCAGAACTGCTGCTCGTCCGTGTGACCACGAAGCATCTGGTCGGTCACTGCTTCCCCCCACCCCCCCTCCCCACCAGCATAGCACCGGTACCGACACAGCGACTGAGCCGGGCGTCGGTCAGTAGATGGCCACCCCACCAACTTATTAACGAGGAATGCATTACTTGCAGTTCATGTGAAATCAACCGGTTAAAAAATTGGTTGTCTGTAAAGTCGGTTTACGGACGATATTTTAACGTGACAACGTCATAACAAAACATTGATGAAATGATTGCATACTTTTATGAATAAAATTGAATCATTTTTATTGAATTATCACTATTTAGTAAATTGAATCATTTTTATTGAATTATCACTATTTTGTATGGATACAAAGAAGGAGTGAAATTAATTCTACAATTTAATTGATAAATGTACTTTTATTTGTACTTATTAATTCAAATATGTCTATTACTTTAACGAAGAGATTATTTTAACTATAACTTTTATACATGTTTGCTATTTAACTTCTTCCAATCTGTGTTATTATGTTAAGGATAGGACGATGATAGGAAAAGTAGCAAACGAATGGGAGTGTTTCAAGTTTAATGTGCCTCGAAAAAGTCAAATCGATGGTTGTTCCAATCCAGTGGAAGAGAGATAGATGCGGCGCAAGCGTACAATGAGCGTAACGGGACAATGTGCGTAACGGGAAAATGTGCGCTACGGGACAATGTGCGTAACGGGACAATGTGTGTAACGGGACAACGTGCGTAATGGGACAATGTGCGTAACGGGACACTTTTTCGTGCGTGCAGCCGGCGTTCATCGATTTATTAGACGTTGTCAAGTCAAAAAAGCTGTATCTTAACCATCTACAGTCTGATGATAGAAGATAAGTCTGCACTTTGCAGCTATAGACGTTCAATCTCTCGTGCATTATATTATCATTGAAATAGTTAGTTAGCAATTGTAAGTACTTAGACGATTATAAAAAAGCTCCAAGTATGCGCTGGGCACGAAGCACCGTGGAAGTATAGGCTACACAGACGGAAGCCCTGGCTGACGGAGCTGGGCGCGGGGAGGGTCGGCGGGTCAGGGGTCAGCCTCCTGGCATCCGGGAGCGCGGGACCGGTCCCTGCCGCGGCCAGCTGACCCACAAGCCGTCTGGCCGCGTCACTCCGAGGAGGCCGTGGAGGAGCGATCACATGGACCAGAGATCACATTGACTATCGATCTCATGGACCAGATATCACATGGACCAGAAATCTCATGAACCAGCGATCTCATGGACCAGCGAACTCATTGACTAGCGATCACATGAATCAGCGATCTAATAGACCATCGATCACATAGACGAGCGAGTACAGATTTTTCCCGTCTACTACTCTTTTTACCGTCTGTGGCTCACAATTTACGAATAGAATTGTCTATGACTCGTCTTTAGACTTTTAAAAAATGTTTTCTAACGATAATTATTTAGTACCCGATATTAATTAATTAATTTTATGCCTTTGGTAATATAATTTACTAGACAGGGACTAACAAATTCCTTTTTAATTTAAAGCCTTACTTACAATTAGTGCTGGAGTAAGTGCCTTGTGAGTTTAACGTCATCAATATTTTTGAAATTATATTTGTAAGTCATTCAACGTTTGGTACAATCTACCACAATATTCACTTCGGTGGTAAGCCCTTTCATGTACCCTATTTCAAACAGAAAAACTCCGAATGCTTGTATATTAAGTAATAATCCTAGTGATTAATTAAAATTAAGACTAACTTAAAGAAGTTACTGTAAATTGTACAAAGCCATCGATATATAAACTAAAAATTTCTTTATTTGCTTGTGCTAAACTTTTTTTTTCAATTTTTTAATGGCAAAATGTATAAGAAATTTTTTTAATTAAACACAAATGAAAAACAGTGATAACTGCGGAACAGTAAAAGCCAGGCAAGACAGTATTTCAAGCCACATAAGTCCCACGAGAGGGCGACCATGAGGCGACACAAGCCATGTCGAGGGGCCACCAGTAGAACCACGAACAAAGCAGTGGCGTGTGCGGAAACAGAAACGAAGGAACAGGTTTACGTCCACAGGTGAACGAAGATGTGAACTCGTCAATTTTTTTTCAGCAATGACTAATAAATAGAGACCGGAAAAATTCGCCGGTTCAGTGACCTCCAGGATAGACTCCAATATCCTCTTACACACTCGGGTAAATGCCAACTGTTCATTGGCTGCTGACTTGTGAGTTGTCTCGACCAGGTGGCCTGTGATTCGACACTTCTATGAGTGATGGGTCTCTAATTGGCCCTCAGTCCTCCAGATTAACAGTGAAACAATGGCAGAAGCAGCACTAAGGTATAATTATTTGCATAACACGAAATGAACACGCGAATTTTTCAGGTCTCTACTAATAAATGATCCAAGAATTGTCACGCAATCACAAGAAGATAACTGAGGACGGGAGGATTGCCAATCACTCTCTGGAGAAAATGTCGCGCGGAGTGTCTTATGCGCGAGACTTCAAGTAACTGACCGAGGAATGCTGAGCGACATAAGAAAGGTAGCCGAACAGCCGTGAAGAGAGGTTGTCTGCAGGTCAACCGTATCTGCTCGAGCCAGCGAAGATGTACTCCTTCATCTGGATGATACAGTAGCTTCTCCACGTGGAAGCGAAGATACGGTGTGCGACCCATTCATACTCGAAGACCACATCAGAAAACACACTTGAAAAGCAAGACAACTCAAGCGGAATTATATAAATATTATAGTTTCAGCAGTGTTCTTTTTTTAAAGAAGGTTTAACAATTTATTTCATTCTAAAACAACTTCCCAAAGATTAAAAAAAAAGGGAAGGGGGTTGTCTGTAAAGTCGGTTTACGGACGATAATTTTACGTGATAATGTCATAAGAAAACATTGATGAAAAATTGCATACTTTTTAATTTTCAAATATTATTTACAGTTTTTTTGCAAATTTAATTTAAATAATTTGTTTAAATACAAACACCAACATTTAGTTTAAAAGCCCGCCTTAAACTTTTCGATATCATAGAAGATTTTCTCGCACGATGGTTGGCCGGTTCTTGCACGCTCGGCTCAGGCGGAACGTGACACTTTTCCCTGCGTGCAGCCGGTGTTCATCGGTTTATAAGACGTTATCACGTCAATAACGTTTACCATTCAAATGCAAACATTGCGATGGCACAACTGGCACCTGCAGTTGCTCAGGCCGGCAACTGTGGAGCAGAAGAGCGTGGTTAAGTTGTGTAAGTGCGCAGTCTCGCGAGGCCACGTGACAACACCCCCCCCCCTCCCCCGCCCAGGTGCCTCCGCGAGCGAGCCGCGGTTATAAATCTCGGAGATACCGCACAGTAGTGGAATATGGCTCCTTCCTTATCTTTGCCGTAGGTTACAAATCGCGAGGGACCATTCACGAGCTCAGGGCTGTCCAACAGTTCGCTAAGGCTAGCGGGGTAGTCAACGAACCAAACATTAGTTTATGGCGGTTTTTTTTTAATACTCACGGACGGCAGGTGAAACAAATTTGGTGAAGTTTTCAAACTTATACATTTATAATAAATACATGCATGAGACCTTTCTTTTGGATTTCGAGATGTGGTAAAAAACCATACTAAAGTAGTATAAAAAGGAGAGCACGTGAAATACATTACAATACAAAAATAAATATATTACTTTTACTTAATTTTAACTGAAATAAATTTTTCATTACACTAGCTTGTCAAAATTCTCAGGAAGGCAATAAAGAGTTATTCCCACTGTGCGAGGATGATTTCGACATCTACTCTTGCGGAAACGTTTTTTTATATGAAATTAAATACCCAAACATTGTTTGAAAGTAAAAAGATATATGAAATTCGACCAAACTTTAGAATGTGGTAGTTCAATAGAACAAATTTTTTTAATTTTTTTTTTTAATTTTTAGTTTTGGATTATGTAACTGCATTATAATAATACTATTTTAAAACTCGCAAGATAAATAATGTTTGCTTATTTTGTAATAGTAGATGTAGTAATTTAATAATCAATGCTTGTATAATTTATACAGCTGGTTGCTAACCTACAAAAAACATTTTTTCCAACTTTTTTGTGTATAATTAATTATTATTGTGTTTTTTTTAATTAAACTAGCGCGTCTGAAGGGGGCAGAAAATAGCTTTTGTTCGAAAGAGTTTACTTCAAGTTTTTTTTTTTTTTAATTTTCCATGACCGCAAGACTGTTAGTATGACACACAACGAAGGGAAGCGTGTCATATAGTTCACACGCCCGATGATGGTGTGGTCGCAACGCAAGCACTGCCTGGAGGACCAAGTCCCAAGTCCCAAGTCCCAAGTGCTGCGAGCAGCGTGTCGGCGCTCCGAGTGCTGGGACTGCCCATCAACAATATGACAGTTAAAGAGCTCGGGTTTGTAACTCTGCCGGGTTCTCTGTAACCACGTAAGCGAACAGAGCTCTAAGAGGGGCGGGCCCCCGCAGGGAGGGACCACAACGCCGAAAAATGTCATTGCAGGACTGCCACAAAGGTTAGGTTAGGCTAGGTTAGGTTAGGTTAGGTTAGGTTAGGTTAGGCTAGGTTAGGCTAGGTTAAGTTAGGTTAGGTTATATTACGCTAGTTTAGGTTAGGTAAAGTTAGGTTTGATTGTGGTATATCGGCGTTAAAGTTACATTTAAGAAACACACACAAATTCATTCAGTGGTTATTTCGGCGTTGTGGTACACAGCAGTTTTCTAGCTGTCGGCGTTGTGGTCAATTTTGACATTCGGCGTTATGGTATTTCGGCGTTGTGGCAACGACCCCTCTCGGCGGAGACATCTGCGCACGACGGCTAGGGTCGCGAGAGCAGGTGTGCTCCACGTCGCGCCAGGAGCCCGGCCGCTGAAGAACATTCCTCCCGGCCGCCGGGGGAGTGGATGGTATTTACCGAACAAGTCCGAACAAGTTTCGCCCTCTGGGTTGCTGTGTTCGGGTGGCGAGCTTCAACACACTCCCGGCCCGTGTCCTCGCTCTCATTCATACTCCGGGTCGTAAACACCGCGTCCGAATCATTACTTTTCCAATAACACACAGCACACCCCGGGAACCTTTTGGAATGAAATAAAACGCGAAGGAAAGGTTGCGTGTCGTGCGGTTATTGAGAAAGCCCATGGCAATAGTGTGGTTGTATCAGAGACTCTGAGAAAATGCCACCGATTCGATGAATAATGTTTCGTCGAAAACATTAATATAAAAATCTATAGAGTTTTTCATTAATATGTCACTGGGATATAAATCATCATTAGTTTGGAAAGAACTCCCGATACTGATAGCCGAAAGCTCCCGAAAGTTATTCCTTGAAAATTATCGTTTTAATAGTAAAACAGTGTCAGAGCTTTTTTTAATTTTTAAGTTATTTATATATTAAAGGATAATTTTCATTTATATATATCACTGAAGTGGTTTTATTAGTTACTATTTTGTAGCTTTAAGAGAACGAATTGAGTTGGTAGTACCTTAAGAAGTTGTACTTTCATGTCTTACAGAGTTTTTTAGTAATTATTTTTTTTTTAAGTTGTTAATACCTCTGAAAAATTTGTGCTAACTTTCTGCGATAGTTCATCTGTGATGTTACAAGCATACGACTTTATGCGCAAGTTCATCTGTGATGTTAAATGCATACGATGACGCATATGAATGTACTGAATTAAGATGGGTTTACGGTTAAAAACTAAATTAAGAATTAAGAATTAGTAGTACGATTAAGATATGACTATATGTATGTACCTATATTGTCGTGTAGGTATCGTGACGTGTCGTGTGAAAATCAGCTGTTTACTTACGAATTAACAGATATAGCTATATCATATATTTTTTTCTAAAGAATAAGGGGAAGCACCAATCAGAGCAAAGTCTGATGTGTTACTGGTGTGATAAAATGTTTACTCGGGGAAAGCGCGTTATGAGATAACTAAAAAAGTTGTAGGAAATAAGGAATTATAATCAAAATGTTAAAAACTATAAGACTATTAGAATAAAATTGCATGAAATAGTTTTAAAAAGTTATGATTGGAATATATTTTTTTTGTGTGTTTCAGAAATATTATTGTTCTTATGTGTTGCTAGACATTTTTTGCAATTGCACTAGTTTATAAGATTTATTCAAAACTACTAAATATATTTTTTAACTATACAATCATTTTACGTTGGCTCGGAATAGATCATGACACCATTAAATTAAAATTCAAAGATTTGAAAATATAATTTGTGTACAAATTCTATGTTATGAGCTGAAATAAAAAAAAATATATATATATATATATAACCGTAGCCATATGCCTGATAATTCATGTAAGTACATGACAAATTTCCCGATAGAAAAAATCCTACATTTAACAAATTATTAATAAACAATAATTGGAAACAGAAGGCACTCAAAATGCAGATGATTACCACAAATACAAAAATTACAGCTTAGATAACATGGCTGGAACATTGTCTGGAATCAACGAACGCTAACTCAATCTTAACCTGGTAAATCGCAGTATTAATTGACTGTGTACTCATAATGTAAAATTAGGTTTAATATTCTAAAGGTTTTTTTTAAATCGTAAAATCGCGTTTAATTGAGAAGCCTAAGGTTCACGCCTGTCCATTCCGTGGCACGAACAGTAGCGAAGTTCAACCTGAGTTTGGCGCTTACCTTTGGTAACAACTACTTCAAGTGTAAATAACGTATTCCTTCTGTCGGGGGTATCATGACCCGGAGTCAGTGGATTTCAGCCGCGACCTCAGCCCCAACATTGAGGGCCGAAGGGTCGTGATCTAGATCTAATAAAACTTGAATACAATGATCAGGCTGTTGTTAAGTAGCAATGGCAGAGCATCGTTCCACGTGCAGTACCCGCCCAGGCAATCAGCGCAGGGACCCACACAGAGTCCTGAAACACCTTCCAGCGACAAGCTGGCTTCATGTCAGCGCCGTGGTGTGGCACGGTAGCGATAACTAGGTTATACAACAACTACTGCAGACTCGAATGCTTGTATATTCATTATCCTGTAAATTGCAAACGTCATATGTCGTACGATAGTATTGTTTAAATAATATTAAGTCCCCATTACTTAGCAATAATACTAAAATAAACACCTCAAAAATTAAAAAAAAAAAAAAACAAAGCAAACACTACAAAAATAAAATACATAAATTATTATCTTCAGCCTATTACCTCAGTCTTGCCTAAAAAAAATGTGCGCCTATGCAAAACCAACCTGCTGGTGCACAGCGCAATATTAATTTTTTTTAAAAATGAAATGTTAGTTTGTTGGTTCACTTCTTTCTTTAGCGTCCAGGTGCCAGGGCCGGAACTAGGAGATTCGTTAAGGGGGGCAAAGCTTAATTTGCCGCCCCCTCCTTACCAACATTATAAAATACCCTTTTTCGTTAGAAGCGGTGGTTGAAATGATACCATTCACTTATACATAATTAAGAACTTTTATTTATCAAGTACACTAATTGGAAAACTAATACAATTACATTTTTTATTATGATGAAGTAGACTGTTATCAAACTATTGTTTATTGTTTGCACAAAAGTGAAAATTAATGTCTTACCAATAAGTTTATTAAGTAATAAAATTACATAAGGAACATGTGATTCTGAATTAAATATAATATTGTATTGATAACCATACAAATAAATTCAGTTCAAAATTTAATTTTTCGAGCATGATTAGCTGCAAAAGTGTTAATAATATCATCAAAATTGATCAAAGCAGCTCGTTTGTGTTCAATAGATATAAATAATACTTAGATTTGTTCATCTCTGCTGGCCCATCGTGTTTCTCAAATAGCTTTTAATAAGTTTAAGTTTACTAAAACTTCTTTCACCTGACGCAATTGTAACTGGACGGGTGATAAACATTCTCAGAGCAGTAGTAATGTTAGGATGTGCCTCCTCCAATTTTATTTTGTAGATAAGGCTCAACATTGTTGATGCTGCAGCATCTTTTAATTCATAGTCTACTGTTAATGCATGGTGCTTAAAACTTTCAATATCAAATACGAATTCTACTTTGTTAAGATCGGCCCTGTGTTTCCTAATTCTGCTGCTTTGACTTTTAAATCTTCTACTTCCATTTTATGAATTTGAACACCACTAAAATATCCAAACTTATTGTTAATGTTCTCCAAAGCCTTAAACCTGTTACTCAGTTCCATAATTAATCTGTCAATGACTTTCAACATTACTTGATATAAGTTTTTTGGACATACGCCATTGCTAAGCACTTTTTCTGTAGAAGAAAACTAAAAAATAAAATAAATAAGTAAAAATAACCAAAAGACAAAACGCACAAATTAAGCAAACAATTGCTGTTGTCAACAGAATATAAACACAACAAAATATTCCGTAACAGGAATATGGTCAACAAACAAAGAAAAACAAAGAAATATGTACTAAGAGAACGAAAAATAGGTACCCACAAATCATGATGACACAAAAATATTGAACTAAAAAAAAAAATTCAGCACAATGGTTGAAACGAGACAAAAACACGACAAAACGAAAAGACGAAACAAACCCAATAGTTTTTCCAAAACAGAAACAAGTGACGATTCGGGAACTGCTATCTGCTCCCGTCCTCAGGCAGAGACGCACATGGTACGAAAACACAGGAGCGACTGAGTAGGGGCTGGAAAAATGAGGGTATTTATCAGAGAAAGGGCTACATCTTGCTCAGCCAAGTGATCACCCGCGCAACGGGTCCTTGAGATGCCAGCTTTCATTGCAGTGGTTTTACTCACTCCAGACCACGAATTATGGTAATACTTGTTTCTTAGAGTGAAGTAACGCATTTGAAGTACGAATATATTTACAAATTATGCATAATCAAGTTAAATAGAATTTCTTAATTTCTTGGCTAACTTATTGGTTGCGATATGTACACTTTCAAAACTTTTTTTAATGACTAGTTTAAACTTTTTTTAGTGAACCACTTTTCATATTTTGCCGCCCCCTGATATTTGCCGCCCGGGGCACATGCCCCCCATGCCCCCCCTTAGTTCCGGCCCTGCCAGGTGCTACTGGAAGATGGATGGACGGTGCGTGCACCCACCCGACACCAGGGGCGCTTGCGTCGCTGGTTAACCACATCCTGATGAGGAACAGAACATGAAAGCGGGCCTAGTGTTCAAGCGCCCCACCCATGCATGGTAGACTCTTTTCCTACTCTCACCCACTCTTCATCCGGACCATCCTCTTGTTTCCTGTGTTCTCCTGCACTACCAGTGCAGGACCCGATGCCCCCAGGGTTTTCCCCGAGTCCACGCAGCCAGGGGTGTCGAGAGAAACTAATAATGTTTTCCGACTCCCGCCCTATCACTTAATACACAACTAAGTATTCAAACCCCCCACTTTTTTTAAAAAATTCATAATACTGCAAACCTTTAGGAGATTATAATGCTGTATTAATAGGACAACACTAAGTGATTTTTTACAGCATTTTAATAAAAGTTTTTAAAAATTTTTTTATCAAAAATTATTTTTATCACTTTATACATTTTTTTTTCACTTTTCAAAAATGACAAAATATTATTTTTTTTAATTTAAAAAATTACGTAATATCGAACTACTTAACAGCTTTTCTTTCCCCCTTTTAAGCACATGATTTATGTCTGTATTCAACGATTTCCTGGAAACATTGTGCATATTGCACATCTTTAAATAAATACATTAAAAAAACTGGCATGTATCGATGAGCTCAACAAATCTGCTCTCATATTTCTAATTCAGAACAAAATTAGTCTCGATATATATTTAATATGTTACTCAACAAATATTTTTTGAGCTACCTTATTTATTATCTCCAAAGTCTAAAAGTTTAAAAGAATTTTGCTCCCCAAGATGTGGCGTCAGTTAATGGCAAGTGGTTGGCTATTTTTCCGAACCTTATTAGCGAATAGAATTCCACGGTGCATTCTACTACGAAAATGGAGCACAAAGACCTGAAGGATGATCATGTGCTTTCGACTGTGATTTCCAATGCAAGAAAAAAGTTCCACGAAAAATTAAAGTTAATGTCCGCGACATTAAGTGGATATTCAAGCAGGAAGCCACCTTTAAAGACCCCTACACACCTTCCAATCCAATCAGATTCGATCTCCAATTTAGGAAAGGAGATCGTTATCCACACTTTGCAATTTCTTTGTAACCAGGGTTGTAATATATTTCCTGCTATGTTATGCTCACAACTGGGCTTTCACCCGGTGGCAAGGAGTCCTCTCCTTTCACTCACTCCCCCCCCCCTTTTCTTTAGTCTTCTCCTCAGATCCCATTCATCTCTCACCCAGTGCATTACTTCCTCCAGCCCATTTCAATACATCCCTCTCTTTACCCCTTTCTGTTCGCCTCCATTCCCTCTGGAGCTTTCCCGTGATCTCTCCGCCTTTTATATACAACTCTTGTGTATCCTAGTCACCGGCTGCCTCCAGCCCCCTCCTCTCCTTTTATCACCTTATACAGTCCGACGCACCTTACCTTTCCTCCATTACCCCCATAATAATGCTTCTCACCATAACTCCTAAAACATTTCCATCGGACTGTGCACTTCCCTTCTCCATCACACACACATCACCCCCTCGCTGCTCCACACTGCACCTTCTCCAGCTCCCTTACCTCAATAACTAGGTAGGGGTCCCATATCACAACACATAATCCATCACTGGCCTGGCTAACATGGAGTATGCCTTCACCCTTACCCTCCTCCCTGCTCTCTGTAGGGTCCTGACAAGCAGTCCCAGAGCCCTCCTCCCCTTACTCACCCCCCCCCTGAACCTGTTTCCCATCCCAGGTTATTTTGTACTTACAATCGTCTGCTTCCTTTATCACCTGTCTCTTCTAGCTATACACTTCCCTCATTAATTTTCTCGGCCTTGGAATCGAACCACCTTCGTCTTTTCAACATTCAATGACATCCTATTCTTCTCGGTCCATCGTTCCAGTCTGCTCATGTCACCTTGCAGATGTACCCCTTCCCCCACCAACTCATACACTATGCAATCATCCGCAAATAGTCTCATCCTGGCCTCCATTCCCTCTCCGATATCGTTCTTTATTATAGTGAACAACCTGAGCCTCAACACACTCCCCTGTGGCACTCTTGATGTCACTTCCCCTCTTCATACATTTCCCCTTCCACCCTCACCCAATGTATTCTACCTTTCAGTAAGTCTCCTACCCAACCTACCACTTTCATCCTCTACCAGCATCTCTACATTCTCCATTAGTCTCTTGTGCGGTACCTTATCGAATGATTTTTCAAAGTCTATGAAAATTGCATCTATCTGCTTGCCCTAATTAACTGTGTCCACCAGATCCTCCAGCAATCCCGCCATATATGTTTCACACGAGAACCCTTACTGTCCATGCTGTCTATCGCCCACCCAACCTATATCATTCATTATCCCCACCACATACCTGCCAACTGGCTTCTCCATTACTTTCCCTACACAGGATGTCAGGCTGACTGGTCTGTAGTTTGCTGGATTTGCCTTATCCTTACTGCTCTTGGTACCACTACCACTTCTTACCATTGTTTTGGCAATTTACCCTCCTCCAAGGATTATAGGAACATCACCGTTAGATATCTGCATACCTCTTTACCTCCCAACTTTAGATGGCTGTTCCCTATCCTGTCTGACCCCATTGCCTTCCTCTCCTTTAAATTTCTGACCCTCTGTTCTACCATGTTTGCTACTTTCCGACCCTCCTATACCTCTCCCCTTACAAATACAGATAGGTACTGCTCCTGTAGTAAATTTGCTTTTTCTCTGTGCCTCATACATTCCTACTCCTATCTTTCCCTGAGCACCGCTATTCCCTCCTCTCCCTTCACCCTTCGCACATAGCTGTAAAGATACGCCTCACTTCCTTTCCCCCCTTTTTTCCATTAGCCTTTCCATGTATGCATTCCTTGACTCCCTTGTTTTCCTCCCCAGTTCCTTACCCAACTCCATCTCTGCCTTTATTCCTCCCCCTCCTGTAATCCTGGCCCTTGCATGTAGCCTCCTACACATTCTATTTAAGGGCGTTATTTCCCTCACATAGTAGGGAGGGTCACCCCCTTACTCTACCCTCATTTAAGGCACAAAACGCTCCACCATCTGTTCCAGTATTACTCTCAGGACAACCCATTTTTCGTCAAGTCACCCAATCTTTACCCTCCTACAATATACATCTTCAAATATGCCTCCGTCACAACCTCTTCCGCCCTACCCCATATTTTAAGCACTTCATTTCTCCTTTCCTTATTTGCTCGCCGCCCCATTTCAATCTCCACCACCGGCACCCTGTGGTCACTGATCTCCTCCATCACCATACTACTTACAACCACCTCCACTGGTCTCACCAGCACCACATCTAATAGAGGTCCACTTTCCTCCTCCACTCTACCATTACACTTTCTGGTGTTATCCATCACCACTGCTCCAGTCCTCTATTTACCCATTTAGATGCCCATCTCTGTTCCTTTGCCCCCATATTCTCTGGTCCCTGCTTCCACACCACCTCTGGCAAGTTAAGGTCTCCAGCTACCATCACCCACCTCTCCTCTCCTAGCCTTTAGTCTATTCCTCAGCTATAGAATGGTTTCTTCCCCTTGCCCTGATGGCCTATACACTGCCAGAAGCATTATCTGCCATCCTAATTCTCTAACCCTTATCTATAACACTTCTGCTTGATCACTCACCCATTCAACCCTACCTGTAAATCCCTCTCGCAAGCATACCATTACCCCCTCTCTATCTATTTCTGTCCCTTTTAAATACCCCTTAGATAGTCCTCCTCAGTTCTCTATCCTCAACTACCCCATCCAACCATGTCTCTACCGCTACAAAAATATCTGCTCTTTATGCCTCAACTATGCTCCAGAACATGTCTAACATCCTCTACACACTTCTACAGTTTATCAATACCACCTCACATTTTCACTGAATCGTCGTACTTTTGCTCTTTCATTTTCGCTTCTCCCCTTGCCCCATTCCAGCTCCTCCGCATCTAGCCCTCCTTCCTCCCCTCCACTTATCTGTCCCCCTTTCTCCCGATCTCGTCATTAGTCAGTACCACTGCGATTCCCGACCTGATCACTCCCTCGTAATGGCACCGTTTTTGTCCAAAAAAAAATTGAAATTGCTCTTACATTATTGTGCTTTCAAAAGCCCCCCACCAGAACCCAGAAAGGAAATTTTAGGCAACAAAGTGGCTAAAAGAACGAAAGAAATTTATCCATTCGAAATTGTTAAAGCAATTGAACTAGAAAAATTTCCGATATTTAAAAAAAAAAATGAATGAACAAGCAGAATGAGTAGAATGGTAGAGCCATTTTGCGAGAAAACAAACTAATCGGAACCGACGCCTGACTTCTCTACGCACATCCGATCTAGGAAGGCTAGTGAAGAGGGTCTGTCCTAAGTTGTCTAGTCGGAAGGTAAAGACCGTCCGACCTTCCTAATTCGGATTACAACTTTTTTGTTGGGATGGTCAATGTACACGGTACACAATTTGCCTCATCATACTTTTAGGACATCGGATCGAATTGGAAGGTTTTTAGTGACCTTAAGAATGGTTTCACTGCGAAATTTGCCCTACGACATTTGCAAGTCTTATTTAATGGTTTTCGAGTTGCTAGATGTGCTCATAAAGGTTTTAATCCAAAAGCAGACAATTTAAAATGTCTTAACGAATCAAGTTAGTGCTACATCAAAGGCACGTGGACGTAAACGTGGTATAGAATCATTTCGCGGATATAATTAACTTCCACAAGACTTCCGCAGTCCTGTTAGGCGTTGCCTTTTGCTTGCTAGCTAATGCTTGCACGGAGTTCATTTTTTCTTTTGGTCTTCATTGCAACATATTCGTAGTTTATTTACCTATATGGTCCTTATCGACCAAGAGACAGCAGTTGGTGTCAAATAACATTTCATTAAATCACGAACATAAATTCTATCAGTTCACAATAGGGAAAAGCAAACATTTTCATAACTATATTAATTTTTTTTCATAATTACCTAAATTACTAGTATTTCATATTCAAAGAAATTTCTTTATAGTGTTGTTTTTCATAACTGTGAATTTACTGAACCACAGGATGGTTAGTACACCTCTGAAATCTAAAATAGCTTCATATGCTTGAAAACATAGTTTTAGCAAAAATAATGACTTAGGCCCATGGAAAATAAAACGTTTCGAGCGCCTGGCTAGTGTAGCGACTTTGTAACTTTCCCACCAGAATGAAGAAGTGATGTTAGATCGATACTTCATCCTCTGGGCCAATCAGATGCACCAAGATAATGAAGAGGGTACAGCGTGATGGTTGAAGAGAGCGAGGTGGCACTCTTGCCAGACAGTGACAAGGCCTGAAGGGCCTGAAGGGCAGAGAAGGTACTCACAGCAGCAAGGTGGCAGGTGGAGATCGAGAGCCCGATGGCGAGCGGCGCTGAGCCCTTGAGGTCGCCACGCTTGTCATCACACACGCCGTGCACCACCAGCACCAGCACGAAGGTGATGGCAGCCTCCACAACCAGCCCCTGCAGTGGCGACATGTACGGGCTGATGGTCGTCATGCCGAGCGAGCCCACCGTCTCCTCGGGGGTGACAGCCTGGAACATTAGCCCTCCATGTTCCTGACAACCGCTAGCACTCTTACACAACCAGCACTAGCAGGTGATGATCAGCCCCTGCAGTGGCGACATGTACGGGCTGATGGTCGTCATGCCGAGCGAGCCCACCGTCTCCTCGGGGGTGACAGCCTGGAACATTAGCCCTCCATGTTCCTGACAACCGCTAGCGCTCTTACACAACCAGCACTAGCAGGTGATGATCAGCCCCTGCAGTGGCGACATGTACGGGCTGATGGTCGTCATGCCGAGCGAGCCCACCATCTCCTCGGGGGTGACAGCCTGGAACATTAGCCCTCCACGTTCCTGACAACCACTAGCGCTCTTACACAACCAGCACTAGCACGAAGGTGATGATCAGCCCCTGCAGTGACGACATGTACGGGCTGATGGTCGTCATGCCGAGCGAGCCCACCGTCTCCTCGGGGGTGACAGCCTGGAACATTAGCCCTCCACGTTCCTGACAACCACTAGCGCTCTTACACAACCAGCACTAGCACGACGGTGATGATCAGCCCCTGCAGTGGCGACATGTACGGGCTGATGGTCGTCATGCCGAGCGAGCCCACCGTCTCCTCGGGGGTGACAGCCTGGAACATTAGCCCTCCACGTTCCTGACAACCACTAGCGCTCTTACACAACCAGCACTAGCACGACGGTGATGATCAGCCCCTGCAGTGGCGACATGTACGGGCTGATGGTCGTCATGCCGAGCGAGCCCACCGTCTCCTCGGGGGTGACAGCCTGGAACATTAGCCCTCCACGTTCCTGACAACCACTAGCGCTCTTACACAACCAGCACTAGCACGACGGTGATGATCAGCCCCTGCAGTGGCGACATGTACGGGCTGATGGTCGTCATGCCGAGCGAGCCCACCGTCTCCTCGGGGGTGACAGCCTGGAACATTAGCCCTCCACGTTCCTGACAACCACTAGCGCTCTTACACAACCAGCACTAGCACGACGGTGATGATCAGCCCCTGCAGTGGCGACATGTACGGGCTGATGGTCGTCATGCCGAGCGAGCCCACCGTCTCCTCGGGGGTGACAGCCTGGAACATTAGCCCTCCATGTTCCTGACAACCGCTAGCGCTCTTACACAACCAGCACTAGCACGACGGTGATGATCAGCCCATGCAGTGGTGACATGTACAGGCTGATGGTCGTCATGCCGAGCGAGCCCACCGTCTCCTCGGGGGTGACAGCCTGGAACATTAGCCCTCCACGTTCCTGACAACCACTAGCGCTCTTACACAACCAGCACTAGCACGACGGTGATGATCAGCCCCTGCAGTGGCGACATGTACGGGCTGATGGTCGTCATGCCGAGCGAGCCCACCGTCTCCTCGGGGGTGACAGCCTGGAACATTAGCCCTCCATGTTCCTGACAACCGCTAGCGCTCTTACACAACCATCATCTATTCACAGTACTACCACACCCTGCTAATAGCTGCTACACTACCTATTATGTTTCCAATGTATCACATATCCACGATCTTGCTCTTTTACATGAGAATATGCTTTCAATGCTTTACTTTTTCTTTATTATAATCTCTTTGTACTTACAGACCAACACTGCAACATGAGTACTACATTACTATCCTTATTCTGTATCACTCGTACAATTTAAATAGTAACTACACTGCCAACATACGTATATCTCTCTTCATCATACTTGGATCTAAGCTATAAAGAAATCTGTATATGTAGTTTTCAAACATTGTACAGTTAAGCACAAATATGTGTTATACTTTTTTTTTCGAAACTTATATCCTTGGGGGAACGCACAAGGAATTTTTGCAGATGGGTAATGTAGCGGACTTTACCACAAGCCAGTGGGTTTGTCTTAGGGTATTCCCATTCCACGACCCAATATTTCGTCAATGTTTCTCATTTTATCAACCCTCATTGTCTCAAATGACTCTAAGGTTTTTGATTCTTCCAAATTTATAGTTGGCTACAAACACAGTGTTTAAACATAATGCTCTTTTTTATGCGATAATATATGTGTAAAGCATTATAGAAGATACACCAATACGATCACAATTCTCTTTTACATACTACAAACATTAAAGTAGGTACCGCCTTGTTGATATTTTACTTTAACTAATGGTATTTTGCAGTGCATTATTACCATTTAATGAAGGAATGAAAATATTCATTCACCAATTTGGCAGTGAAAATGTCTTTTCTTTTTAGCTACAGAAGAAAAGGCAAATTTAGATCAAGGTTGGATGAATGTCTTTAGAATCTATATTGTTATGAAAAACTAAGATCATATATATTTAAGTCCCCTAGTGATAAATATACAACTAATGTTATAGCATATGTATTAGTATTACTATTCTGAACGATTATACATGTCCTAAAATTACACATATGCTTCACAATGTGTAAGTAAACTTTGGTTATTATAAAAAAAAATTCACAACCCTAGACCTATTCATCCAGACAGAACTGGCCATTGTTAATAAAGGAATTTAGCGAAAAATATCTTGATTTTAGCAGGTAAATTTAAATTATAGTAAATTGTATTTTAATAGGTAATGATGTACCAATGAAAGTCACAATGAAAAAGCTCTTGCTAACTCTCGTGCTGTGCCAACATTACATATTAAATACCACATTATCAAGGCACATAATTCACTAAAGCACTGTCCTCAACAAAGTAAATATGTTTTACGCTATTATAAGAAATCGTGGGTGGCACATTCATTGAATGTTGCAAGGAATGCTCAGGCTCCAGATTTTTGGAGATTTTTTTTTTTTTTTGTAATTTATAAGCAATTTGATCTTCGGGAACTTTTAAAAATTCCCCAACCGGAACACGATATTCATACAGTTTCACTATTAGATTCCATATATTGGGTGACAGAACTGATTCTACATCTCACCTTTATGGCTAGGCCAATCGTCGAAGGCATTATGGTCCTGATTAAGTTTCAAAAATGTTTGATAAACTTTCAACAAACCCTATACACTGGCATGGCCATTTTAGATCTTTCCAAATTATTCATTTATGACTTCTAAGATAACTTTATGCAAAATTAAAATTTCTACACACTCTCTGCAGTTTCTTTACTCTTGAACTAAATAGTTTCTTTAACATCGAGGGTTACGATGTATCTGAAGGTATTAATTATTTTTGAATGTATTTTTTTATCTGTCTGCCAAGTTTATTTCCGTGAATATGTTGCGGATTGGTCTTTGGTAATTTTAAATAATATTTTGAAAATATCAGATGGTGAGTGTGCGAAGGAAGCGGACAGAGGCCGACAGAAGAGCGAGCCCTGTGGAGCCAAGCTCCAGTGGAAAGTGTTAGTTTTTCAATGATCAGTGTAAGACTAATTGTTGTGAACAGAGATCTTGAGTGCATTGACTAAATTTATAGTGTAGAATTAGTAATAAATAAAACTGTACTAATTAATTGAGCTATTCCTTTACGAGCCCAGTTTTCTCCCCACATTACTCGTAACAATATGCAAACAAATTTTGAACATAGCATGAAAGTGAAATGGAAAAAACTTAGCTATCAGTTAAGCTGGTGTAAAGTAATTAGTTGAACAATAACCAGACACGAAGATTATTTCAAAAGCCTCTATCCTTTGACCAGTAGCGGATCCAGAGGGGGGGCTAAGGGGCTCAAGCCTCCCCCCAAAAGCATCATTGCTTTAGTGTTTGCCTTTATAAAGCCTAGCCTCAGCTGGGTCAAGCCCCTCCCAAACCAAAATCCTGGATCCCCCACTGCCTTTGACTGAAGTTCCTTTTAAAGCAGATCTTGTTAACGAATTGCCTTAAAATAACAATAAAAAATGGGGTGTGGCTGTGTCATGGACACGGCCGTATGTTTTTCGTGAATACGTGTACATAGCAATTATATTTTCTATACAATACGCTATTTTATGTAATTTATAATCATGTATTTTATTATTTTAGCACCATATATATTTACTGTAACTATTTTACACTAATGTTTTTGTATATGCAATCGATATATTTTGACGAGAGCTGACGATTGAAACTCAAACGAACGTCATAGCTTCTCCGAGTCAAAAGTTATACTAAATGGAAATCTCGAAATGCAGAAAAATGACCTCAAAATGGCGGCGCTTCCCCCTCCACCACGCGCGATGCGCCACAGTCCTCACTTAGCGTAACGAATTCTTTGATCCTTAAGCTATCCAGTGGTGTAATTAAATTTTGGATGGAGATGATAGATATGTAGCTGCAACACCTAACTGTATCCCCCGATTTTGTTATCATTCGTTTTTTGAATTGCCTCCCACTATGGAAGCAATTTTAAAGACGTATTCACGTCAAAATATCCAGGAGCACTTGTGATGCGATGCGTCACAAACTGTCGCCGTATTTATCTGAACCAATACACGCCGCCACGCGCAGTGAAAGTAAAACGAGGCAGGGCCTGAACTAACCACTGGGTGCAGCCTCTGTTTAAATTTATCACATGACCGCATTTCCAGCTCTTGAAACAAGACGTTGGGAAACCGGTTCTTAAGAGCCAGGAAAGTCTGGCTCCTAAACAGCGGCGGGCAATGATAAGGAGTTAATAGTTATATTGACAAAATGTTCTGAGGACAGACAATTGATCTGAATTTAAAAGATCATCATTTGAAACCATTGAAATGGGGGACGGGGGAGGGGGAGGGGTAAAAGGGCAGCTGCCAGGGCTCGAATCCACAAACCGCCGAATGCTATCTAGAAGAACTATTGTAACATAATTTTAACCTGACATTCTACGGTTCGGCATATTCTTCCACACGGCACCAATCGGGTCGCTCACGTTCAGATGGTTTCCAGATGGTTTTGATTCGCTCGGAGTTTACCTTTAATGTATGTTTTCATTTCAGTTTCTAGCGGGTATTATCATGAATTTCCACGTCTGGTACTCTCGTCAAACCCGTTAAACCTAACTGACGCTGAATGAAAAGGTCCGGCCACGGTCTCGAGTGTACCGGAACCGAGAGGTTTTCCCTACTCGGACACGAGCGGGTGCCGCGGGAAAGGGGGGGGGGAGGGTGGAGGGGGGCAGGAAGCCGTGGCCTTGAGGCGGGAGAGAGCAGCGGCCGTGTCTGGCGGAGCGAGACGGTTTCCCCGGCCTTGAACTTGGCCGCGCAGCCTGCTGGGCGGAAGTGCGTGCTGACACGAGACAGTCAGTCAGTGACTCTCCGCAGCAGGGTCCACCACGGAGCTCATTTCAAGGCTTCCGTACAGCGACATGCGATTACCGATCACTTACGACGCCCCCACGTCATGACGTTTCGTCTCGACATATGACTCCCAGATTCGGCAGCCCTCACTTAACATGACGCGTCATAAGAAGACACGAGAATTTTCTATGAGAGTGTTTATTAATATTCGAACTTATTTTGTGCAAAAATGATTCATAAGTTTAATTAAGGCATTCCAATCTCCTTGCACAATTAAGAGATGTCTGTTCTCTAGGATAATGTGGTTTTTTTTCCACGACGCATTTTCACGTGTTATTGTACGGATGTTTAAATACATAAAATTATGATATTATTTTATCATAGTGCAACAGAAATAAATAATACGTATTTATCTACGAATTATACATTGACAGTAAATAATCGGTCATTGATATGTTTACATCTCATGACCTAACCTCGTACTGTGCTTCGCATCCTAGCAATTTCGTCGATTTAATCACTGTAGGTTCACGAAGTGGGCTGGTACATCACAGTAGAATAACTAAATGATTAAAAAAAAGTTGTTATTAAATAATCTTTGTTTTCCTTTTTTTACAAGTTATTCTATACATTCTGGCGTGGACTTAAAAAAATCTTTCTTAACAACAAATCAAATAAAAACTTTATCCATACAAAACCATCTTTAGAATTATTTTTTCTGTAATAAAACAGCAAAACTGCTTATTCACAAAAATGCAAGACTACACAATTAAGACAGACCCTCTTCCCAAGACTCTTACTAACTTAATACTCAGAAAATATCACTAGAAACTAAAATTTATCTAGCATTTAATTATGAATCGTATAGGTATATTTCTGAAGAAGAATAAATCTAAATTAAAACCCACTAACTTTAAGGTAGTTACCAACATGGTAATTTTGCAGTGGCTTCTGGCATAAAGGCACATATAAAACTTAAGTGAAAGGTTCATTGGGTTATTTAAGATACGTTTATAATATGTATTTATATGTAAAATTAATAAGTTATATGTAATTAATATAGCTAAACTAATCAACCTTTCACATTAGTTATTATTTGCCTTATTACGCAGCAGTAGTGTATAATAGTAGGTCCTGTGCCAGGAGCCAGGGAGTGGTGCTTCGTGCCAAACGCCATCTTAGATTATGAAGTCACGGCGCCATCTTGGATGACTTTCACTTCACCTTTGACTTTAACCACATCTCGCCCGCCATCTTGGAATTCGCCTTCTTGAATTACGCCTTATTGGAATCCAGTGCCATGTTCACGATCGTTGAACTTTTCGTTATGTCCGCCATCTTTAATTTTAAAAATCATGTTCACCACCTTGAATTATGATGTCACCATTGCAATTATCGTTATGGCCTCTAAATTGACTTCTAAAGTCGCGTCTGCCATCTTGGATCTGACATCACAGTCACTTTTCTTTAGATTCTGACGACACAGCCGCCATTCTGGTGTCGTCTGCTGGGGGTCACCATCTTGGATGATGTCATGACTGCCATATTGTTTTTTGTTTGTTCTGCAGGAGACCGCAATCGTGGCTACCGCTATATCTGTTTCTGCTGTTTGTTCCTAGAGTGCACCAGCATCGCTCTGTCTCATGCACGTAAGGTCGATGTTCCAATACCTACCAATGTTGTTTGGGTCCTCGACGACATTTAAATTAATTTTTTTATACAAAATACAATGATGCAAACCATGAAAGCTCGAACCTCTGGGTTGGAAAACAAACGCCTCTAACCACCCGGCCACCGAGACATTTGCCAGACTGAGAATGAAATAAGGAATATAAAAAAATAACACACATATTTAGTCTTGTATTTTTTTAATTTGAAGGAAAAAATAGCGTTACCTGCTAGAGGGTATTGCAGCCATCTTTATTTTCAATACTTGCTACTGGGAGCACTAGTATCACGTGATACACATCGTCTCTAGACGGTGCTGCCTCCATCTTGTTTTCAATACTTGCTACCAGACGTGCTAGTGTCATGTAGTATACATGTCGTCTGCTAGAGAGCGCTGCTGCTATCTTGTTTTCAGTACTCGCTATTAGGAGTGCTAGTACCCACGTCTGCCAGAGTGCGCTGCCGTCATACTGGTTTAAATTTTACCCACTATAATGCATTAGTATTTACTGCCAGGGCACCCAACATCTTGTCAGCCATCGTGGCTGGTATCTTGATGATCTATAATTAATAAATTAGAAATTCAAGAAAATATCCAAAATTCATAAAAATATCTTTAATTTATTTACTGATTTAATCTATGCATTTCCTTGGTTCTATCCTTACTCGATACAAAAACAAATTCTAGGTAAAAAACACTTATTTAATAAAAACAGTTAAAAATCCTAAAAGCGGCTTAAATTTCTCAGCTAAAAGCCTCTAGTAAGCCTATGTATAACGACATATTGAATGTCATCTTGGGAATTCGAAATAAGTAACCTATAAATTCGGAAAAACTTCTAAAAATCATCAAAAAAATCACCTATTAATGTAATGATTGATCCGATTCATTTCAGTATTTGGTTCGATCATTGGTCGATATTAATTTAATTAAACATCTTCCTGCAAACAAGGACTCCTACCGGCTGAATAACTATGTTATTCGATAACACAAGGAATGTTGTGTTTTTCAAGAGAAAGGACTTAATATTTGTTTTCTTTACTGGTTATAAATATTCCTAAATTTAAAGTAGTAAAAACACATTATTGGATAGTTCAAATTACTATAAAATAATTGGAGCATAAAACTATTAGACAGGAACAAAAGCTACCAACAGTAAATCTCATGCAGGTTTACAATTAATATATGTAATGAACACAAAGAATTAAAATGCGAGGAACCAACAGTGTTCGCATTATAAAAAAATCAAATAAAAGCGATCAACAAACAGTAAATCCAGTAACATAACGTTTATATTTTAAAAAGAAAAATTTAAAGTTTTGTGTTCAAGAAGGTATGCTATTGCAAACAATAAATGCTACGATTATTAAGTTAACAAATAATTATATTTAAAAACAATTTTTTTAAGGTTGTTGATCAGCTGACTGTAATGTTGTCAGGGTAAATAGACCACATAGTTTCCAACAAAAGCTTAAAACAGTTACAAAAAAAATTAGAAATAGCAAGCGCTACAAATAACGAGAGGATTTAGTGCCATAGTTAAAACGCCACATCTGGCAGAGCGAGACGGTTTCATCAGCCTTGAAACGACCATGCAGGATCCAGCTGCGGTGTGAGTAGGTGATAACAAGAGGCAGTGCACTGTCACATGAGTTGACACTTCGGTGCGCAGACAGCAGTAACCTTGATACGGCAGAGAGCCAGAGGCCGCATCTGGCATATACACGTGGTTTCCTTAGCCTCGAAACGACCATGTAGGATCCGGCTGTGGTGTGAGTGAGGCAGTTCATTGTCACAGGTGTGGTTACTATTTTATATATATATATATATATAGTGCACATGGAATGACTGTAAGGCTGGAGAGATCTAGGAGCTCTGTCTGGCAGAGCAAGACAGAATTCCTTAGTTCTAAACTTGGCTGTACAGGAGCTGGTTGCGGCGGAAGTGTGTACTTACATCGGTCAGTGCACTCTCACAGAGGTGGATACTCAAGTAGGAAAGTAGCAGTTAACTTGGTAGAGAGCTAGATGGTTTCCCCAGCCTCGTTACCACAGGCGGCACTGCACGACTGTAATTGTGGACACTCCAGGGTGCAGTTAGCAGTAACACAGAGGTCACCAACTGCAGACATCCACGAGCCACCTTAATTATTTTTAACCATCTTCCAACATCCGAGTGCCAGTCAATTTAATTTAACGTGTTCGTTTGGGATTAACTATGGTATTTTAAACCTTCTACATAAACGACTTTATTTAAATATAGTAGTCATTTAAAAAAATATTTTTAATACGGCATTCAGACAAAAAAATTCATTACTCACACGATTACAATGCCTTGAGAGATCTGAGAAACACTATCAAGTAAGACGCTTTCCTTTCCCCTTGAGGCTAGCGAAGCCCTCCTTCTCTTGCGATCGTGAGTGAATACCCCGCATCCCACATAAAAAAAAATATCAATATTTATCTCAACACAACACATAGCGACATCTGTTGGCAAGAATAGGAACTACTTGAAACAAGTTTCTTGTATGAGCTAAATAAACTCTCGCTGACGAAACGTTGAAAATTCTATTTCAGTAATTGTTACAAATTAAAACTCTCGGTTTGTTAGTCACAGAAGCTAATATAGAACCCTGTTTGATGCCTGCAGCATTATACAAAGGACACTGGTGTAATTTATGTAGCAAAAAATTTGTCCTGATAAAGAACGGCAGACAACAAGAGAAGAATGACTGTTTTAAAAACCCAAAATGCAAAATGATAAGTTTTGTACGGTGTACCAAATCGTTTACGTGAAGCGAGAGCTTAAAAAGACACGACAGAATTTGTAAAGCCAAGTCAAATTACAAGATAGACAAGATAGAGGTCAACGATGGAGCTACTATTCTAAGTGTGCTGCTTGACGACTATAATTTTCCTTGTCTTGAACATGAGTATGTCCATAGCTCTCCAGATCTTGACAAAAAACTTGAATTGAAGGACTTGGTATAAGGAAGACTGAAGACAATGGAAGTATCATCACCGTGAAAAGTGAGGATGCATTCCAGTCGAATTCGAGTTTATTCTTCGAAGTTTGTAAAAATGATGGACTCTTAAAAAGGAAGCTTGAAGACGATCAAGGAGCTTCGACGTCAACGATTTCGAATTATAACAGTAATCCAAGTGAAGATGCTAACTTCTACAATGATGGCGTCAGTGACTTTGAGGCTGACGATAAAACAGAAGACTTCAGAGATCTTAAAAAAATATCAAAATAAAGATTCCAGGAAGATGACGGCAGCAGAAGTGATTGACTACACCACACGTCATGGGAAGATCCTAACATATTAGTTGATCGTCTGAGACTGTTGCTGGCATCGATTAGAGAGGAAACTATTCTTACATCAACGAAATAGCCTCCATACTCAAAGAACTGAGGGAAGCTGGCTATATAAAATAAATACCTGATTTACTTACAGTGCAATTAAGTGAAAAATAAAATAAATTTTCGACTAAAAATATTATTTATTTATTTTTCAAAATATGATTTCTAGGACTGAGTTCTCGTAATACAGCTTCATTTATTGAACCTGCTTGCAAATGTGCTTCCTTTTTGTCGATTGTGCTTCCAATTGTGCTTCCTTCTCTTAATGTGCTTCCAAATAGGCTTCCTTTTTAAATGTGTTTCCAAATGTGCTTCCTTTTTTAATGTGCTTCGTTTTTAATCTACTTTCAAATGTGCTTCCAGATGTTCTTCATTTTTAATTTTTTTAAAGTGCTTCCATATGTGACTCCTTTTTGTCGATTGTGCTTTCAAACGAGCTTCCTTTTTTGAATGTGCTTCCAAATGTGATTACTTTTTTTATTGTATTTCCATGTGTGCTTTATTTTATTGAATGTCTTTTCAATTTTATATCCGATTCGTTGATTGTGCATCGTCAAGTCTGTAGTCAGGTAATGATTGGCTTCGTGGTTCGGAGATGCCTGGGCTAAATTTCTGACATTGTACATGACCTGTTTAAAATGTTCACAGAGTATTAAAAAAGGACGGTATCATTATTTGGATTCCTGTGGCCTATATAAGGATTTGTTTCTTTCTTAATTTTCGTGGCGTCTTTTTTTGTGGCATGTGGTCAGGTTTGGACTCTGTGTATAATAAACGATTTGCCTTGAGCAAGGATCAAACTGAGGACGAGAACCTATCAAATAAATCATTGTTTTAATAAGTGATATTTCTAATTAATTTAGGAATTTTTCCCAATTTTCTAGCTTTATAATTATAGACTTCCAAGAGGGCATTTCAGATGGCGGACAAGATGGCAGACGCCACGGTAGTAAATACTACTGCACTCTAGCAGGTAAAAATAAAACTTATATTTCGGTGGCGCACTGTAGCATATGATGCGTGTACTAAATGACACTAGCTCTCCTTGTATCGATTACTGAAAACAAGATGGTGGCAGCACCCTCTAGCAGACGATGTGTGTTAATTAGCGCTCCTGGTAGCTGGTATTGAGAATAAATATGGCGGCAACGATCTATAGTAGGTGACGCTATTATTCCTTCGAAATTAAAATAAATTACAAGTCCGAAAATGAGTTTAATTTTTTTATATACCTTAATTTATTCTCGGTCTAGTAAATGTCTCGATGGCAGTGCGGTCAGGAGATGTTTTCCAACCCAGAAATCGAATTGAAAATATGTAACAACAATGTTATCGTATTCATTATTCATGTTCAATTTCTTACCTAGTATATTATTAAATTTTCTTTGGAGATATGACTTTTTCTATTCAAATAACTTCCATCATTTGCAGTCGAATCTTGATCAAATATGCAAATAACTAATTACATTCATTATTAGAGGCCCGTTTATTTACCATCAACTTGATTTCCTTCTGAGATAATTTTTTTTTAAATAATCCAAACCTTCCCTATTTTTGCCCCTTTAACGAATACATTTTTAGTAATGTAAAATATACATTACGTAATGCTATATGTATATAATTCGTTCTTGGTTTCTTACCTATACTTATTGTAAATTTTGGAAGTAAATATTATCTTCTTAAAATCGAACCTACCCCTTTTCCACCTCTTAAGAATGGGATCTTGCAAAATGAAAAAAAAAAAAAACCAACATAATATTTACTTTTATTATTTTATACATTATTTTTAGTCCTGCTTCATTACTTTGGAAACAGGATTTTTTATATGTAAACAAAAGTTACCTTATCTCTAACCGTTTAGGACGAATTAAAAAAAAACAGTCTCTATAAGCATGTTGTTCATCTTCGTTTATTATCTCTATTCTTAGTATGTTCGGAAGCATACATTCTTTTTTCATAATATCAAGCGAAAAAACATTTACATCCTTTAGTGGTGGAAATTCACAAAATGGTAAAATGAAGGTTGGTAGTTTTAATATGTTTATATTTGATGCCTACAATATTTTCTTATGCTTGTTTGGCTATGGAAACATAATCAGTTATTTTTTTAAAAAAATATTTCTTTATCACTCCCTTAGAAGTGGAATTCTGTTATTAAATATTGCAAGGTTTAAGTTATCCAAAAAAAACGTATAAAAAGTTCATCATGACCCGTACAGTAGTTTACTAGTGATGCCGGAGCAAAAAGACATCAGTTATTAAACTTTGTTTTTTACTTCTAAATAATGTGTATCACCATTTCCAACGATAATATCATAATGTAATTCTACGTACACACACTTGCCCCGAACAGTTTTATTATTATTATTAGTATATATTATTATTAATTTACTATGGTGTCCATAGTTTTGACTGCATTATGTCGATGTGTCAGGGCCCGAGAGGGGGCTTGGAGGGGCATAATCCCCGGGGTCCAGACATGAGTTTATCCTGAGAGGACGGAGTTTCAAGTCTAGTGCTGATAGAATTCACTGGAAACCCACGTACGTTCAGGTCACAAAGTATTTTTGATTTTGGATCAAGTTTTTAAACTGTATTTTTAGTAGAGTTAAAATGGCTAAAACGCATGTTTTCGGAGTAGTTTTTAGGCGTGAAACCACCGGGACAGATTCTTGAAAGCAATTAAGGGACTTGCATTACACATTTATCTTCACTTCTCGGCCATATAATGTTACGGTCACCGCTCAAACTTCACAATTGTCACGTGCACGCCGAGAAGACAGAGGAGACACCGCGCTAGAAGCACCAGCGAGCGTCATCATCCCGCCTCACCGACACAGATACGCCCCTGACGAGGCGCCCTCTGGGACGGTCTGCTCCGAGGACGTCTCCGACTGGCGAGCCACGAGCAGTGGCGTAGCCAGGATTTGTGTATGGGGGGTGTTAAGAAGCATGGCCCCCCCCCCCCCCCCAACCGTATAAAAGCGGGGGGTCCGGGGGTCCTCCCCCGGGAAAATTTGAATTTTAAGGTGTAAAATAGTGCTATTTTAGCAGTTTTCGGTACTTAAATTGAAATATTGTAATGGTAAAAATTTTATTAATTTTAATATGAAATTTGTTTGAGTGATGAATAAGAAATTAATTAAAGATATGGTGCTAAGGGGAGGGGGGGGGGTGTTTGAACCCCTAACCTCTCCCCCCCCTGGCTACGCCCCTGGCCACGAGCCCGGCCTAGGAGGGAGGGTGACCCAGAACTTGACTCTCGCAGCGGCAGGGGCAGCCAGCAGCCAGCCAGCCGTGTCCAGACACGCCGCGCCAGAGGCTGCGACCTCGCGACTCCACCATCCCCCACCGCCAGCAGTGCACATCGCCTCACGCCACTTCCCGTCGAGACGATGCCCACACGGCACCGAGGTCATCATTCACACGGGCACGAAGAGCTGTCCGGGTCTTCCCTGCAGGCTGACGGCACTCCGCGACCACACAGGCTGGGAGGGCTTCCACCGAGTGTTTGCTGGCTAGAGCGGGTCGTTACCACAACGCCGAAATACCACAACGCCGAATACCCTAACGCCGAATGCCAAATTGACCACAACGCCGACAGCTATAAAACTGCTGTGTACCACAACGCCGAAATACAGTAACGCCGAAAAATGTTGCTGCAAGGAGGGGGGGGGGGGGGGGCACAGGAGCAAAATGAAAAACAACTGAATGAATTTGTGTGCTAACCTTACCTAACCTAACCTTTGTGGCAGTCCTACAATGACATTTTTCGGGGTTAATGTATTTCGGCGTTGTGGTACACAGCAGTTTTCTAGCTGTCGGCGTTGTAGTCAATTTGGCATTCGGCGTTAGGGTATTCGGCGTTATTGTACGTTCGGCGTTGTGGTATTTCGGCGTTGTGGTGCGTCCCCGCTAGAGCAGCTTCCCTTGAGCTGCCACATCTACCCCAAAACTCCCCCCACCTTTAGTTCGTAATGTACAGAATCGGTTTCAAACACCCAAGTTTAAAGCCCTAACAGCTTTTTCAGTAGTATAGTTTCAATTATCAACTAACAAAATTAAATTTAATTTAAATATGACTGTCTACGCATTTATTTGTTTCATTTTATTGAATCGAAAGAAAACTATATATCCACATCATAGCCACGAATAAAATACCCAAGGGTTCTCATGTTTTCAAGAACGGAATTATGACTAGACGACTACGTGTCACTCAACTTAAAGATTTTCAGCCAAAAATTAGGCTGGATTTTTTATAGCTTGAATACAATGGGACGAATAATTTAAGACTCAGTAATTTTACGTTGACTGTTTCTACGCTGATGGTTATTGGCAAGGGGCCTCCCTAGTAAATATTTTTAGCGCGTTGGGCCACTGGCCACGTGCTACGGCCAGTGGTTGGGCGGGGCGATATACCTGAGCCTGTCGCCTGCGCCGGGGTGGAAGGGGGAGAGGGCGTTTCAATGAGGGGGGGCGGAATAATGGGAGGGTTGGAGGGGAAGGATCTTTTGTCATTGTGTGGAGTCCATTTGCTACTTATACCTGCGTTATCTGCGAATAAGATCGTGGCAAGAAAGGTGACTGTTTTTCCCTTTCGCTACATTCAACCAAAAGGATAATGTTCTCGCATTGCCTTGCTTGCTTCCTGACAGTGTTTATTAAATTTAAACATTAAATTAGTGTTGTGATCCAGTCCATATCCATGAAATGCAAACAATCGTCAATTCTGTTTAAAACATGTATTTTTATTTTTTAATTAACGTTCTACATAATTAAGAGATTTACATACATTACAAAAAATGCTGTCACCAACAATCGATGCGTTAGCTTGTGTTTTCAGAAAAAATTTGCAAAAATTATATCATTAAAAAAATTTCCAACATTATACTTTCGAACTGACATTTGTGTGATGAATGGTTTTGCACGAACAGTTACGTTTTCATTCATAAAAGTCTTCCGCACCGCGACGGGAAATCACGTCCTACTAATAGATTGAGTAATAAAACTGGGAATAAAATGATGAAAATAATATTAAATATTTTTACTCTTAGACACAAATCAACTTTTGAAATCGCAATAACGACAAACAAATTTTTAACTTACTTCCTGAAGAAAAAGTGCATGTCAAACTCACTTTAAAATTCTGTAAAGAAAAAAAATGTCAGGAACAAACAAGTGTTCCTACCAATGACACATCGTCAACTTTGTATTCTAGGGTTCACGTCGTATTTAGTTACACTAAATATTACTGCATATTATTATTATTTTCTGGCACTTATTACATGTTTAGCATTTTATTTTATTGTTTGCATATTTTTTTAATGACTTTAACGTTGCATAATATGATGAATAAGTATACACGAATGAACAGGAATCCCGTTCCGAGTTACATACAGACTGTTTACTATGAGCAGTGTAAATTTCTTAGCTGTTGCAACAGCGGCCTACAGGTGGATTCAGACTGCAGGCTTAGTCAGTCACGCTGAATCCACCTGAGTTCAGATTTTATCGAAGACAAGTGCGGGTGGTATGGAAGAACTCAGTGTGCACTGACTGTTGTGCTCAAGGTGTCAGTGAAGTGTACAGCTGGAATCACGGGCGAAAATCTGTAGGATTCCCATGAGGCCCGTGGGATAACGTGAAGATTTTGCAAATGCAAGCGGGCCCCATCAGACGGACTTTTTTATTTCAGGGAGGTTCGGGCCACCCTGAGATTCTCCCCCCCTCCCGGAATCTACGCATGCAGCTGGAATTAATTTTTAGCCAAGTACGTCATTTGGTGCTGTATTTAGGCTGTCAAAGAAAATACGAAATATGGCTGCTTTGATAATTGACGATAACTCCTTTTTATTGTGAAATAGTACCCATCTACAAAGAAATCCCTAAATATACCACCACTACTGTTGGGGATTTTCTATACAAACTATCAAAATAATTTGGTTTCGTCACTGTCACTAGCTGTTATTGTATCATACGAAAACATGTATGCTTTGTGTATTAATTTACGGTATTCATCTCTGTAAAAAAAAATCTTTTTCGATAATAGAGTGTAAGCAAGGTAGAATACAATGGCTAATTTTAAAATAAAAATGTGAATAAAGTATTTTTTTTGCTTGCAGTAGTTCAAATTTTTTAATTAATTTTATATGTTTTTTATGCTTTAATAACTACTCTACACATGAGTAAATTTCAATATACATAAAACTGAGGAACTCTGCATTACATTTTTAATCTGTGTACGACACTAACAGAAATTGAAGCATAATATAACATTTTTTATTTTTTAATTAATAAGTATTTAATCAACGTGAGCTATGCTTTCATCTCAATGAAGCCACTCTACATAGAGGAAGTGCACATGTATTCAGTCTTAACAACAGACCCTCCGGATCACAGAGTAAACGAATGAATGGAATTCATAACATTACGCAGGGTTTTAAGACATATTTTCCCTTCTACTCAATCGCAACGTCTCACTTAGCGCGTATAATGGTTTCAGTAAACATAACATAAAACATATTCGCCCCATGTACAGTAGAGGAAACTAAAATGTTTGGAACACTGTAAACTAATTGTATTGTCATTTCTGTAGTCGCTCGAAGCGGCAAACTATGTACCTTTGTTCAATAAAACGAAATATTAAAACAAACAAACAATAACATTACGTTCAGACAATTCGTTACGTGAAGTGAATGTAATAAAATACACAAGACAGTTACACACGCCATTACCAAAACACAATCCCATAAAAATCATATAATATTACATGTCGACTTAAAATTATTATTATTCACCATGATAATTTCTTGCGGGTAGCCAGCAGCAAAGGGACACAATTTTTATTCATTTAATTAACTTTGACAAAACTTGTAAAACCTGGCATGAGCAAAGTAAGCTAATTCACAATTTTATTTTGCGTCAAAATATTAAACATCAACTAGTAATGAATTAAGAGTTTGCTTTTGCTCGGTAGAACACCGAATATAGTCATCTCCAGGTATTAAACTGAATTTTGAAAGAGAGACTCAAGTTTCTGAACAAGTTGTTGACTTTCCTGATGATCCATCCACAGTTCGTAAACGGTCTCATCGTCGGATGTCGAGCTTGGGACCTTTTTCCTCACCATAGACCCGTGGTATGTTCTACCATTCGCACAGCTATCCCAACCTATACAAATAGCCGAGTGATACTACTCCCGTTGCTTCTGTCATGTTGGAGCTCGCCCGCAGTCGTACTTCCCTATCCAGCCTGCGTAATACACGCGTCCTACCTGCTAGCCGCCAAGAACGCGTCCATTTGTGAAAAAGCCTCACCCGCCAACAATACTAACTCATTAATTATAATATGCAAAACATAAAAACATTACATATGCGATAAAACAAAATTGCTGCTGTCATAAGCCGAAGAAAAAGAATCAATTTGAAATATAACATGGACAGATAAATCTAAAATAGAGTTCTCGATAGTAATGTTTTAATAAACAGAATAATATATGTCGTATTACACTAAATACGTGTTCTTACTGACAACCGAATTTAAAAATAATATAAATTACTTTTTTTTTTTCTTTTTCAACCATAACCGCATAGAAGAAACAATACTTTGCATACAATTTTTTGTATAATTATACGACAGGACTAAAAGTACATTGTACGTAATAAGTATTTGTTTATAGGAATTAATGCTGCAGAATCTTTATATATAAAAGGAAGTCGTGTTAGTTACACTATTTATAACTCAAGAACGGCTGAACCGATTTGGCTGAAAATTGGTAGGGAGGTAGCTTAGAACCAGGAGACGGACATAGGATACTTTTTATCCTGTTCTCGGGGAAAAAAATAGTTTAAAAAACTAAAAAACACGCTTTATATAGGAAACCAAACTAAAAATTAGAAAATAAAAAAAAGTATATTGTTCGCAATAATCATAACCCATTCTCACTTTTCATTTAATTAAATGTCACTTTTCATTTAAATGTCACTTTTCAATGTCACAATATTTAGTAGACATTGTTTATATCGCGCCAAAGACAAACTGAAAGAAAAGAGTTCGCACATGAGCGAAATGGTTTTCTTACAATGTGCGAACTCTTTTCTTTCAGTTTTTCTTTGGCGCGATATAAACAAAGCCTACTAAATATTGTGAAATTATATAAATTGACGAAAATCTCATTTTGCAAATTTAATCAAGATATATAAAACAAAGTCGGGTTAGTTACACCATTTATAACTCAAGAACGGCTGGACCGATTTTAATGATCTCTGATTTGTTGGATTCGTCTCCGCCCCGAATAGCAGAATAACTATAAAAATGTTGATAAAATTCACAGAAAAAATAATAACTTTTAAATAAATTAGGTTTTTAACTCCGCCATATTACGCAATTGACAACTCATGTCACGCAGGTTGGCCATAGACATACAAAGTTACAGACGTACAAAATGTGAGTGTTATTTCTCTATGTCCGCCAAGCAATAGCCGCGAAGCTATTCTAACGAATAAAGTAGAGAGAGATAGAAAAACTAAAGCTCTAAACCTTGTCGTCGCCATGTTTGGGACAATTGTTTTTACCCATTTTGTGATTTATTGTTTTCTTTTATCATTAAAATTAATTAAAATGAATCACCCAATCGCGTTAACACTACAGCACTACCAAATAAAAAAAAACATTGACAGCACCTGGTACGAATGCACAATGGCGCATAAACGTGCATTGGAAGCACTTAACCGAACGCAATGACTCGAGATGTTTTGGAGGCGCAATGATTTTACTGTCTGGCGATTTCCGTCAAACACTACCAGTAATTCAAAGATCAACTGCTGCCGATGAAATAAACGCTTGTCTCAAATCATCGAATCTATGGCGCTATGTGAATAAACTTCAGCTGACAACAAACATGAGAGTTGCATTACTGAACGATACATCTGCTGCAGATTTCTCTGAGCAATTGCTGACTATCGGTAATGACCGTGTTCCTGTCGACGAATCACGCGGATTGATTTCATTTCCTCCGAATTTTTGCGTTTTCGTCTCATTGAAAGACGAGCTCATCAACAAAGTGTTCTCGAAAATTATTGCTAAACACAAAAATAACAAATGGTTGAGTGAGCTAGCAATTTTAGTGGCTAAGAACAAATATGTGAATGACTTAAACTTCGTAATTCAGAATCAAATCGTTGGTACTCTGCATTCATTCAAATCTATTGATTGTGCAACAAACAAAAACGAAGCCATCAACTCTCCAACTGAATTTTTAAACTGCTTGGATGTGCCTGGCTTACCACCGCACAATTTATAACTGAAGGTTGGCTCGGTAGTCATCATGCTTTGAAATCTAAACCAACCAAAACTATGCAATGGAACGCGTTTAGTGATAAGAAAACTGATGATCAATCTGATTCACTCCATGATACTCAAAGAAAAATTCAAAGGTGAGGAAGTTCTCATTCCGAAGATTCCGATGATTCCAACCGATATGCCCTTTGAGTTTAAACGATTTCAATTTCCGATTCGTCTTGCATTCGCCAAGACGATTAACAAATCACAAGGCCAATCCTTAAGTGTTTGTGGTCTTAATCTAGAAAATGCATGTTTTTCTCATGGTCTATTTTACGTGGCATGTTCACCTGTCGGCAAATCATCCGCTTTATTTGTTCTTGCGCCTGATAACAAAACGTAAAAATGTCGTATATAACAAGGTGCTTCACTGAAGAGAATCAACCCGAGTGCAACCTATGCAGCAAAATACATATCTCCAATAAAGCAAATGTCTTGCTGACACGCGATTGAAATACTTGATTTTTGTACTTTTATTGAATTTTGAGTATTCATTTTATTATGTTAATAAAATCCTAAATTAGGCTTAGCTAAAAGTTAACACGACAATCATTGACTGTCAGGCGGTATGAAGTTCGCCGGGTCAGCTAGTAAACGAATAGATTCAAATGCATATAATTTAATAAATTGTCAAATTTATTTGGTTTATTAAATGTAATAAGTAAATCCTCTCATAAAATTTACTGAAACTAATATTCTTCATTGCCCATCATATTATGATTCCAAACAGTTTAAATCAACTGAAACATGAAATAAAATAGTAAGGTTAACCATGAGGTGTGGAAGAATAAAAAGATTGCTTTGTAAAATGTTTTAAAAATTTCTCATGAAATATTGTGATTATTATGTTCGTACATAATGTAAAAAAAATTCAATACATGAAATTCAACACATACTTTGTATTGCAAGTTATTAAACATATATTTTAAAAACACATGTGCGTATCTAAGTTGAATTGTTATATAATACATGATGAACATTACAGATACAACTTCCCTTCCAAATAACTTTCACCCAAAGATAAGGCCGCGGACAAATTATACACACTGGTCGCACGAGGAGCTGAAATAAGTCATATAAGAAAGCCGGCCGGAGTAATTCTTTTCAAGCCAAAGCTAAAAGTAATGGATGTTGTTTGTCTAAAGCAGGCAGTGAAATGACATACAAGTTTACAGAATAGCCATATAAGATCTTTGACGCTTCTTATCCCGTCAGTGGACTGTACGCGAAGAAGCAACTGCATCATGGTCCACCGCCAGTTTTATACTTACGTATGAATACACTCTTGTAAACGTTGGTTTGTATACTTATGTATGTTGCCGACATCGATAGATATTCTTTGGCAGCTCGATGTGGATTCATTCAAACACGTTTGCGCTAAACACGACATATTTTTACATAAGAGTGACATCGCGCACTGAAAAAAGTTGCAGGTCTGTAACGCAACAGTGATACAAATATTACATAGTTCGAACATTTTCTGGAGCACGACATTCACTTTGGGTAATGCTAAGCTACTTGATAGGTACACTTTACCCGCTTTAACTTAAGAAAAAAGTGTACATGGAAGCAGACTCAGCCATGTGTTTATTGCTGTTGTATTTGTCATAAACCTACTACATTCAATACGGCCTGTAAGTAGAACCCATGTTTTTTTACGACTTGTGTACAATCTGTGGTTGTAAAGCGAATTTATATTCTTAGTTAACTAACGTCTATCATAACATATTTGGAATAAGGCAACCTTAATTTTTTTTCTAGATTGCTATATTGTTATACATAGGTATATAAGTATTACTTCAACGGAAATATCTGGTAATAAAAATAAATGAAAAAAGCATGAAAGATTAAGGATTATTTTTTTTCAACAACAAATAATTTATGGTTTAACTGCTTTGTGAACCTACTGTATAAAAACAGAACAAGCTTTCAAAATTTCACAATTTCTTTGATTATCCGTTATAGTTATGTTTTGTTTTAACTCATAAATATTTAAGTTGATTACCAACGTCACGAGTGTACAATAATTTATTTCACACCGCTCCGGGTTGCAGGTAAAGTAACAGGCGTGCAATTTGATCAGAAACGCGTTCTACTTATTCAGGCCCTTTAATTGGGCGTGACGGACCATGTGCCAAATATGTAACAATTATAAGTAGGTGAAGTATGAATGCAAAATAATGCATCTAACAAAAATAATTTGCAAGGTTCTTTCGTGGATGTTGTAATGTGTGGGCAATATTTACTTAATTTTGGTTTTTGGATAAATTAATTGTGGTTAGTAAAATTTTAATAATTTTGTATAATTGCTGTAAAACATTTATTTCCTGCCCTTATTAATTAATCGAGCTGTAGAAATAAGTTTATCTGAAAATTTACGTCATCTTTATTAAACATTGCCACTAATTATACTTTTTAACTTCAAAATAGTTTTTGAATTTTGTAATTAATAACGTACCATCCATAACTACACAAGTGAGCGATTGGTCACTGACACCATCTTCAATCCTCCTCGTGACTCCTGTGCCTGGAGGAACATTTATATACTTCTGACTAGCTTATTTAATATAGAACTTCCCTAGTTTTTATTTTTTATTTATCATTCCATGAACATTTTTAAAACAGCGCAGACCATCAGATATCGATCTAACCAAAAAGCATAGCAAAATGACATTTAGTTTTCAAATACGATTTTTCTTTTAATTTAAGATACATTTTATATAAACCTACACTTTTTAAGTATCAAAACTTTTGTAAATAGTTAACCATTTGGTTAATACCAGTATAAAATTTTCCCCCGGCGTTGTAAGATGTGTAAAATAATTTTGGAAAACAAAAATTATTTTAAAATAATTGGGTAGTATAATAATTGTTTTTTTTTTAATTTTTATTAAAAATAGAAGGAAAAACAATGAAGTGTATTTTCATGTTAAAAGTTAAATACAAATTTTGTCGAATTAGCTAGCGAGACTGTAAAGCCACCAATAAATAGTTTGTACGACAACTTTCAATGTGTTGATTGATCAGTTTCAATACTTTATTTCGTAATACATGATCTAGTATGGTAAGCTTTAGGATATTTGTAGTTTAAACAAAAGCAATGTTTTAGAGATACACGAATATAGTCACAGAGTAAGGGCGCGGTTACACGGGAGTCTGAACTACTTCAGGTGAACATGTTCAGCTGTTGAGTGCGGTTACACACAGTCTGAACATGTTTCGTTCGAGGCCATTTCTCATTTAACTTAAACAGGTTGGCAAAGTAGTTCAGATCGACATATCTTCTACATTAGCCTCTGATTGGCTGGTTAGAATATAAACAGTCTTTTGCAGAAATTCTAGATGGAAAGTGTTTCTGGCACAAGTTCGAGTAATATTTTACCGAATGCAACAAAAAAACCAACAGATAATTATACATATTTTTAAATTTATCCTGACCTTAATTTTCTTAAAACTGAGATAGGTACTCTCGCTCAGAAAATAATAAAAAATAAGTTTAAAAATTTTACTGTGCATGTTTGAATTCCCGATTTGTAAAAAAATATTGAGCAATATGTAAACACATTTCATTTCTGCTGATAATGCTGTATAAACAAGTGAGAAAATCCCGCGTTTTCTGGATGCAATTAAAAAATAGAGATCAACAACACAGTCATTCGTTGACAGTAGACAATCGGTTTTAGAGCTAAACACACTTTTCAGCAACTACCGTGTAACCGCACACTTTCGCGTTTGTAAACGTGTTTACTTAAACATGTTCACCTGAAGTAGTTCAGGGTCCCGTGTAACCGCGCCCTAAGTCGAGCACATGGTACTGTGGCGAGGCACACTAAAAGCGATTCTGAGAATTTCTTTCGGTCACGGGATTATCTTTTACCTTTGCCGTTTGTGGGTTGTCTCCCTCTCACGCACGCACGCACACACAGGTAGCCTGCCTCCCCTCCGGGCCGGGGTCCCTCACCACGCTACCTAGCTGTGGGCTGCGAGCTGGCTTCGCCGAGCGGCAGCACGAGACGGCGGAAAACTTTCAGGATTTGCGGAAATTGTGGAAAAGATATCTCGGAATTCAAAGCGATGACTATATGTTTTAAATACATGAATTTCTTCAGAAAAAAATTACCTTTTTTTCTAGACTTGTACTTTTTTTTTTCTGTCATTCTCCTAAGCAGTATAAAATGGCCCCAAAGTTGGACAAGTTGGTGATTTTTTATTTCATATTTTGATAGAAAAAAACAAAAATGTAAAAGTATACAGACAATTCGTGTAGTATCTTCTCGTGGGTGAAAAATTTTCAGATTCGTAGTGTCGAATAATAAAGTCCCATCATTATTTTAAAAACATAGTGTTCCGCTAACTTCTGATGCTACTAGGGAGGCCCCTTAAAAACTTCAGGCAGAATAATTTAAAACTGCAGCCTGATTATTAAGTTAGGCTGAGTAACGGTTTCTCGATATATTTGAATTTGTGGCAGAGAATTATTTCACACTATAATTTTATTTTTCAAGAATATCGCGTAATACACAAATACCAGATACAAACCCACTAAATGTTTTGCTATTTTAGAAATCTATTTTATTAAATTTTAGATGTATATTAGAAAAGATCGTTTCTCTTAACAATTATGAGGTAGGTAATTTTTACTAGCTTAAGACTCTGATTTCCATGTTAAGTTATAAAAAAAATCTTGAATAGGTTGACTGAATCACTAGTATCGTCTGGAAATCCATACCCGGTTCGGAAATCCATACCCGGTGAAGTATGGCTACAGGAGTTGTCTAAGCAAAGTTCATAAACGTATGCTTTCTTTGAAACTGTTATAGTCATTAAGAGCACCATGCGTGTCTGGGAGAATTTGTATGTAAAATGAACTTAACACAGTATGGTATTTTCCAATCTTTATTAATTTCAATAGTTTCATTTGCATTGAGTTCGTCATGAGATTATGGTTGTTTTGATGAAAGCATGCATTTCACTTTATTTATGCAAAAGAAAAAAGGTAAATGTATAAAATACAGTCAAAATAAAATAAATTTTACATTATTAAGTATAGAATCTATACCCTATGAATTTCCTTATTTATGTAAATTAGATTTATAATCATGGTTAATATCTTGAACGCATCGTGATACAATAACCCTAAATAAAACGTATTGACAAGAAATAGGATGTTCTACACTTGTGTAAATAACTAATAAAATCTAGCAGTCTATTTATAAGTCGAAATTTAAAGTAATGTCTATATTTTTATATAATACTAGCTGCCCGACCCGGCTTCGCACGGCTATACTAATGGAAAAAAATTAAGCCACATCACCCATTTACAGTAATGGTAAATAATAAAAAAATCAGTGAAAATTTATTACAATGCTGTATAATGTACCGGAGAGAAAATGAATAGCACCGATGGTTTCCCGACTCGCGCACGCAACGTACAACTGATGTACCCGTACTTCGCTACGGCAGTCTACAGACAGATCACTCTTGTGCCGCTCATAATACATGCCCCTCCTTAAGGGTACGCCACTGCCGCGCGATGCCCGTTGCCATGGAGACGCAGAAGGCATGAACAATGCAAAATCCTGTTGCCTTGTTTTAACCACCCATGGGATCTAATTTTCGGAAAATGTCATCCTGCGTAACATAAGGAACATTACTGTGAAGTTTCAAGTCTGTAAAATATAAATACTTGAAAAAAAGGGTAATTCTTGATATTTAGATACCAGCTAAATTTCAACGGTGATGAGGACTGCACTAACAATGAAATAGTCGTTGTCATAGAGACGAATGAAGCATCAACAAAGCAACAGCCGTTGCCATGGTGATTTCCTACCAAAAAATGGAAATTTTGATATATTACCCCCCCCCTCCCCCCTCCGAAACTCCCCTTGGGATCGGATTTCCGCAGAATCCGTTCTTAGTGAGCGTCTACATCACAAAATGAATAATTATGCTAAATTTCAAGTCAATTGGGTTTATAGTTTTAGAGATCTCGTGATGAGTGAGTGAGTGGTATTTCGCTTTTATAAATCGCAATAAATTAAAATTGCGACTATAATTTGAGATTTAAACTATTCTATCTCTCAAGTTGGATCGAACTGCACATGGTGTGCGAATTTTATTATAATCGGTTAAGTGGTTTAGGAGTTCATTGAGGACAAACATTGTGACACGAGATTTATATATATTAAGATTTTAGGATAAAGTTGCTTAAAGTACTCAGAGAAAAAATAACATAAGATTTTCTTTTGGAATGCCACACAAGTTGTGGAAACAGAAAGTGCAAGTGCCCGCCTACCTGGGCACACATACGGTGCGCAGAGCTTCAGGAAAAACAACGCGATTTCAAAAGTACTCAAGATATCCGAGTGGGGCCTATTTACGAATAGCATTTAAGAGTTCGCTGAAGGCCGAAAAGTACTTTTAATTTCGGATTAAGTTTTTAAACTGTATTTTTAGAAGCGTTAAAATGGCTAAAACGCGTGTTTTCAGAGTAATTTTTAGGCATAAAACAATCAGTACATATTCTTGAAAGCACTTAAGGGGCTTGCATAACACCTTTATCTTCATTTATCCACCATATAATGTTACGGTCACCGCTCAAATTTCACAGTTATCCTGTGACGACGAGACGAATGCGCGCCAGTTCAGAGACATGCGCTTAGAGGCTATACCGCGCTGGAAGCACCAGCGAGCGTCGCGCTTATCATCCCGCCTCACTAGCACACATACACCCCTGACGAGGCGGGCCCCTTAAGAGGGCGTGAAGAGTACTTATGCTAGAGCCAGAATGGTTGGGTTAAATCATTTAAGTACATTAATGTCTACTTAAAGGGTTTCAATATATAAAGAGTTGTAATCTGTAGGTCACGAAGGCAAGTAAGTATTGTTACGAGACTGCCCGGGACGAGGTCCGGCCAGGCAGAGATAAGGGGTAGCGCCTTCTCCGTCTCTCTGGAGGGTTCGGCAGGCACTCAGAGCCCCGTCACTTCAAGTAGTGTAACTAGAACGCCATTTTTCTTGCAGCTTCGAATTTTTAGTCGGGGATTTTGCAGACGCAAAACTTAAAAGGGATACGAGACTTTACCAGAGCGAAACTTTCAAGGTATATTAAACGACGAAAACCTCCAGCGAGAGAATGACAGGCAGGTGGTGACCTCAGAGAGCGAGTGACAGAGGCAGGTGGTGACCTCAGAGAGCGAGTGACAGAGGCAGGTGGTGACCTCAGAGAGCGAGTGACAGAGGTAGGTGGTGACCTCAGAGAGCGAGTGACAGAGGCAGGTGGTGACCTCAGAGAGCGAGTGACAGAGGCAGGTGGTGACCTCAGAGAGCGAGTGACAGAGGCAGGTGGTGACCTCAGAGAGCGAGTGACAGAGGCAGGTGGTGACCTCAGAGAGCGAGTGACAGAGGCAGGTGGTGACCTCAGAGAGCGAGTGACAGAGGCAGGTGGTGACCTCAGAGAGCGAGTGACAGAGGCAGGTGGTGACCTCAGAGAGCGAGTGACAGAGGCAGGTGGTGACCTCAGAGAGCGAGTGACAGAGGCAGGTGGTGACCTCAGAGAGCGAGTGACAGAGGTAGGTGGTGACCTCAGAGAGCGAGTGACAGAGGCAGGTGGTGACCTCAGAGAGCGAGTGACAGAGGTAGGTGGTGACCTCAGAGAGCGAGTGACAGAGGCAGGTGGTGACCTCAGAGAGCGAGTGACAGAGGCAGGTGGTGACCTCAGAGAGCGAGTGACAGAGGCAGGTGGTGACCTCAGAGAGCGAGTGACAGAGGCAGGTGGTGACCTCAGAGAGCGAGTGACAGAGGCAGGTGGTGACCTCAGAGAGCGAGTGACAGAGGCAGGTGGTGACCTCAGAGAGCGAGTGACCGAGGCAGGTGGTGACCTCAGAGAGCGAGTGACAGAGGCAGGTGGTGATCTCAGAGAGCGAGTGACAGAGGCAGGTGGTGACCTCAGAGAGCGAGTGACAGAGGCAGGTGGTGACCTCAGAGAGCGAGTGACAGAGGCAGGTGGTGACCTCAGAGAGCGAGTGACAGAGGCAGGTGGTGACCTCAGAGAGCGAGTGACAGAGGCAGGTGGTGACCTCAGAGAGCGAGTGACAGAGGCAGGTGGTGACATCAGAGAGCGAGTGCGAGTGACAGAGGCAGGTGGTGACTCCGGCCAGCGAGTGTGAGACTGGTGAAAGTGAAGAGGGTGAGTGACCCGGGCGACAAGCGACGGACGACGTGTACGAAGATCGGATCATCGGTGACAGTGTCGCGGCGGGAACGAGTTACCCGAGAGAGTATTGCGAAGCCTTGTGTTGGTATCGAGGTACGAGTCGAGTCCTGCTCCGGTGGGGATAGTTAATATTGGCTTTTTCAAACTGTGACCAAGGGCGTCGCCAGCCGATGGCCATCTGATGGCCTATGAAGGGGGGGGGGGGGGTTTAGTTGTGGGAAAAGTATGTATTTTTTTTTGCATTTGGCTACATTTTTTTTTTTTTAATCTCTAGGGCTCTAGGGGGGGGAGGGCAACCGCCTCCCCTACCCCCTCTGGCGACGCCCTTGACTGTGACTAATTAATGGACAGACATTTATATTCTTATAATAAATAGTGTAAATATTTGATAATAAATAAAACTAACTGGGCATTCCTTCCGGACCTTTATTTCCCCATATATAAAAGAGTATCATAGAGTTCTTAGCGAGGACAGAGGGTAAACAATAGTTTATTATAAACATTTACAAATTAAACACAAAATATTCAAACAAATTTATAACATTAAGGCACTTTGGTACTTCTTACAACTTCTCAATGAATAAATAAATAAATAGTTTAGATAGCAATCACTGACATTTGCGAGAAGTTAATTTTTTATTTCAGTAAGGCTTAAAGTCTGTAGATGTCACTTGAAACTGTTTTCAGATTTCAATATCCACGATAGAGATCCGAGGTCTCACCAGCAGGTGTAGTGATTTTTTCTTTAAATTATCATACACGTATCTCATTTCGACAAAATTGTAAATACGAGGTTATCACTTCTTAGCCGCCGATATGTAGTTGCAACAAGATATAGAAGGTCCTAGAGATATGATAAATGGTTTGAAGTGGTGAGGGAGGGCCTGATGAAATGGCAAGGTGAACAACACACAGCGATATTAAGGGAGGATGTCAATGGCTAGACGTGTTCGCCTGGAGCGACCTCGGCAAGCCACGGAATGCATCAGTGGAGTGTCAAGAAGAGTGTCCAGCAGACCCGCGGGCCTGATGCGGTGACAAGTCTCACCTTGAGCAGAGCGGCGCCCGCCACGGCACCGATGCACTGCACGGCCACGTAGAAGACGGCCTTCAGCAGACTGATGTGGCCCGACACCAGCAGACCGCAGGTCACGGCCGGGTTCACGTGGCCTCCGCTCACGTGGCCCACCGCCTGTAGACACAGCACACACAGTGTTACACACGTCTACTCCCACACCTACCGACTAGCTCATCTGTGGTCTGCTTATACGGCTCGTTACCACAACGCCGAACGTACAATATCGCCGAATGCCAAATTGACCGCAACGCCGACAGCTAGAAAACTGCTGTGTACCACAACGCCGAAATACAGTAACGCCGAAAAATGTTGCTTGGGGGGGGGGGGGGGGGCGCACAGGAGCAAAATGAAAAACAACTGAATGAATTTGTGTGCTAACCTTACCTAACCTAATCTTTTTGGCAGTCCTGGAATGACATTTTTCGGCGTTATTGTATTTCGGCGTTGTGGTACACAGCAGTTTTCTAGCTGTCGGCGTTGTAGTCAATTTGGCATTCGGCGTTATGGTTTTCGGCGTTATTGTACCTTCAGCGTTGTGGTATTTCGGGGTTGTGGTGCGTCCCCTGCTTATACACTCCACTGGGCGTGTTTCAACCTAACCTCAACTCACATGTTTTACAAGCCTCTTTCTGCAAAGTCTCCGCTCTCATATACAGTGCTTACACACGATAACACATATTATCTTACTTGCATTCACTAACCTAGTATACACATGGCTAAAATTATATTTTCACATTAGTTACAAAATATGAACTTTTTTTTCTTATCTGTAAACATTGATAGCTCTCGTTAATTTCGTGAATTGACCAGAAGTTGATTTGAACGGAAATGTGTTCCTAAACACGGTGCTGCCATCTGTGGAAGTCTCAGAAGTCTCGAAAAGATGGCTGACCCACGTGTTTAATCCGTTTATATCAACTTTCACTAACATCGAGGGATATACTAAGCGTAATAGTATGTGCTAAAGTAAAATTTATAATAGTACAACTATTCTTTAATACTTTATGTTGTGATTAACACTCATGAAAATAAATGACAACTTAAAAAATACGCATTATATTTTCACAATCCTTAGTTAACTTTGAAATGTAGAGCATTTCACATTGTAGACATACAAGAAATTGTTAGTCTACATATATTCTATGCCACGTTTAGTTAAAGACATGATAACATTTTTTGCTGTTAATTCTTAAATGATTAATTAACTCAATAAGGTTAAGGTTTGTTTTTTGGAAGTACCTATTTACAGAGATTGAATTCTGTCATCAAAGCAAAACAAGGTCACGTATATGTACTTAGTTTCTTTGATACGTGTTTTAAAATGTTTCGAGTTGATTTTGTTTCAATGTATCTATTGAACTGAAACTTTTAGTTGTAAAAATACTTAAAAGATAGCGCCGAGCTATAAATGCTTTAGAGAACCAACAACATGTTAAATATCTTTGATGCCATGTTTGTTTCAAAAAACTTTTCCAGGTTTATAAATCATTTGTATTTTTTAAGTTGCAATTATATTTTCTTATGACTCTTTGATTTTACAAAATATATTTCAGGATAGTTTCACTACCATAAAGTTTTCTTTGGCACACCATACGCTTAGTATTGTACATCGCCGATTCCCGATAAGTTAATATTTACGGGTGCATAATGCTACACGTAGGTCCGCCATCTTGACGATTTCGGTTCGTGACTATGGCAGTTTCTGTACGCATGCTCATTGGACTTTCGTGTTAAATTTCAGTTTTTTAATGCGCGTTTATATCATTGCATTTCTGATGCACCCTCAATTTGCCTAAACAAGTATGATCTAAAAAAACCCAGGCGATGATAATTCCTGTCTAGGGGGGAGTGTCACAGGTTCAGTATTGAAGCATTTACAGGTGACGCGCTCGGTACGCCTGTTGTTCGGCTAGCCCTGAGAAATCGATAGTACCACATTGTTAAACATAATTATAGTTAGGTTTTGAAAACGGAAAAAATGTTTTACCATTTGTTTTCCTAACAAGAATATTGTTACGAACGTGAGCAAGGCCGCGACACGTGCAGGTGCAGAGCTGGATGGCGGCTGCCGCAACATGATATGCGCCGTGCGCGCCTGGAAGATTACAAGGATTGTCGCTTCCCCCCCCCCCCCTTCCTACCCTACGCTCCACGCGCGGCGCTGATAGCTAAGACACCTGACACCTCACAGCTGCGGAGTCCCGCGCGCCACCAGGCAGCTGCCGACACGTGTTTCGAGAGATTTCTGCAGTCGGGTCGGCGCGTAATGACGCGACTGGCCCCAGCCACGCTCGTGATTTCTGGAAAGCGCCTGGGCTGATATATAAGATGAGGACGCCGGCCTCAGAGAGAGTTCAGGCGGTAGCTTTCCCGCGGCGGAGTTTCCGGGCGATAGAGCGGCGAAGTCCCTGGACGAAGGTTCCAGGGCAGAGAGTTCAGTTCCGGGCGATAGTGTCGCGGGCGCGGTGGAGTTCCGAGCGAAGTTCCGAGCGAGGCGTCGAGCGGACCTCGGCGAAGGCAAGTGCGACGGCGGCGGCGGAGTGCGGCGACGGAGGTCCACGAGGGGTGCTGCGGCGAGAGTTGCGCCAGAGGTGCGGCCCAGCGAGGTGTGCGGTGTGTAAGAACCGAGTGACTGGGGAAGCAACATTTTTAATTACAATAGATTATTTGCCATTATAGAAGATTAATTGTGACATAAGTAGTGGCCATCAATAAAAATGTGTAGTGTAATAAAATCTTTAATTGGGCTATCCTTTACGAACCCTCGGTAAATCGTCACAATAATTTTCGTATATTTATCACACTTGGCTTTTTTTTTTTTTTTAGAAAGAATCATACGAGTTTCATATTACAAGTTTATTTGCAACACGAGAACACATGAATTCGCTCGTTTTAAAGTTTAGATGTTTACAAATCACGGGCTAGAACTGAAAGCATTTATTTTACTTTATAAATTCAGCCTAGAGCTATATGTACAATGGCATTTAATAAACTAATTTACTTTCATTATGTAACAATTTAAACTAAATAAACTACTAATCCCACCCATACAAATAAATGTGTTCAACATAGCGTAGAAATAAAGGTACCAACAAATGAGTTCTAGTTTAGTTCCAGTTTAGTACCGCACGTACCGCGCTGACTGATGTCAGACCACGCGTGTTGAGCACACAGCCAGCACCGACTGAGCTGCACCGAGGCGGCCTGAAGGTACCACAGCCGCCCGTGTTGTCACACAGAGAGTACCCGTTATTTTCGTTCTCATGCTGTCGGCACCACACACTAGTCCCTAGCGTATCTGCCTGCAGTGAGGGGGGCTGACAGTAGATAGGACGAACTGAATCATTAAAAATTGGATCATACCATGTTTCACCAACATCGGGGAAAAATAGATTACAAGTTTTTATCTCTTTAGTTTATTACATGTCCAGTTGTTATTAATTTGTGTTAATCTAAGTTGCTGTTTCAGTACCAGAAATTACTTATATTCCAATTATAAATAGTTTTAAATTAATTTTAGTTAGTTTTAGTGAAAGTAGGCCTATACTACATTCGGCTGTAATTTTTTCGTTGTCAAGTTGCAAAGAAATGGTATGATCGCAAGGGTTTTGTTTAAAAATTTAAGCGAACGATCATTACTATGGGAGTGGCGCCTTTCCCTTTACTTACTCTATGCTGCAGTGGTTCCGACACTGCTGTCCACAGGGAAGCCTAAGATGTACATCAAGTTCTGTCCCTGTCCGAACACGCCCGAATGAATATTCACCTTCGGCCAACCTCGGGTTCATTTATATATATTTATATTTCTCTGTTTATTTTAATGTAGCTATACTAACCTAACTAACCGTCCATAGTGTTTTAAAGTGTTTTAATGTAGCTAACCCTAACCGACCACTTTTAATAATTGAATTCATTTTTCCTGCGCAAAAATAAAACAAATCCCGAGGTTGGCCTAAGGTGAATATTCATTCGGGCGTGTTCGGACAGGGACAGGACTTGATGTACATCTTACTTATAGGCTTCTCAGTTTACCCGCCTCCGTCTCGGCTCGATGGGTCCGCATGTTGCAGTACACACCGCCGGGAGAACAGGAGCTAATGAGGCGGCGAGAGGTCTCGCGAAGAACTCTTTCCTTCCCCCCGCCCCTCTCCAGAGCTGCCGCGCGTGACGGATGCCGCCCCGATACGCTTATCGGCGGTTTAATTATCCCCCCTCCCCCCCTCACCACTCACGAGGGCGGCCTGGCGGCTGGGATGGCGAAACAGCGGGGGACCAGGTAGAGAACCGGTTGCTGCGCCCTGCCGCCGCGAGCGCTGCAGGCAGCCGCGCCACGTCATGAGCGTGTTGGTCGCCAGTGCTACATGCTGCTTCATCCACATTACCTATCAATAGAGACCTCCTGTAAAATTCGCGATTTCAAATCCCTAAAGGATAGACTCCATGATCCTCTACGCACTCGTGCAAATTACATCTGCTGATTGGTTACCGACTCGTAACACCTGTTGACTGGAATGATCGTGATTCGCAAATTCTTCTGTTAAAGATTTTTCGTTGGCCCAGATAAACTGTGGCCCAATCACTCAAGCAAAATAATGTCAACAGTAGTTTGACTCTTATCCTATCGCGAAATGAATCCGCGAATTTTACGGGTCTTTATCTATCAAGTAACCATCACCAAAGTTTAACCACAGGTATGAAAACAGATAGAAGTGTATTGCCTTGCTAAATTCTTTGCAGACACACGAAGACAGAACAATATGAAATAGGAATAGTATTGTTCAAAACAGCATTTGATGAAATGGTTAAAGTACTAGAAGTGCATTATGTTTAGACGGCAGTCGAGACAACTGTGAATTGCTGCATCATGCACACGGTACCCAAGGCTCGGTAATGGTTTCATGGTAATAGAGCGTGTGACAAGCCTGGTCCTGGGCACACATTCGTGCTAAATGGACGTCAGCAGTCAGCAGCGAGGCAGCGCGGGCAGTTGCCCAAGTTCACTTCATGCGGCACAGAAACGCGTTCTGTACAACCGGTCATCATTAAATAATTTTTAATCGTGTTTTGGGAAAGCTTGACTCCCGATTAACGTGAAAAAACTCTTTAAAAAACTGAGCTTCGGGCATACAGTCAGGCATGCGTTTAAAATGTGGTTTTATTTATAGAAGTTAAATACTTATTCAAACTTTATTTCGCATATTTTAAAATGTCAAAATTTTTAAAGTGTGTGTATATATATGCATGTATATTCAATGAGGCTACTGACCCGCTACTTCGCCTTGCGATCCGCACTGTCTGTACTTCAGTTTACTTAGTTGTAATATTGGAATATCTTTATGATCTGTCCCTTACTGGTGAGTTACTGGAGTTATAACATTGCCCTTCCCGCGTGTCAAGACAGAAGGAAGCACTGCGGCCGCATGAAAGCCGCCAGCCGGGAACTCCAAGGGGAAACGCCCTGCCAACACATGCAGTGGCGGATCCAGGATTTTGTTTTGGGAGGGGCTTTACCCAGCTGAGGCTAGGCTTTATCAAGGCAAACACTAAAACAATAGTAGACCCAGATGCTTTTCGAGGGGGCTTGAGCTCCTTAGCCCCCTCTCTGGATCCGCTACTGAACACAGGTACCTCACGCCATTTCGGCTCGAGACGCGACGCTGATGAAGGCCAGACCACACTCGTGTCCCTGGCTCGCGCGCGCATGCGCGGTGGGAGTCGCGCTGTATCGTCCCGAGGGCCGGTATGCTGGGTCGAGTACTACTTGAAGATTCTCTCGCCCGAGGAACTGTGAGATGTGCCGATTACACGTGTAACAGACTCGGCAGAACAAGCACTGTCCTGGGGGAAGTGATGCGTGAGATCGGGGAAGGCGCCAGCAGTGCTGATGAAGTCTCAGGGCTCAGGACACAGCCAACTGTCTGGTCAGCTGTGTGAGGTGTGGAGCTGAGGCGGTGACTATGCTGGGTTGGTGGCCCCAGCCGCTGGTCATTGCCGAAGCCCTAATACCCTCACGATCAAACAAAAGGGAGCTATCCCTAACAGTTCGGTGAAATGTATATAAGGCGAACTGGAAAGCTACTCCCAACCTACCCTATTAGGGCGCATGTGTGGGAGAGGAACGTGAGAATGCCGACCGTAAGGCCGTAAGGGAAGTGGAAGAGAGTGAAGAGAGTGAAGAGAGTGAAGAGAGACATGGACCAACTAGCGGCCGCGTGTGTTGCCGTTGCGGAACAGCGGCAGTGAAGAGCGTGTGACCCAGTGTCTGTGGCGGGATGGTCTCGGCGGAGAGAGGCGCGACCTTGAGCCTGGTTGGCAGCACGCAGGAGGGGAGGGGGGTGGCTGCAGGTGGACGACCCTCCCCGGGGCAGGCGCCGCTGACCCAGATACACTTGCTGCCTGCGGTCTGGCCCGAGGACTCACTCCACGCGAGGCACCGGTGTTCCCCTCAGGAGGCCACACAGCGCCGGCAGTGATGCACAAGCACTCGCCACAGGGCCGGATTTACAGGTCTGGAGGCCTCGGGGCGACAGGAGCGGAGGCCCGCTGGCCCCAAATTATTTTACAAATAAAATGAACAATTTTTTTTTTCAGTCGAGTTTTCCAATAAATAATTTATTGTGAAATCAAGTAGATACTCTTAGTATTTAAAAAACATACATAAATATAATCGGAGACAAGAATGATATGAAATTAAATTTTAGTGTTAATGAACATTTCTGTTAATATTTAACAATAATATTATCATGTATGTACAAAGTATTGTAGGTAAAGGTAAAACAGCGAAAAAAGAATATCAAAGGAAAAGATGTTTACTAGTGTTTACTTGTCGGAATTTTAAAGAATTTTTTTTTCCCGACGTCTCTATTGTGGGGGCCCTCCGTTTGTGGAGGCCCCGGTTGCCCTCCCCTAAATCCGGCCCTGACTCGCCAAGTCTTCAACGAGAAAAGTGTCCGGTGGGGAGTTGATTATGTTGATCCGTGGCTTCAACCATGGCCCCCACACACGATCAAGGGGGCCCTGGATCCAGGATCGGAGACGGGCCTCCTTCCCCCTCCCCAATTTTACAGTCACGTGCTACATTATAATTGCGGATAATACAGGGTAGGCCTATAATTATGGTTACTATTTTATAAGTCCAAACTAAGCTTTATTTATAAAATAATTTTTACTTTAAAATAACCTCAGCGAGTATGTATGTTTATTTCACACAATGAGATACGAATGAAAATAGTTACAGAAAAATAAAATTAGGATTTATGTAAATCATAGACACTGGCTACAAAATAAGACTACTTAACATAATAATAGTTTTTCGAGCTTTCTTCGGCCTAAAATCATCAACTACATTGGAAAAGTCAAGATTCGTGGCCAATTCATTCTCATTTGCTTAATTGATAAATTATAATAGTTAAACATTTAAAAATAAACAGAGCTGGTCCCGGGCCCTAGACCCAGGGGTCCACCCAGCCCCCCCCCCCCCTCCCCCTTGTGGGGGCCATGGCTTCAACAACTAATACTCGACTCGTGAAGTTGGTGTTATTGATATCCCAGCGTGGCCACAATGAACGTAACCAGAACGATGTGAACTAAGAAACAGCAGAGGCTAAGAGATTAAAATTGTAATTATTTATGTTGAATACGCCGTTTTATAGATATAACTTTATCCATTATTATATTCACTGTAGTTAAGTAAGCGAATGTAGTTTATCTTGCTGATGTCACAATTCTTGGTCGAGGACTGCGGGAGCAGGTTGTAAGCGGCACGGAGTAGACTGCATGTGGCAGGGAGAAGACCACGAGCAGCAGGAGTAGACAGCAAGCGGCAGGAGTAGACAGCAAGCGGCAGGAGTAGACAGCAAGCAGCAGGCGTAGACAGCGAGCAGCATGGAGCAGACTGTGAGTGGCAGGGGGAAGATTGCGAGTGGAATGGAGCAGACTGTGGCAGGGGGAAGATTGCGAGTGGAATGAGAAGACCGCATGCGGCAGGGAGCATACCGCGAGTGGCAAAGCAGACCACGAGCGGCAGAAGTAGACCGCATGTGGCAAGGAGTAGACTGCATGCGGCAAGGAGTAGACTTCATGCGGCAGAGAGAATACTCGGTCGTGAGAAGCGCGAAAAACATTCACATTTATATTGCGCCTATTACCGTCCTTATAGTTCGTTCGATGGTGGATTTAACTCGCTACTGATCTTATCTATAGAGATAAAATTGCAGACTGATGAAATAAATATATGAAGTGAAGTAAATAAGACGTCAAATACAAAACATAAGGAAATTTTACTAAAACTGCCCTCAGGAATTAATTATATTATTTATTGTGGTGATTTTAAGAACCGTTTTAAAGGTTTGTCATAATTATTTTTATAATTGTATTTAAATAATTTCATGTAAATATTTTAAACCTATTAATTTAAAGTATTATATTTTATATAATGGAAAATTTATCTTATATATTTAATTTTTTAACTTTTTTTATTTTAAAGGCAGTATGAATATGAAAATGCATTCTACGTATCATTACTTTCATTTTATTTTTGATAAAGGTAGATCGTATTTCTCTTTATGTAAAAGATAGTAAATTGCAATAAAACTGTTAAAGGTAATTTGAAATAAAAATATATAAAAATTGAAGTTTTTGAAAAAAAAAATGTGTTGCCTCTTATAACCCGTGTACCTGCATTCCAAAATATTTTTATTTAGACTTGCTATGTTTAAAAAAAAAATCGTGGTTTTTATTGAGTTAAGGAAAGGTAATTATTAATGACGATTTCTAAATGTAGTAAAAATATAATGTATTAATTCTATGATAACAGAATTTCTTTAACCTATAATTGTTTTATACAAACGTTATGTGCCAAAAGGGGAGCAATACTATGTACTATGACAAGTACTCAGACGCAACAAGATAACAAGAGTTACAGATAGTGTAATGAGATCATGAAAGTTAAGGTTATTTTTTGTTAACTGGTTAAACTTAGTGAACATGAATTACCACCTCCCCCCGGGGTTTTTCTGTTGATGTCAGTCAGATTGTATGACCTCACAGCAGCCATCTTTGTTCCAAAGTTCGCTGGTAGGCGGCGTTTAAAGAGGTGCCTCCCATTTCAGGTCATGATTTTATATTTATAGTAATCACTGATCAACTTCTAGACTTTTTCAATAATAAGGAGAATTTTATTTATTGCAGAACTGAAACTTTTTAGGTTTAACTGCAATGCCACTGGCTACTTCATGATATGGTTTACATTTCTATCACAAAAACTCATTTCATGTTTCTTGGCTGTCAAAATCGTAACAAATTTAAGAATTTTGAAATGCCATGTAAAATTAACCTATATTTTCTGAAAGAAATTCAAACCATTTCTTTAAGTAGGCAGTGGCATTGCAGTTAAAACTAAAATGTTTCAGTTCTGCATTAAATTAAATTCTCCTTATTTGTAAAAACCAAAAACGTTATAAATGTAACTTTGGCAGCTAATTATGCAAAAAGTATGCGCTGTATATATTTTTCATTTCGTGAAATTTTAACAATTGAAAAGGTTTACAAGTTTATCTGTAATTACTGTAAATATTGTTACGATTTACCTCGGGTTCGTAAAGGATAGCCCAATTAAAGATTTTATTACACAACACAGTTTTATTTATTGCTACTACTTATATCACTTACAAAAATCTTCTAAAATGGCAAATAATTAATTACACTTAAAGAAAGGTCTATTCCCCAGTCACTCGTTCCACACACCTCGCTGGGTTGCACCTCTGGCGCAACTCTCGCCGCAGCACCCCTCGTGGGTCTCCACCGTGGGACTCCGTCGCCACACTCCGCCGCCGCCGACGCACTTCCCCTTCGCCGAGGATCCGCTCGACTCCTCGCTCGCAACTTCACTCGGGACTCCGCCGCGCCCGCGACTCTATCGCCCGGAAACTCCACCGCAGGAAAACTCCCGACTCCACTGAACTCACTCACTCCCTGCCCTGGAACCTTCGTCCAAGGACTTCGCCACTCTGCCGCGCCCGCGGCACTATCGCCCGGGAACTCTGCCGCGGGAGAACTCCCGACTGAACACTCCGAACTCTCTCCGATCGGCGTCCTCGGGCATATATATAGGCCCCGGCGCAATTCCAGAACTCTCGAGAGCGGCCGGGGCCAGTCGCGTCATCGCGAGCCGTCCCGACGGCAGAAATCTCTCGAAAACACGTGTCGGCGGCTCGCGTAACTCCGCAGCTGGCAGGTTTCGGATGTCAAACTAACAGTGCCGCGCAGGGGGAACGGAGGGCTGGAGGGAGATAAAGCGGCGACCCAGGTGCGCACGGCACATCTCATGTTACGGCAGCCGCCAGCCAGCTCTGCACCTACGCATGTCGTGGCCTTGCTCACATTCGTAACAATATAAAATCTTAACCTGAAATAGAAGGCACCCTCTTAACCACGCGGTAAAATGTTATGTTATTAAATAGGTAACTATATAAGGGACATACGCTTTACTTTAATATTTGAGTAATTGTTTTTAGCATAATGTCCCATTTCCTGGGAGGTCATATTGAATATTCATTAAATAGGTTGTCGTCTGTTACCATCTTGAATGTTAAAAATAGTTGACAAGAGTACACTAACGTTACGCGCAGTCTTACGAGTTGTGCAAGATGGATTGTACAGTGTTGGTTACTTAAATAAAGATATCTTGTTGCTGATGTTGATCTTAAATCTGAAGGGTTCGCACGTGTCATGTTGCAGAGCCGCCTCGACGCTGCAGGTTCCAGCCGGGCAAGCGACGCGAATCAGTAATGACGGTCCCCTCGCAGCGAGAAAGCGGTCGGAACAATCGATTAACCTCGAAGGAGCTGTTGGCACCGCTGCTGGCTGGAGCAGGAGGTCCCAGTGACGTCCGGGCGAGGGGTAAGACTCCACACGGAGACCAAGACCACGCCAGCACTGGCCTGTAGCAGGAAAGTAGCCAGGGAAGAAGTCAAAGAGACGTCCAGACGTCCGGGCAAGGAGCAGACCCTACGCGGAACATGCGCTATAGCTGGCATGTAGCGAGACACCGATCCTGTTGGCAACAGCATCAACAGTTGCACCTACCGCTTCACAGGCGAGGCATGAGTTACCGTCGCATGTGCTACCATAAAGGTGCGAAGTCCTTTGCAAAATGTCCTTTTGTGAAATATAGGCAGTAGGTACTATACATATGTACTAATCAAAGTAGCTGTGCTGTTTGGCTTTTGGTTAAGTTGCTATTGATCGTTCATTGATGTTTATAAAGTTGTTAAAAATGCATTTTTTTTAGACAAGGTAGTTAAAATATATTTATTTTTAAGAAAACAAATTTTCTATAGGTTTAATAACGATCTTCAAAAAACAAAAAAACATTTGTATTAAAATATATGTTTTAAACTGTGATTTTTGCTTCAAAATAGATTAATTTATTATTCTTGATAAGAATGTTATTTTTGGGAAAGAACAAACAGACCTAATTTATTCTTTTTTGTCTTGAAATATAATAAATCTAACAATCATATGTTTCTACCACCAGTCTGTGTAAACAGAACCCCGGAGGACCCGAAGTGAACAGACACGCGTGGAGCCAGGTTCCGCCAACATCATCGCTAAACCACGTGATCTCCGCGCCTGCCATTGGTCGGCACTAACGACTCGTGGCACGCCGGGCGCGTCCCCGGATTTGCTGCGGCTCGTTATCGCCGGCCCGACAACTGCGCTAAACGTCGCATGATTGTGTCTAAAGGCGGCCAGTTGGCGCCGACGAGCCAAGCAGCGCTAACCACAGGTTAACTAATCGCACCCGGGCAGCTGCAAGGCGCAGTGTGCAGCGAGCCTGGCACAGCAGATCTCGTGGCTGGAGGCTCAGGAAGATCTAATCCACGTCTACGCGTTCACATAACTACTCGAGCCTTTACGGCGTAGCGCCAAGGTCAACGAAGCGTGCCCGACCACCAGCATGACTCATGATGAAAGGCTCATTTAGAATTAACTGTACATAATTTTATGCAAAAATATGTTTATACAAATATTTGAGCAGTTTCCTTCATTAAGATACGATACACAAACAAATAACTTTCCTAAGTGTAACCAGTACAACTGTTTACAGTTATATATTATTATTTTTATTATGATTGTAATATTAATTGTATATTCCATGAGCGAATATTATGTATTTAATTGTTTTGATTGTAAAGAGGACAACCAAGGCATAACAAATATGACACATCTTGTTACCATAGACGACACACTTCCAACGTCAGGGTCTTCTAAGAATTATTCCTTGGAAACTTTATTCATTTGGTCTTAGTTCGATTCTTTTACACTCCAACATCCACGTTTTTATTTCACTATGCAGCTTATTCTGTTTGCTGATATCGATAGCTCCTTGGTTGCTAGGGACGGCCAGTAAATAGTTTATAAGGAGGAAGAAGGGAGACGCCATCGCCATCTTGCGGAAAGAAGACGTTTCTCGGGCTGGGGCGAACCAAAGCCTTGGTTGCCGCCCGAGAAATAGAAGATTTCGCGTCATCCGCGATCGTGTCCTGCTTAGAATTCTCCTCTCTACGAGTTGAGAGAATTATATCTGGATTAAATAAATCCTAGATAGGGAGTATCGGCGACTTCGAGTGCCAACTTCCGCGTCGGTCCCGTCTTCGTCTCGTAGTGGTTCCAGACATCTGAGGGCAGCGCCAGCTGAGATTCGACCACGAAGATTGGTGAGACCAATCCAGAATTAAACCAGACTTTCCAGGACGAGAGGGATGTCGAGTCTTCAGCTGATACCCGGCGACCTCAGCCCTTCTGTAGTTCGCTAATTACAGAATTACAGCATCCAGAGTTCCAGTGTAGCAGCAGACCACCTGGAGGTCCTGTGAAGAGAGCCTCAAGCCTCCGACCACGTATAGCTAGACCCGGCAGGATATTCAACGTGTTCTAGTGACGTCATTTGCAAATTTCCGACACCTAGATTTGACACCTTGGTTGTTCTCACTTAATCTCATTTTAAACGTAACTTCACACCAATATTTAAGAACCATTAAAATCATATGTTTTTCAATTATTATTATTTAATTTATATGCAAATTTCCACTATTCACGTAACACCACTAAATTTCCTTTTTATAAATACTCTCCATACAGTAACCCAGGGCAGTGACGTGCTAGCTGGACTATCAGTCTGGGCAGACCATCCAGCAGTAGCGGTCCTGGTATTTACTGCAACGAGGGTAGGCGCCAAGAACCCCATGAGAACATATACTATATAATATAGAACAAGGAGATTTATTTCAGTGGCTACCACAAGCTAGGAGCAGCAGCATAAACCACAGAGCAAAAGCACAAAGTTATCACATAAGGTTTAAAGAGTTTAAATTATTTTCAAATTTGTAACACTTCTTTAAACTGAACACAGTATGTATTGGGTTCAGTGATTTCACAGAGGAATATTTAAAATTCAGCAAACTACTATCCACTTCACGCATGTAACGCTAACACGGCCGGCACTGATAGTGGCGCGTGGCTAGGTGCAGTACAGAGGACATGTCGAGCAGGCGGCGGTCTGCTAGGGCACCGCCCCTACTGGGAGTCCCTGGGACGCGGCTAACACGGCCGTCACAGGACGTCCCTGCTTGCCACTAAAGCAACACTCACAACCCAGCCACACTGCACATTCACATTTTCCTATAGGTAATCAAATTATGTATAGTACATGTTTTTTACTGTCATTAAATATAAATTTGAATTTATTTTACCAGTTCTGTAAATTATAAAATAGGGTTGTCTATGTCTTGATCAAATTCGACCCTCATCATTTTTTTTTTATTATGGATGGATAAACAAGTTTTCCGAAATGATGAGAAATGAGTTGGGGTTAGGTATCTTTCCCTACGTGAAGCTACAAAGTTGGTTTGAGGCGCAGGTCGAGTATAAATTGCCATATGCACAAGGCATTGAACTGAAATCTTTTCTTTACGTCAAGCTGCGTGCATAACTTGGTCTGTTATTGTTACTGTAAAATATGTACTGCAATAAGTGTACCGTAATAATGGGACCTCAAAAAAAAAATAAACGGTACTGTAACATTGGCAGAGTAAAATAGGGATTCATTAACTGCACTTGGAACCGCAATAAAGGGGATGCAATAAAGGTACTGCAACAATATGAATGAAATAATAGTAGGATTGCATTATTTGGACTGCAATTTTGGGACTGCAGTAGTGAGCAAAAAGCAGGCCAGCAGAGGGCCAGCAGAGGGCCAGCAGAGGGCCAGCAGCCGGCCAGCAGAGGGCCAGCAGAGGGCCAGCAGAGGGCCAACAGAGGGCCAGCAGTCGGCCAGCAGCCGGCCAGCAGCGGGCCAGCAGAGGGCCAGAAGAGGGCCAGCAGAGGGCCAGCAGAGGGCCAGCAGCGGGCCAGCAGCGGGCCAGCAGCGGGCCAGCAGCCGGCCAGCAGAGGGCCAGAAGAGAGCCAGCAAAGGGCCAGCAAAGGGCCAGCAGAGGGCCAGCAGAGGGCCAGCAGAGGGCCAGCAGCGGGCCAGCAGCGGGCCAGCAGCGGGCCAGCAGCCGGCCAGCAGAGGGCCAGAAGAGAGCCAGCAGAGGGCCAGCAGAGGGCCAGCAGAGGGCCAGCAGCCGGCCAGCAGAGGGCCAGCAGAGGGCCAGCAGAGGGCCAGAAGAGAGCCAGCAGAGGGCCAGCAGAGGGCCAGCAGCGGGCCAGCAGCCGGCCAGCAGAGGGCCAGAAGAGAGCCAGCAGAGGGCCAGCAGAGGGCCAGCAGCGGGCCAGCAGAGGGCCAGCAGAGGGCCAGAAGAGAGCCAGCAGAGGGCCAGCAGAGGGCCAGCAGAGGGCCAGAAGAGAGCCAGCAGAGGGCCAGCAGAGGGCCAGCAGCCGGCCAGCAGAGGGCCAGAAGAGAGCCAGCCGAGGGCCAGCAGAGGGCCAGCAGAGGGCCAGCAGCGGGCCAGCAGAGGGCCAGCAGAGGGCCAGCAGCGGGCCAGCAGAGGGCCAGCAGAGGGCCAGCAGCGGGCCAGCAGAGGGCCAGCAGCGGGCCAGCAGCAGGCCAGCAGAGGGCCAGCAGAGGGCCAGCAGAGGGCCAGCAGAGGGCCAGCAGAGGGCCAGCAGCCGGCCAGCAGAGGGCCAGAAGAGAGCCAGCCGAGGGCCAGCAGAGGGCCAGCAGAGGGCCAGCAGCGGGCCAGCAGAGGGCCAGCAGAGGGCCAGCAGCGGGCCAGCAGAGGGCCAGCAGAGGGCCAGCAGCGGGCCAGCAGAGGGCCAGCAGCGGGCCAGCAGCAGGCCAGCAGAGGGCCAGCAGAGGGCAAGCAGAGGGCCAGCAGCGGGCCAGCAGCGGGCCAGCAGAGGGCCAGCAGAGGGCCAGCAGAGGGCCAGCAGAGGGCCAGCAGAGGGCCAGCAGAGGGCCAGCAGAGGGCCAGCAGCGGGCCAGCAGCGGGCCAGCAGCGGGCCAGCAGCGGGCCAGCAGAGGGCCAGCAGAGGGCCAGCTGAGGGCCAGCAGAGGGCCAGCAGCGGGCCAGCAGAGGGCCAGCAGAGGGCCAGCAGAGGGCCAGCAGCGGGCCAGTAGCCTGACAGCAGAGGGCCAGCAGAGGGCCAGCAGAGGGCCAGCAGCGGGCCAGCAGAGGGCCAGCAGCGGGCCAGCAGAGGGCCAGCAGAAGGCCAGCAGAGGGCCAGCAGCGGGCCAGCAGCGGGCCAGCAGCGGGCCAGCAGAGGGCCAGCAGAGGGCCAGAAGAGAGCTAGCAGCGGGCCAGCAGAGGGCCAGCTGAGGGCCAGCAGCGGGCCAGCAGAGGGCCAGCAGCGGGCCAGCTGAGGGCCAGCAGAGGGCCAGCAGAGGGCCAGCAGCCGGCCAGCAGAGGGCCAGAAGAGAGCCAGCAGAGGGCCAGCAGCGGGCCAGCAGCGGGCCAGCAGCGGGCCAGCAGCGGGCCAGCAGCCGGCCAGCAGAGGGCCAGAAGAGAGCCAGCAGAGGGCCAGCAGAGGGCCAGCAGCGGGCCAGCAGAGGGCCAGCAGAGGGCCAGCAGAGAGCCAGCAGCGGGCCAGCAGAGGGCCAGCAGAGGGCCAGCAGAGGGCCAGCAGCGGGCCAGCAGAGGGCCAGCAGCGGGCCAGCAGAGGGCCAGCTGAGGGCCAGCAGAGGGCCAGCAGAGGGTCAGAAGAGAGCCAGCAGAGGGCCAGCAGCGGGCCAGCAGCGGGCCAGCAGCCGGCCAGCAGCCGGCCAGCAGCCGGCCAGCAGCCGGCCAGCAGCCGGCCAGCAGAGGGCCAGAAGAGAGCCAGCAGAGGGCCAGCAGAGGGCCAGCAGCGGGCCAGCAGAGGGCCAGCAGAGGGCCAGCAGAGGGCCAGCAGAGGGCCAGCAGAGGGCCAGCAGAGGGCCAGCAGAGGGCCAGCAGAGGGCCAGCAGCGGGCCAGCAGCACGCAGAGAGCCAGAGGCGCCTGCCTCGCCCTGCCCGGCCCTCGCGGCCTCTCCTGTCTCCCGCCTGCAGCGCTCTTGTGAAAGCACTGCGCACTATCGCCTCGCTCGGCCGTAAGCCGCAACACAGTGCTTGCACGCCACCAGTGGCTGCGAGTTCACGAGCCGGACCTCGCACGAGATCAGTGCAAACACACCTAAAAAAATTTTAAATTTAAATCTTTTAGCCATTTTTATGCAATTGGGTCTAAAACAAATAGTTTAAGTATAAAATATGACATCTCGCTCTAAAGAACAACCACAGATAACATATACCTTGTGTATTGTTTAATATCTTTTTGCAGGCTAGTTATAGTTATAATTAGAGTTGGTGGTCACTTTACTGTTTACCTACGATGCGGACTTTCCTGCTGAATAAAAAAAGGGCCGTGTATAACTTAACTCCATACACTGCGTATGTATGGCCATTTGTTTCCTCACAGCTCTGACTGGGCTCGTGTCTGGACGAACCTCCAGTTCCACTCTTGATTACCACACACTGTCCCACTGCTGCTGGGACTTGTAGTGTCAGAACTTTGCCTGACAGTAACCACCCAGCGTCTTGGATATGTCTTTCATACATGATAGTAGTGATTGATACATTTAGTGTAAGACACGACAGTACGTTTTTCTTAAACTTATGGTTAGAAGAAATAATTCTTGTCGTGGCGTAAACGTACTACAGAATATTGGGAAACACATCAATGTATTTAATGGGATCATTTCTATTTGAATATTAAGTATATAAAAAAAGCACACGTCTCATGTAGTCTTTTTTTAATTCCTTAAATTGAATTAGTATACTTGTCTGTCATATTCAAAATCGCATTTGTGCATATTAATGAAACATTATGAATGATACTAAATTTTTATGGCTAAGTTGACAGAGTTTTTTTATTTTTAAAACAAACTATTAACATTTCTTCCTCCTTTTGATAAAATTACAATGGTAAACATCCTTTAACTGCATAGACCATTTGTAACCTTCGATATTTTGAATAATTTGTGCCTACTTATTGAGGGATATGACCTAATAAACTGACCACTTATCTTGTCGTAACTGCCTGAAATGCATCGTTTACGCGTTAAATCATTGAACATTTTTAGCAGCAATGATGAGACTCCTGGAATGTAAGGCATTCTCAATGGACTCGTAATGTAACCGATATTTGGCCGACTCCTCCCGACAACCACAGCTGAAACACTCCACGGCAGTGGTTCGTTGGCCTCACGTGTGTTCTGCAGTCTTGGAATGGCATCTCGAGTTTCCCTTGGGAGGAACTAGCTATATCAGCAGGTTTAATTAACCTGGGAGAATCCTACATGTACCAACGATGGTACCGAAACTGTGTGAATACTCAGTAAATGCACGTCAAGTAAAACGTATATTTGTCCTATCCGTTTTTTCTTGTCGACAGTCAGTTGGTGTGAGTTTTCCTGAAGTGAATATTGTGTACGTAATTTTTTCATTAATTTTTTATTTCATTGGAATCTTTATAATTCGTTTATGACGCAGGATTAAAAAAGTACATACTTTGAGCAGAGGACGTTATTTTTTATGGGAAACGTTTTTTGAGAAATGTATGGCAAAGCACAGAGATTTAATCGTTAAACAGCAAAGCCTCGTGAAGAAAATATTATAATCTGGGAACTCTTGCAAGATATATATTTGATTATGATAAAACAAGAGTGATCAATAACATAAAAGAAAGCGGAATTGGAAGATAGGCTGTCTTTCTTGAACCTCTTGACCGAAGATCTCTTGTATTGACTTTCAAGACTCTTATCTCACCAAATTTCTTCTCACGGGTAGAGATTTATTCCAAAGTCTGAAATAAGTCCAGCGGTATACTAGAAAACCACGTTCTCCCAATGTAATGCCTGTTAAGAAATCAATGAGGATGGCCAGGGCCAAAGAGGTTCACGATCCCAGGAGTAAGAGATCAGCATGCACGCAGTTGTGAAATGGAAGCAGCGCAAGACGCGACACAGGGCTACTGCCTGCATCAAGAGAGAGAGAGAGAGAGAGAGAGAGAGAGAGAGAGAGAGAGAGAGAGAGGACGCTAACGAAGCTAACAGCGATAACTAGAGTGGAAACTGCGGGACGATGGCCTATGCGGATGTCGTTCTCAAGGTGAAGTTCACGCTACCACCAGTTGCTAGGCGTCTTCTGCACTTGCCCACGGCTTGAGCCATGATTACACCTGCCGCACATCTTTGTAATCAGAGCTGCGATTTGGATACATTTACATGACAGGATTGGCTTTCCACGTGTCAACTCATTTAATGAAAGGTTTATCATCTACTTCTCATAACTTAACATGAAGATTTTGGTCATATAAGTGTCGGGTAGCTGTACTGGAAGTTACTTATAAAATAACCTAACACGAAGATACCTGTAAGATAACCTTAAATGTACTGGAAGATACCTGTCAGATAACCTAACACAAAGGACTTGGTTATTTAAAAAATTGTATTTTTTTCCATTATTTAGTATACTCGATTCGTATTCTCTGCATTGTGGGGTGATTTCTTTCTCTAAGTGTTTTATGGACATAATTCAAGCAAAATCTTGATTGACTGCATTTAAGACATTTTACAATTTCATATAGGTGGCAATAAAAAAGTAGTTTGTACTTTGCTGATAGCCAGGCCAGCACTAAGGATAAACACAAAAGGAATACAGTTAAAATAACTTGAGAAAAACTGTACAAAGATGCTTGTCAAAGGACGACTTCGAAATAAAAAAAAAATCGTTCGGCAGTAAACAGCAGGATTGTGCGTAGTCTCTGGTTTGAAAGCACCATCTACATGACATGCAGCTGTTTAAGTTAATATAGTGTTACGATTGTACTGTAGGTGGGGTCGCGGGAAGACCATTGGACCATTTGACCATTTGCCTTGCTAGCCAGCCAGCTGACCCGTTAGTCCGCGGATGGGGCGCGGTCTACCTGTATCACTGTTGTTACACACATAATACGATTAGTAATAGCGCCTCGCTACCCCGTACTTCCCCGCTTCCCTCTTCCTCAACGCCTCTGGAGGGTTTGGCACGTACTAAATTTGCGTAACTAGGACGACACTGTTCTGGGAGCTTCGGGGGTCAAGTCGACTCTGATGACGCGACACTTAAAAGGGGTGCGAGACCATTCTATAAGAGGGTTGAGGGGTATATAAATGACCACGCCAGCCCCCCGAGGCAGTGAAGTGAAGAAGGCGAGTGACCCGTTGGTGAGCGGAAACCGACGACAAATGAAGGGCTTCGTGTGCGGAGACTGGTGCACCACTGGTGTGTTGTGTGCGATGGACGAGTGAGTGGTACGAGGCAGTGTGTTGGGACAGAGGTGCGAGGTAAGAGACGAGCAGTAGAGCCGAGCTCCAGTGGGGAGAGTAAAGTATTAACTAAATGAAAGAGTGAATAATTAGTGGATAGACATTTTCAGTGTTGTAATTTAGTTAAAAGTGCCAATAATAGCAATAAATAAAACAGTATTCAATCAAATGAACTTTCATTTTCGAACCTGTTTTTCCACTCGTAACAATATTTATCTTTCTACATCATTCTTCGCCAACTATGGAATATTAAATCTGACACCATGTCCTATCTCGATAGAGTCATTTACAACTAAAAGTAATGACAATATTTTAGGCCCGACTTTCTTAATGTGTCTTCATTGTATCGAATGTTCGCAAGTAAGTTATTTTCTTACTTGCCTTGGTTGTACAAAGAAAGTAACTTAAACATGTCTTTATAAATTAAGATGTAAAACGTAGTAGTTGTTAATGATAAGCTCCTACAGTCGGCCTATTATAGGAAAGAGAACGATGCCTGTATGCTGGAATTAGCCGGCTCTTGCTTTTCATAGCTGGCCCAAGCTATAATTAGCTGCTTCTAGCTGGTCCCAGATAATGTTTAGAATATTTAAAGTAAATTGTTATAGGTTCGATAGTTTACCTAATAAGAGAGTAACGAAATTTTGGTCCTTTAAACCCTGTTTTTTCCACCCTTTGCAGAAATAGTTGATAGTATGAAAAAATTCTTCAGACGAAAGAAGTTTTAGTTAGTACTTAAAAGGTTTAGAAACTATTTGAATGGATTTGATGGTGGGCCTACTTAGGAAGTTATGAATTTTTTGTCCTCCAACCCCTATTTTCCCCACCTCTTTCAGTGATGGTTGCTCGTATCAAAAATTACTTTAACGAAATATATAATTTTCATACGTATACGATATTTGTCGTATTAAGGTAGTTACAGTAATTTTTTTCCCCTTCAAATTTAAAAAAAAAAAATTGTCGAAAATTTCCAGTAATATATTTTATGCATCAATTTAAAAGTGATATGTGCAAAATTACAGCAGTGGCAATTATCCATAAAAATGTGATTATATATATATACATAATTTGATTTAACGATGGTTTTGAGTTCTATGGACCATGAAACGAGAAACTATGTAAAAAATTTCCGGAAGTCGCACCATGATAACGTCTACAATAGGTAGTTTTTCGTATAAATCTATCTAAAAATGGCTGTTCCAGAATTTTTTGCCACAAAAGAAGAACAGGCTTTGACTTTTTCCCCGACACTGCGTTCAAAATGTAGTTATGAAATTTGATAGACTTGCTTTCCATTAAAATATGTATAATGCATTGTACAAAAAATTAATTTACTGGCGAGAAGAGGAAAATATTTTTGCTAACTCATTTTGGAAACTTTTTGCACTGAATCTATAAGATAATTTCAGCGAAGGCCATTTCAAAACGAAAGGAAAGGTTTTAAGAAAGAAGCAATAACGTAGTTCTGTGGCAACACCTCGACTTACTGATCTCTGAACTATAGGTTCCTCCCCATTTCGAGTCGGCCATTGTAGCGCGGTGTTCTGAGTTGCGCCATCAGGCGACAGTATATGAAAGGCATGTCGCTGATGCATCACATGGGCCTACCGGCTCAGGTGTTGTCGTGTGGAAACACTCGGCACACCCCAGTGGCGGCCGTATACTCTACCGGAGCCCTGGTATTTTCGAAAGACGTCTGATGGATATAGAATCGCTTCCAGAGAAGAAAAAAAATTTGAAAAAATTAACTCTTGAACATTTTCAGACAAAGTGGTACTAATTTCGAAGATTGTTTTCCTATTGTTTCTCAAGTAATGTCGCTATTCTTATCTGAATTACGTTCACGTCATATAATGAACTAGCTGAGATGCCCTTACTTCGCTCCTAAACGCTACTCTTGCACTGATCATCATACAGACGAGTAGACAGGCCAGGGACCAACTCTTGTATTGTTATAGACTAACCCATAACAGCAGAGAACAAGTATTAAAATGCCATCATTCATTTAATTCATTGATTTATTTTGTATAGCGAAGATAAATATTAACTGTCTCACACGACTGCATTAAAGAAAGGAATAAAATATAATTATTAAACTGTATCTGTCTGTTTGTCAGTTTGTTTGTTTGTTCGAGCATCACGCAAAATCTACTGAACCGATTTTCGTTTTTATGTTTAAAAGCTTTTTTTTTTTAAACTTAAAAACGGGTATATATATTTTATCTCGCTATGATGACGGATGCCGGACGTATAACATAAAAACCATTTTTTCATAGATAATTCCTATCCTTTTCCTTAGTGAGACCCGTCCTCAAGGCGGCTAGCGAACTAAAGGCGCTAATAAACGTTTAGTTTTGGATTTCCTCAATAGATGGCGTTGCCTGGAATTTGAAACGCGTTATCGCTTCGTATGTCCGTCACGTTTTTGTCCAAGCATCACGCAAAATCTACTGGACCGATTTTTATGAAACATTGTTATGTTTAAAAGCCCCATATTAGATTTAAAAACGTGTATAGATTTTATCTCTCTAGAAAACGAGAGCAGCTCGATATAAATGAAAGATTAGGTTGTGTTGAAACAAACATGGCGTCAAAGATATTAATACTTTAGGTTCTATAAAGAATTAAGATCGAGGTGATATCTTCTTTACACACTTTTATTAGCTCCAATTGAAAGTAACTTCTTAATCAAATCTTGAAAGTCGATTTTAACTTGTTAATAATTGTCGTATCGATTTGAAACTTTGCACGTATATGTAATCCGGATGACAATACAATACTTTTATGGCTATAACCTGAAAAAGAGTGTGTGGGAGGGTCATAGGGGCAGAAAACCGCTACTTTCGAGCTATGTGGAATAACCATGATTTTTGTGTATCCAGAAACCGGGACATGGTGGGAAATTCACTGGTGGTCAACTGACCCCCCCCCCCCCCCCCCCATTTTTGAACATTTCTAAAAAATATTCTCTTTCGATTTGGAGTGTTTTCGATCCAAGAGGCTAGGGCAACAAGGCCCGGCGCGGGGCCTGCTAGGCGCCCCTGTACATGCCTCTGTACACGCCCCTGTACACGCTCCTGTACATGCTCCTGTACACGCTCTTGTATACGACCCTGTACACGCTCTTGTATACGACCCTGTACACGCCCCTGTACACGCCCCTGTACACGCTCTTGTATACGACCCTGTACACGCCCCTGAGCACGCCCCTGTATGGGCCGGGCACGCCTCGTGAAGTTCCATGCCACGAGGCATCCACCACACACTAAGTATTCTTGTCTTCTGCGCAAGATGTCATCTTGCTTCACGATATGTAAATATCACAGTCAAATTCAACTGTTTTAAATAAAGCCACGTATGTTTGTTTACTGGTGGTACATCAGTAGACACACGTTTTTGTCGATATTTTTTCCAAAGTAAAGTAATGTGACATTGAACATATGTGTATTGGAACTGGAACACGCAGACTGTATAACGCGCCGAGACACGTTGTGCCGCTGAGTCGGCCCGCTCAGGGCAGGGCTGCCACGTCTGCACGTGAGGCCGAGATGAATTAGCCCACACTCTAATGGCCCGGGCGTCCTTGGACATCTGAGACGCTCGCCGGGAGGAAAATGACTCGGGAATGAATGAGGTTATGGGCGGGCAGGTGGGAGAAAGTAGTAGGGGCAGCCCCGCGGGCTCGCACATGGGCGCGGCGTCTGTAGCACGGCGCGCCAGTAGTACGACCCTCCCCCCTCCTCTTCCCTTCCCGCCAACACACACACGCGCGCACTAGCACGGCGCGCCGGTACAACCCCCCCTCCCTCCCCAGGCCCCTTCTCCATCAACACACGCCCACACACACACACTCTCTGTGCGCAGGGACTCGTGACATAGGGACCCACGAGGCCCAGCTCGTGAGAAGACTCGTCACGTGGCCTCGGCGCCTGGCACACCAACCACTGACTCGCTCATCCCAACAAGGCCATAACTTGCAATACGAGGACATGAATCATTACACTTGGATACGTTTCATACATATATTTATTTTTTTCTTTTTCCAAACGCTCCTGGCTAAGCTCATGGTGATGTCATATTCTTTAGACACACGTATTTTGGTTACGGCGCAAATATATGTTTATGGATTAATATGAACGCGGCTAATGACGAGAAATCAGTCCAGCATTTGCTGTTTACAGATTTCCAATCGTAAAATGCTATTCATGTACTGCGTACACCGTTGAAGAATCCTGTGTCAAGTTGTTTAGGCCCCTCCATTTTTTTTATTAATTTCTTCATAACATAATTTTAATGTCCAGTGTTTAGAAACTGGCGCATTATAATTGTGTGTTTAAAATATCCATGGAAGTTTGAAGTGAGGAGGGCTGGCTAGGATCGCAACGGGGAGTTCCTGAACACGGCACTAGCATGGCAGTGAGTCGCGTTGTCACGGGTCACAGCTCCGCTGTCGGTGGAGCCTGTTGTCGGCGTGATCGGAGAAAGTATCGGTGTCATCTAGTGACTGGCGGGAATCCGTGGGCCACAGTGTATGTCAGCACTCACTCACAGGTCAGAGGTTGTATGTCGCCTCCCACAGTCAGCAATCCAAGTCACTCACGGGTCAAAAGTTGTATATCGCGTCCTACAGGTTCTATATCGCGTCCTACAGGTTGTATATCGCATCCTACAGGTTGTATATCGCGTCCCACAGGTTGTATATTTCGTCATTCAGGTTGTAAAACTCGTCCTACAGGTTGTATATCGCGTCCTACAGGTTGTATATCTCGTCCTACAGGTTGATATCGCGTCCCACAGGTTGTATATCTCATCCTACAGGTTGTATATCGCGTCCTTCAGGTTGTATATCTCGTCCTACAGTCAGCACTTCGAGTCACTCACAGGTCCCAGGCAAATACGCCAAGCTTGAATACCCTGAATTCAGAGGTAGAGATTTACATCGCTCGTCCATGCAAAGAGGCAACGCGAATGAACATCTCGGTCTCCGAACCACTCGCCTGCTGGATTGTGACGTCAGCACACACGTGCATCAGAGCCCAGGACTGCACCAACCACTGAACAAACACGTCTCTGAGTTGTTGTACGACGCTGCGCACACCATGGAACTAGGCGGGTGTTGGGCCATCGCAAACACGACATGGCGTTCGTCCTGCTGGCCCTGATCGCGGGTGGTCCAGGCAAGGAGAGACACATGGCCGCTAATAGACGCGGCAGCCAGTTACACTATAACGGGTTTCCGAGTGAGTATAGTACCATGTTATTACCTGGGCATGTTGTGTAAACACTGCTACCGCAAATAGCAGTGTGTCGACTTTGATTGAGACAAAAAGGTTTCGGGGTTTCGGGTTATTGGTGGGTAGACCTCCCACCGGCACGTAATTGTGTCCACGAGGGGGAAGCCTGCAGCGCTGTAAGCGTGACATGTCTCGCATGTGAGCAAGGAGGAGAGCTCCGTTCTTACTGGGCATGTGCACATACGTGTGCACGAATCGCATCTACTGCAAGGTGAGAACGATGCTGTGCTGCAAGTAACAAGCTTGTTACTGTGATCTTGTAGCTCTAGTGTGAAGACATTTTACATTCTACTTGGGTTCAGAGGTAGGCCCTACTTCTTCTGCCCTGGGCCAGTTTACATAAATGCAGTATTCAGCTTTGGCTAAGCAACTACATGCAGCCATTGGGTGAAGGAGGCGTAACATGAGCGGTGTTGCCAAGTCTCCAGGTACGACAGTACCGTGTACCATGAGACTTGCTCTTGCTGGGATGACGTAGAGTCAATCGAGTGACATGCAAACTCTGGGTAACGCCTAAGGTGCCAGCAGCCATAGTGTGCTGTAGCGTAGAGAGAAATGTGAGGCTAAACCAGAGGACTTACAGCCTACAGTGCTGAGGATAGACTACTACTGCAGCACACACTTGTTATGATCGCCAATGGGGCTACAGATGGGGCAATCCAGCTCCTGGTGGTTGCTGTGCTGTGTCGGCTCCTGGTTGCTGTGCTGTGTCGGCTCCTGGTTGCTGTGCTGTGCCGGCTCCTGGTTGCTGTGCTGTGTCGGCTCCTGGTTGCTGTGCTGTGTCGGCTCCTGGTTGCTGTGCTGTGTCGGCTCCTGGTTGCTGTGTTGTGTCGGCTCCTGGTTGCTGTGCTGTGCCGGCTCCTGGTTGCTGTGCTGTGTCGGCTCCTGGTTGCTGTGCTGTGTCGGCTCCTGGTTGCTGTGTTGTGTCGGCTCCTGGTTGCTGTGTTGTGTCGGCTCCTGGTTGCTGTGCTGTGTCGGCTCCTGGTTGCTGTGCTGTGCCGGCTCCTGGTTGCTGTGCTGTGTCGGCTCCTGGTTGCTGTGCTGTGTCGGCTCCTGGTTGCTGTGCTGTGTCGGCTCCTGGTTGCTGTGCTGTGTCGGCTCCTGGTTGCTGTGCTGTGTCGGCTCCTGGTTGCTGTGCTGTGTCGACTCCTGGTTGCTGTGCTGTGTCGGCTCCTGGTTGCTGTGCTGTGTCGGCTCCTGGTTGCTGTGCTGTGTCGGCTCCTGGTTGCTGTGCTGTGTCGACTCCTGGTTGCTGTGCTGTGTCGGCTCCTGGTTGCTGTGCTGTGTCGGCTCCTGGTTGCTGTGCTGTGTCGGCTCCTGGTTGCTGTGCTGTGTCGACTCCTGGTTGCTGTGCTGTGTCGGCTCCTGGTTGCTGTGCTGTGTCGGCTCCTGGTTGCTGTGCTGTGTCGACTCCTGGTTGCTGTGCTGTGTCGGCTCCTGGTTGCTGTGCTGTGTCGGCTCCTGGTTGCTGTGCTGTGTCGGCTCCTGGTTGCTGTGCTGTGTCGGCTCCTGGTTGCTGTGCTGTGTCGGCTCCTGGTTGCTGTGCTGTGTCGGCTCCTGGTTGCTGTGCTGTGTCGGCTCCTGGTTGCTGTGCTGTGTCGACTCCTGGTTGCTGTGCTGTGTCGGCTCCTGGTTGCTGTGCTGTGTCGGCTCCTGGTTGCTGTGCTGTGTCGGCTCCTGGTTGCTGTGCTGTGTCGGCTCCTGGTTGCTGTGCTGTGTCGACTCCTGGTTGCTGTGCTGTGTCGGCTCCTGGTTGCTGTGCTGTGTCGGCTCATGGTTGCTGTGCTGTGTCGACTCCTGGTTGCTGTGCTGTGTCGACTCCTGGTTGCTGTGCTGTGTCGGCTCCTGGTTGCTGTGCTGTGTCGGCTCCTGGTTGCTGTGCTGTGTCGACTCCTGGTTGCTGTGCTGTGTCGGCTCCTGGTTGCTGTGCTGTGTCGGCTCATGGTTGCTGTGCTGTGTCGGCTCCTGGTTGTTGTGCTGTGTCGGCTCCTGGTTGCTGTGCTGTGTCGGCTCCTGGTTGCTGTGCTGTATCGGCTCCCGGGGCGCCCCTAGCTGACCAGACCTCGCCGCTCAGGTCAGAGACGACAGCCAGGGTGTTGTCCCGACGTGAGCCAGCACTGCGCCAGGTCTGCAGAGCGGGGCGCCCCCTGGCAGCCTCCTGGCAGGCTCCTGGCAGGCTCCGGGGGCTCGGGGCGTGGTCGGGTCGACGGCCGCCCGCTCGCGACACCGTCTGCGCTTGCGTCACGCCGCACGCACCGGCTCTCGAAGGGCATGAATATGCAATCCCCTCCCTCCCCGTGCAGGTCTGAGCCATTGTTGCGACACTCGCCCCACATGAGTCACCCCCTGCCCCCTGCCCCCCTGGAGCCCAGCCTCAGACCGGGGAAAGTAACCTCTACAGCCGGCGGCGCGCGGCGCCCTTCCCCGTTCCCCCTCCCTCATCCCCTCCTCTCATTCACAGCTCCAGACCACAGGCAAGCAGGCGTCTTTCGTTCTGAAGGACGAGAGCTATCATCTCACCAGTATCACTCTCACGTTCTCTTTTCATCAAAAACTACGAAATACTCGCTGCACACTATACAGGTAAAATCGGCCAGATAGAATTATTAATCTTTGTAATCGTACCTCATTATTCTAAGGTTGGTTTCCCCATGCTCTAGGATTACCTAACGTTTAGACGAGACTGGTTTTTGACACGAAACAGAAGTATACACGATTTAGTACAGCTTGTTCGAAAAGTTAACCCAAAATTTCGGGAGATGGTCCCTTGTTGATACTGAAGTATAATTGACATACACGCTGCTGATAACTTTGCTTGGTTCTTAAAGGCTCCCTTAAAGGCAGGTTGAGTAATCGTGTCTGCTTATAAACTACCGAAAACGTTACGAAAGTTAAATAGAGTTAAATGACTACTGATTATTCATTTAAGATCTTCACCATCAAATTAATAAAAAAAACACAATCAGTTGTAACTTTCTAGTACGCATCATTTCGACTTCAAATGCATGCAGCCAATTTAACAGCAATGATACATTATATGTAATGTAGACGATACATCTTTCAGGCAGAGGAGAGAACAGTAGTTATAGTAGGAATAGAAAACCGACAGTTGGTCAGGAGCACAAAATTTCCGTCTATCTTTATGCGTGTTTATTTGATTTCTATCTATAGACAGAATATAAATTTACAAATACCTCAATTTCATAAAACAATATCTCAGAGATCTTTAGAATTTTTGCTTCCAAAAAATCTTGTTCTTCCTGCAAAACTAAAAATTAAAAATTATTTTCAAATGAAAAAAATATGTTGATATTTGGCTACAAGTTAACTGATGAAGATATGGCTTTAGTATTAAGTAAGTTTTATATATTGTTATAACTATGTACCTGTACTTTACTTAAATACTAATTTTTATTTAATTATATTTTTTTATTTATTCATGTAACAATGTTATAATTTATACTACGTTTTTTGTTTATACATAATATTGCATTTTAATAAATTGCTCTTTTTAACTTTCATCTCTATATAACTAATGTAAAGTTTCTGAGGTTATATTTTATATATTTATTTCTCAGTTACTATAAATTTACAAATGTTTACAATCGTCAAACTACCGCATGTAATTTGAAGTGACTAGATGCACTCACATGCAAGCTTGCTTTCGTGAGTGCTAAATTTCCAGGTTAATTAAGTGAATATTGTTAACAAAGTGTAAAAAAATGGGAAATTTATTATTATTATGTACTAGGTGAGTAACAGGATTTCGGCACCATCCTTCAGGCCAATGCAGTCTGCCGCATGCCTGCTAGTTCCTACCAGGGGGACCTCCAGATGCCGCTGCAATACTGCAGGACACGAGAGACCGGTGAACACAAGTTTGCCGTGACGTGTTGCCTCTTGGCTGCGGGGAAAAGTCAAGCCGAGTATTCGTAACCTTATGGTGTATTAGGTATTGCCTACATTCCAGGCGTCGTATGATTGCCGCTTGAAGTTTTCGAATGCGTTTTTCATTTGAATGGCGCGTTATATGCATTTGTAAATAAAACAGACGTTTTTAAGTCATAGGGCCATATATCCTAACAAGTTGATTTTTAATTGTAGGAGGGAAACCAATATTGGTTTCGCATCAAAATTAATTAACACTCTGCCATTATTTGTAATGGTAGCGCCTCATTCAATAAGTTTAATCCAGCAACGAAGAATTCTGCACCATTAATCACTATATGTGTGATAACTTTATAATAGTTTAAAACATTATGCACTTAATTACGGAATATTAATTACGGAACTAGGCTGTAAGTGACGTACGTAGATTTTTCTTATCATTTTATTAACATTCTGTAGTCAGTAAACCACATCAGTTTAGTGGAGGGAACAAAGAATAATTTCGGTGCTCTTTTTTGAAATGTTTATTTCCGTTAAAGCTATAACATAGGTGTAATTAACACCTAAATAATAAGTGTCTACGGGCAAGTTAATTTTGAAAAAAAAAATGTATTAATATAAAATATTAGAAATAGGTAATGTAAAACAATAATAAAATCCATATGTTAACAAAATAAATTCTCGAATACATAAACACGGTTATAGTCATAATTTGCAAACACACAACACATCTCGCTAACGGCAAGACATTCTGGCATATTTCCCGACATTTAAGGGAAATATTGGTGTATAATCTGCCTCCCAATAACTATATAAGTATGCATATATAAAGAATGTATAGTATAAGTGTAGTATTAATCCCTCAAGCTTGTAAAGTGGTAGAATCCTAATAAGCCAATGAGTCAGATAATGTTTATTAAAGCGTAGAGCGGCACAGTCATACCACTATGAAAATTGTAGCATCGCGGTTACTGAACACACTAGAGATTTGCAAACATTCATCGTTCATCATCTCTAGGCTAGAGTAGAGAAGCATCTGTGCTTGGCTGGAGGGAATACGTGTTCTTCTGATGTCTCGGGGTGCATTAGACAGCTACTTGCAATCACGTGTCAACATTGAGCGCAACGGCATGTTTTCTCACTAATTTGAAAATTGCTCACGCAATGACAAGTCAGAGCACGAAGCAGTTCAGATATTTGCCACGAAAATTTGCTGGTATAGGAAAAAAAAATATTTTTTTGGTAGATGTAGATAATGTTATGGTGATTAATAAATATCACTGTGTTCACTGCTAAATTTGACTTAACTAGTTTTCAGCACACAATACACGGGAACACGAATTGTTACCAAATACAGTCTGCTTGTGTTCTGCCCACTGCAAGTGCTCCGGATGTAAGGTACAGTGAGTGTCCAGGGTGTGCCACAAGAATGACGCTGATGCACGCTGCCCACGTGTGCCCCGGGTGGAGGGTGCGCGCACGGTGCGCACTGTGCGCGTGGTGCGCAGTAACGGAACGCAGCGACAGGCAAGAATGACGCTGATGCACGCTGCCCACGTGTGCCCCGGGTGGAGGGTGCGCGCACGGTGCGCACTGTGTGCACGGTGCGCAGTAACGGAACGCAGCTACAGGCAAGAATGACGCTAATGCACGCTGCCCACGTGTGCCCCGGCTGGAGGGTGCGCGCACGGTGCGCACTGAGCGCGCGGTGCGCAGTAACGGAACGCAGCGACAGGCAAGAATGACGCTGATGCACGCTGCCCACGTGTGCCCCGGGTGGAGGGTGCGCGCACGGTGCGCACTGTGCGCGTGGTGCGCAGTAACGGAACGCAGCGACAGGCAAGAATGACGCTGATGCACGCTGCCCACGTGTGCCCCGGGTAGAGGGTGCGCGCACGGTGCGCACGGTGTGCGCGGTGCGCAGTAACGGAACGCAGCTACAGGCAAGAATGACGCTGATGCACGCTGCCCACGTGTGCCCCGGGTGGAGGGTGCGCGCACGGTGCGCACTGTGTGCACGGTGCGCAGTAACGGAACGCAGCTACAGGCAAGAATGACGCTGATGCACGCTGCCCACGTGTGCCCCGGGTAGAGGGTGCGCGCACGGTGCGCACGGTGTGCGCGGTGCGCAGTAACGGAACGCAGCCTCAGGCAAGAATAACGCTGATGCACGCTGCCCACGTGTGCCCCGGGTGGAGGGTGCGCGCACGGTGCGCACTGTGTGCACGGTGCGCAGTAACGGAACGCAGCTACAGGCAAGAATGACACTGATGCACGCTGCCCACGTGTGCCCCGGGTAGAGGGTGCGCACGGTGTGCAAGGTGCGCAGTAACGGAACGCAGCGACAGGCAAGAATGACGCTGATGCACGCTGCCCACGTGTGCCCCGGGTGGAGGGTGCGCGCACGGTGCGCACGGTGTGCGCGGTGCGCAGTAACGGAACGCAGCTACAGGCAAGAATGACGCTGATGCACGCTGCCCACGTGTGCCCCGGGTGGAGGGTGCGCGCACGGTGCGCACTGTGTGCACGGTGCGCAGTAACGGAACGCAGCGACAGGCAAGAATGACGCTGATGCACGCTGCCCACGTGTGCCCCGGCTGGAGGGTGCGCGCACGGTGCGCACGGTGTGCGCGGTGCGCAGTAACGGAACGCAGCTACAGGCAAGAATAACGCTGATGCACGCTGCCCACGTGTGCCCCGGGTGGAGGGTGCGCGCACGGTGCGCACTGTGTGCACGGTGCGCAGTAACGGAACGCAGCTACAGGCAAGAATGACGCTGATGCAAGCTGCCCACGTGTGCCCCGGGTAGAGGGTGCGCGCACGGTGCGCACGGTGTGCGCGGTGCGAAGTAACGGAACGCAGCGACAGGCAAGAATGACGCTGATGCACGCTGCCCACGTGTGCCCCGGGTAGAGGGTGCGCGCACGGTGCGCACGGTGTGCGCGGTGCGCAGTAACGGAACGCAGCGACAGGCAAGAATGACGCTGATGCACGCTGCCCACGTGTGCCCCGGGTAGATAGGTGCGCGCACGGTGCGCACGGTGCGCGCGGTGCGCAGTAACGGAACGCAGCGACAGGCAAGAATGACGCTGATGCACGCTGCCCACGTGTGCCCCGGCTGGAGGGTGCGCGCACGGTGCGCACTGTGCGCGCGGTGCGCAGTAACGGAACGCAGCTACAGGCAAGAATGACGCTGATGCACGCTGCCCACGTGTGCCCCGGCTGGAGGGTGCGCGCACGGCGCGCACGGTGCGCACGGTGCGCGCGGTGCGCAGTAACGGAACGCAGCGACAGGCAAGAATAACGCTGATGCACGCTGCCCACGTGTGCCCCGGGTGGAGGGTGCGCGCACGGTTCGCACTGTGTGCAGTACGGAACGCAGCTGCAGGCCGCACCCAGTGCCGGAGGCGGTCGGCGGGGGCGGGAGACGGCGACTTGCGCAACAGCGGGCTCGCAGCGAGGGTGTGGATGTCAGTCCATCAACCCGAAGGTCGAGCAACTCCATCAGTCGGCCGGTTCGCTGAGCCGCCACACCGTCTGGAGAACCTCGCGAAACAACGCGCCGTTTTTGAAGTCCAGTTCAACATTTCCCTAAGTTGTACTTTTTTTCTTGTTTAGAATAAGAAGGAATCTTTCACTTTAATAGTCCAAAATAAAATGGTAGATTCGCAGTTTGAAGTTTCAATGAGGCAAATTACGAAGAATTTGCGAAGAAAACGCTCTGTGTCAGTCCATTTCCTTTTGTGTTGCGTCGAAGAAGGGCATGGTGATCCAGCCAGCAGCCGTGTCTTTCCAGAGGCTGGAACAGCTGGAACAGTTGGTACAGCCGTGGACTGCACTGTCACAGCTACGATCTACCTTACCCGGTAACAGGCTGGAGATGTATATTACTAATATCTGCGGATTCCTTCAGTAGTTTCATGATTCTGATTCTGCATTAAAGTAATGTACCCCATACACCCAGAAGCCTGTTCCAAAAGAATCATTTTATCACACCGAACCAAAACCGAACTAATTAAATTCACAATTAACAATGGCGAGTAAACTAATGTCCGTCACATTAAACGCGTTATATGATGTCCAATCCCCACGTGTCACTAAAAGTGCAAAATATAAAGCATTATTTGGAGAAGTTGCAATGAGGTCTCATTCACTATTTATCCATGACAACATTATTTTATTTTGCAGCAACATACAAAATTATAATCAATTAAAACAATAATAATGTTACGAACGTTAGCGCGGCACTGTTAGTTTGACATCCGAAACCTGCCAGCTGCGGAGTTACGCGAACCGCCTACACGTGTTTTCGAGAGATTTCTGCCGTCGGGACGGCTCGCGATGACGCGACTGGCCCCGGCCGCTCTCGAGAGTTCTGGAATTGCGCCGGGGCCTATATATATGCCCGAGGACGTCATGGAGTGAGTCAGTTCGGAGTGTTCAGTCGGGAGTTTTCCCGCGGCGGAGTTTCCGGGCAATAGTGTCGCGGGCGTGGCGGAGTCCCGAGCGAAGTTCCGAGCGAGGCGTCGAGCGGATCCTCGGCGAAGGCAAGTGCGTCGGCGGCGGCGGAGTGTGGCGACAGAGTCCCGCGGCGGAGACCCACGAGGGGTGTTGCAACGAGAGTTGCGCCAGAGGTGCGGCCCAGCGAGGTGTGTGAATTGTGAAAACGATTGACTGGGGAATAGACCTTTCTTCAAGTGAAATTCATATTTGCCATTTTGGAAGATTATTTGTAAGTGACATAAGTAGTGGCAATAAATAAAACTGTGTGTGTGATAAAAATCTTTAATTGGGCTATCCTTTACGAACCCACGGTAAATCGCAACAATATATACAATTTTTTAAACTAAACTCTTAGGATATGGACGATGATTGATCGGTCTGGTGACTGATCGAACTTCCTACTGTCCGATATGAAAATGAGGCAGTTCGTTGTCTTCTGCAGCGTTGACGTGAAATGAGAACACAACTAGCAAAGCTGTAGCCAATTACCCAGAAGTTCGGACCTCGTTAATGGAAACACAAACACTCATATATATTATATATTATATATTATATATTATATATACAGTAAATCCAGGAGAGATGGACCACCTTTTTTGAAACTCTTATAATTTTGTTATTTGTGAAGTTATTGGTGAAGTAAATTTCGCTATGATATTCTGGTGAACTATGTATATGAAAAGCAAAGGCATATGTAGAAAATTTATGTTAACAAAGTGAAGAAAAATTATGAAAAATTTTGCAGTACTGGTCCATCTATACCATATACCTAGGGTTAGATGGACCAGCCTATATGAGAGAGATGGACCAGCATTCAGAAAGCTATTTAATCAGTTATGACTAACTTTAAATTTAGATTTAAGCACTCAATTAAACAAAAATCGTTTCTGACGTACAAGTCTACAGTGCCTATACATTAAAATGATTTACAAGATATTTCATCTTTCAGATGTAGTTTTTTTAAAACCCATAAAGATTTTAGTTCTTTTTTTCCACATACATCGCACTTATTTTCGTACTTTGTGCAGTTCTCATGCAACCAACGGGAACACACTGTGCATTTAATCCAGTCTTCTGTACTTTTTGTAGTATTTTAGTCCTCATTACACCCAACACATTCATCTTCGTCCCAGTCACCATCATCAATTATCATACAAAATTGGCTGAGAAAATCCTTTGGTGTTTGGTTTTTTATGTTTGGTAGGCCTAACAGTCCTAGTTAGGATAGCTTCTTCTCTCCGTCTTTTTCTTTCTTGTTCTTTTATTTTCTTCAATTTGTCATGTTTTCCTTGGGTAATACGTTGTACATTATCCTTAGAATTTAGTACTTTCGAAACACTTGCACTCTTACCACGGGCTGTAGTTTTTTTTTGTTAAGATTGGAATAGGTGAGATATTGTTCAACATTTTTGTTGGCGTGGGATTTTCGACCTCTTTGACTCCGGAGACACTGGTGGGCCCTGACGAAGTTCCAGGAGTCGCCAGGCATTCATCACTGATAGGTTGTTCGAAATGTCTTATAGGCAGAGCAGATTCGAGTGGAGGGGTAGACCTATCGGTGAATATGGTTGCTTCTTGGTTTAATGTCAAACCAATGTCTGGAGAGTGTAGTTGAACTAAGTTCGTTTCAGTAGCTACAGAAAGTGACGTTTCACTAGAACCTCTTGTGTCAGGGGTGATGATTGTTGAATCTTCGCTAGGTGTCAGGTAAACGTAGCCTGGTATTGCAGACATGTTTAGCGGAATAATTCCACATGCCTTGAAGCCGGAAACTGCATTTTCTACATTCGCTGATTTGGACCAAGCACATCCTAACAACTTGCCAAATTGCAGTCTCGTAATCTGCCCCAATGGGTTGTTCCTCATGAACACATTACATTCTTTGTTGTAGTTAGACTTCAAAGATTTAAAAAAGCTTCTGTCAAGTGGCTGCAAGAAATGGGTCGTGTGACTAGGAAGGCTGAGCAAAATTATATCATTTCCATCAGCGAATTCAAGCATTTCGACACTGCTGCAATGGGAGGGGTGTCCGTCAATAATCAACAGTACTTTTCCAGCAGGCTTTCTTTGCAAAAAGTGATGTTTCAACCAGTCGAAAAATAATTCAGAGGTTATGTAAGCAGATTTCACGTGCATTGCAATCATGGAACCCGGAGGGATGCCATCACTGAACTCCTGTTTCTTATTCTTCCCTTTAAAAATGCAATAGGGAGGAATGTAGTTGCGATTATTTATATACTATTTAAAAGTGGCCGAAAGATAGTAATTTGATCGAATGATAAAAGTAACTATGGCCTCAAAAGTGCCCACTTTACCGCATACAGCCTATATTGTATTTTTGTATTTTAAGTAGGCTTAACGGAGAGAAGAATTTACCTTAAAAGTTTGGAAATTAACCTCCAAATTACTTAACAATATGTTTTGTGACTAATTTTTTTTTGTATAAACGACATTAAAAATCTACAGCCTACTCATTAATAATACGTAGGCCCATTTAAAACGATGGTCCATCTCTCCCACGATGGTCCATCTCTCCCACTTTATTTTGGTCCATCTATCCCGATCGTTAGGGAGAGATGGACCAGGCCGCCATTACGTCCCTGTTGTGCCCAGCGTAGCTACAGAACACTACAAAGATACGTTTAGCTTGTTTACATGTTGTAAGGAATGATGGTTCAAAAATATTGCAAAATACTGTTTCTACGACACAACTGCGTTCACATTAACAAAATTTTTGACCTACCTGTTTTCTATTTTCTTTAATATCTTCTCAATTAACTCATACAAAGGAACTTAAACAACACAGCACGCGCAATACAGTTTCCATGACACATTCCTACCAACCATGGCGCTTTCTATTAGCAGGTTCGTGAACTATGCCACCGGTCCATCTCACCCGGTGGTCCATCTCTCCTGGATTTACCCTATAGTAAAATCAATCAACAAAAACACAAACACACACATATATAATAAAAGCAATCGACAAGATAAACTAGTTAATCTTAAGACATCATATCTAATCCTAGGGTTTAAACCTGAAGAGCGATCAGCACGAAGGTCGATCAGGACGCAATAGTTGCACTGGCCTCAAGCCTGGCGCCGTCGTCCTGTAGGCGCATATGTACCCCTACCCGGGGAGAGCATGAAGAAGCCACAGTGAAGGAGTGGGAGTACCGCCCTGCCAGACCACCCGAAGAACGTCACTTTGTCCGACTACGCACCGATCGCCGGAGTAGGACTTAGTCACTCTGTGACTGGTAAGAGGAACTTTAACTTTACTCTGAAATAGGACTAAACCCAGTCGTCGACGAGGGATCCTGGAGTGTTGTTCTGTGGAGACTGGTAGAATCAAGAATGTAATCGTCAGCGACTTGAAGTGTCAACTCGTGTTGCGAGATTGGGACTCGCTGGGCGAGTTTTTATTTCTGTGAAAAGTCGCTCTGCAGTTTTGGGCCCTGTGGGAGGTGTCCAGTAGCACCAGAAGTCGTATGATGCCCTCCGTCGATGTGTCGAATTTTACTCGCTGGGCGAGTAGGAAATAAGCGCGTATAAAGATTGAAGGGAACGCAGAGGGCACATGAGCGTGAGTGCGTGACGAGAAACATTCATTGGTGGTTGGTTTGAGGCAAGCTTGATATGACAGTGTATACATGCGCTGTGACATTATTCCCCGACTACTGACCTCAGACCTTCGAGCAGCTGTTGTGTTTCGCTGGTACTTGGGTGCGAATACTGCGGAATACTTGTCCACACCAACCGATTTCCTATCATAAAAAATTACGGATTTTCAAGATGGTGACCGTAACGGTTATTGCAACGGTTACGTAACAATTCAAAATGGCGGCCAAGACATCGTAATGGTCGAGGTCGTAACCTCGGCGGCTTAGAGCAGCTTGCCAGCCCGGGAATTTAAGCCACTTCAGGGAATTTTTTTTAAGCCGCTGGCATTTTTGAGGACTTAAGCGGGAAGTTTTCCTTCCCTCAAAACGGTAATTTTTTCCTCTAAACAGGATAATTTTTATTTTCAAATTTCGGAGATTTTTTGATGGATTTTTCTCCCAAAAAAACTGGAAATTTTGCCGAATTTTGAGTGATTTTTGACAAATTATGAAGATCAAGGTCAAGGTGTAAGCGCAAGGCCAGCCAAAATGGCCGCCGTGAAGTCACACTCCAATATGGCGGATATCGGCACCGGCACCACACTCCTACTCCGTGACCCCGGACCGGTCCATATATACTACTCATCACATCCCATGGCGTCAGGCGGCGAGGTGCGAGATCGCGGTGATGTACGGCCGGCGGGGAGGGTCTCGCCTTGAGGCCCGGTCGTGCTGGCCGCGACACACAAGCAGCAGGCGTGACGGCAGGACAGGGTCACGACCCCAGCCTCGCGGTCGCGAGCCTCGGCGGCTCAGTCGGCCAGCTAGGGCTCGCCTCTCCAACATGCTGGGGCTCCTTCGTGTCGTTTAACTGCGATGTTTAGAATTTAACCACCACTTGGATCAAAGTCTATCGGGGCTAGCATCACACTGTACTTTCACGGAACTTGTGGTGAGGCCACATCCGTTTGAAATCACAGCTGAGTCTTGAGTCATCAAGCCCCAGAAACCCGAAGCTCGTGTTATCCGAGAATATTTGAGTCGCAATTATTTTTTTTATTGTAGATGAGTAGAAAACATGTCATGCAAAAACTATTTGCTATCTGACTAACTGCTTTCATAAAGACGACGAACAACCTTTATTAACAGTTGGAATTGCATCGAGGTCTTCTTGCTCGTGAGAATTTTCACGATTACGCGTTGTCCAGTCTGTCCTGCTTATACTGCGAAAGGCAATGACGAACCATCGTGGACTAGCCCTGTCGCGAAAATGTCAGGTTCAGTAGAGGTCTCTACACCGCGTCGTCACCGGAGTAACTACGCTCACATGTAGAGAATTAGTGTTTACCACCATATTGTAAATCACAGGCATGAGTTTCTCTTGATCTTGCAGCTAAACACTGTCATTAAACTGTCCAACACACTTTGACTAATCGTTTCGTATCAGAAGGACGAAACCTTCTAGTGAATGTAGCTATCTGGCGGGCATTAGAGGGGCAAATACGGCACTTTCTGCACTTTCTACCACCGCAACTTTTACCCACGGTTACTTTCACCGGCGCGCTTCGCGGGAGCGAGCTGCAGACCGTCGACGCGGGGAACGACAGCGTCGTGTGCGAGCTGCCCGACTCCGTTCTGTCGGATGAAGTTTGGTGTTATGATGGCAGTTCAGATGAGAAGCCTAAGATGTACATCAAGTTCGGTCCCTGCCCGAACACGCCCGAATATTCACCTTCGGCCAACCTCGGGATTTGTTTTATTTTTGCGCAGGAAAAATTAATTCAAATATTAAAAGTGGTCGGTTAGGTTAAGTACATTAAAACACTTTAAAACACTATGGACGGCTATTTAGGTTAGTATAGCTACATGAAAATAAACAGAGAAATATATATAAATAAACCCGAGGTTGGCCGAAGATGAATATTCGGGCGTGTTCGGGCAGGGACAGAACTTGATGTACATCTCAGGCTTCCCATTTGAGATGAACAGGCTCGCAGTGAACGCATTTTGTCGATAACAGTAGAGAACCATCAGACTCTATTTAGGTCAAGCCATTCCCGATTGATGTCCTCCATCATTTCCTGCATTCATCAACTTCAAGTGTGAATACTGATAGCTACTCCAAGTTCTCTGAATCCAAAGTTGTGTGTTTTCCGTCCGTGATGAATTCGCTATGGACGATACTCAGGCTTGACCTAGGAGTAATCAAGCAGTAAGAGCAAAAAAAGCAGCTGTCTAACTGACAACCATTAAAGAAATTGAGAAGAATGACAAAGTCAAGTGGAGGCTGCTAGCTTAAAAAAGCATCAAGGAATATTGGTAATTGCCAGACGTGTTTTCAGACAAATATTTGTCAAACCATCTTCTCATCGTAAATTATAATTAAAAAATCAATAGTGTGTTCATATTTAAGTAAGATAATTATAGCTTCAGACTGTAATCTCTTCCTCTTTGCTGCGCCACTTGTTCTGATAAGCGACACATGGCAACACTGGGCTGAGCATGTTGCAGCATTCAGACACATCGGCTCGTCATAGCACGGCGCATAATCTTGACCAGGAAGGAATGTGTGTTTCTGAACTTACAGGAAATAATCATGTAAGGGTTGCAAAAGTAAACACCGAATTTAATAACGGATTGTATCTTTTTGACGTGTAAACATCTTAGCTCTCGGTATACGGGACTTGGCAGGAGTAATGGTCGAATTTGTTGTATAATAATTGCGGATTTTCAATAAGGAGGCTGTGACGACATAATCCAAGATGACAGAATGTTTTTTATTTAAATTTTTATATTTTTATTATTTTTATTAATTTTTTTTCCGATTTACTATCATAAAAATACTGATGCTGCATTTTCAAGATGACGGCCGTATTGAGATTTTCCACTACTAGATTTTATGTATCAGTTTGGAAGTGATTTGTGAAAAAATTGCGACAGTATCGTGTTTAAGTTGACGATGGTTTTGGGGTCTATGAACCATGAAATAAAAATTTATATAAAAATTTTCTGAAAGTCGCACCATGGTAACGGCTACAAGGTAGTATTTCTTTGAAATCTATCTAAAACAAAGAGTAAGTTTAGACCGCTCGTCACTCGAGGTCGTGAAGACATGTCGTTAGTATTGACGTTAATCTTAAACAATGTTTAAGTCATAATTTACAATGTTTACCAATGCGTGTAGCCAGGGGAGCAGCCGGGGGGGGGGGTTTAGGGGTTCTAACCCCCCCCCCCCCTTAGCCCACATTATTTTTCTTATCTTAAAGCAGGTTAGCTAAAAGCCTGGGTGTCTTACTGCTATCACTGGCCACTGCACTGGAGGGGAAGAGTAAGCGAGCCCTACCGATTCTCCTTCCGTAATTATAAGCAGGTGGTGACTGGGTAACTCTTCAAGCTAAAGCTAATTGTTTCCAGGAATAGGCAGTTCTGCCGAAACCCAACCATTTTTATTTTTTTTTTTTGTATTGTCGAGCTTCGAGCATGATTTATGATTTTGAGTGGACGTGGACAAGGCACTTGGATTGATTAAAATATCTTTAATTAATTTCTTACTTCATCACTCAAACAATTTTTTTATTAAAAAATTAATGATAGTATTTTTACCATTACAATATTTAAAGTTAAGTACAGAAAAATGCTCAAATAGCACTATTTTACACCTTAAAATCCAAATTTTTCCGGGGGAGGACACCCCCCCCCCCCCCCCGCTTTAATAGGGTTTGGGGAGGGGGAAACAAAGCTTCTTAACCTCCCCCCCCCCCCCAATACACAAATCCTGGCTACGCTACTGCGTGTAGCATGTTTCTTGATGTGCCTGGATGCGCAGGTCTGCCGGCGACTGCAGTGCAAGAGGGCGCGACCAGTGTAGAGTTGCTACCAGCACAAAACCAATGTTGTGACTGTCAGTCAGATACATCACATCACTGTGAAGGAACTACTTGCTGTACCCCTTCACTATCCAGGATTATTGGTTAAAAAAAAAAACTTCTTGTAAAACGCAAGAATAATTTTGTTATTATTGTACACTCTTAATTTTTAAAAGAAAGGATTGTTATTTAAAACTGATACACTGATGAACAGCTAGAATTTAAATAATGATCTTCAGTAGTAGTAGTATTAAAAGTTTTATTTTAGATTAATGCAAGTGTTTCAAAATCCCTTTACTGGACTATAGACAAAGGCTGGAAATAACTATAGGATTCTCTCGGCACCAGGATTAACGTCACTTATTTTTTATTGTTTATACTAGTGCTTAAGGTTTGATGTCATGTCCTACAGCACTCTAAACAAAAAAAAGAAAAGAAATAATAAACTTAACAGAAGAACGCGTGAATCTCAGCGAGACCGGACAAGAGTAAACTATTTTCTCATTAGAACTGTAAACTATTAAAAAACGATATCTGTCACAGCATACACAACTGCGCGAATTATAGCCCATTGGTCAGGGAACTAAAGAAATGGTTAAAATACTCTTTTCGTTATGTCGCTATTGAATCATGTCCGTTTGCACTCACATACAAAACAGAATATTATTTCGATAAAACTGTGGAGTTGTTTCATAAAGAAAAAATGACTTTAAACACCAAATTAAACATCATGCGAAAAATGAAGATAAAAAAGATAAAAAATTAATGGAAAGCCGCATTCAAGTACCGTTATCGCCTGCACACATTATAGCCAACAGGGTCGATAAGGTACACGTACTTTATGGGCTGTAATAGCTTCGATAAGGTTATTGACATTTCAGTATTTGTGTTGAGAAGTACTCTACGAGATAGCGGCCTTCGTGGTAAAAAAAACATTCACGGCCCTAGCACACTGTTTTATGCAAAAAAAGTTCTTTTAATAGACCGTTCGATCACGAACATTCGGTCGAATAGAAAGTTTTCGAGTCGAGCAAGGACGTTTTGGCCAGGTGGCATGAAAAATGTTTTGAAAAATAAAATAAAAATATTTTTTGAACCAACATAAGAATTCTAAATAGAAAATAAATTAATGAAATATATACTTATTTCAAATTTTTAGAGGTTAAAATAAGGGAGAGAATAATTATATTGGTAAGAAAGCATTCACACTGTATTGCCAAAAATATGTCAATACACGTGGTTTACTGTGAAGGATCAAGTAGGTGTAAGATTGCTTAGAAAGCCTAGGAAAATATAAGGGAAAAAAAATTCGTGATTTCTAGACTATAAAATCATAATGTAAAATTCAAATTGCTTGACCGTGAAGTGAAGCACGAAGAGCCCTCGGCCAGATCGATGCACGGCCTCGGAAATACACTGCATTATATCACCGAGATTGTCGAGAGACACGCGCATCCTCACAGCCACGCGATCTCGCATGTCACCAGCCGCCGCTGATGTCATCCCAAGAGCTCACCGCTGCTGCTGGTCTGATCAGGCCACCTGCAGTGCGGGTGTGGTGCAGGGCGGGCTCAGTTAGGTGCGTGTCACTGACAGCTATTACTTGATGCAATCTTTTGGACATACGCCATTGCTAACCACGTGTATGTCTGTAGAAGAAAACTACAAAAAAAAAAAAAAAACCCAAGAGTCAAAAACACAAATTAAGCAAAAAAAATTGCTGTTGTCAACAGGATATAAACACCACGTAATATTCCACAACAGGAATATGGTCAACAAACAGTCGCACCTGGGTTTTCGTTGCATGTGCGTCTCTGCCTGAGGACGGGAGCAGATAGCAGTTCCCGAAACTTCGCTTGTTTCTGTTTTGGAAAACTATTGTGTTCGTTTCGTCTTTTCGTTTTGTCGTGTTTTTGTCTCGTTTCAACTGTTGTGCTGAATTTTTTTTTTTGGGGTTCAATATTTTTGTGCTGTTATAATTTGTGGTTTTTTTTTTCGTTCTCTTAGTCCGTTTTTCTTTGTTTGTTGACCATATTCCTGTTGGGTTTTTTGTAGTTTTCTTCTACAGACATACATGTGCTTAGCAATGGCGTATGTCCAAAAGCTTACATCAAGTCATGCACTCCCATTGCACAAATCTTTCAAAGATAATACTGACAGCTATTGTTGCAGCTGTTGAGGTCTTAACGCAGATGATCATCCAGGCAGACCCGGGCTTTATCAGTTCCGTTGCAGCACATTGCATGGTTGTAGTCGAGACTCAGCGAAGAAGTGCTGATGTGTTGTGTGTTCGTCAAAGATAGTTATTGTTGTCGATTTTGGGTTCTCGACTTTTATGCTCTTCACCGCAGACAAAGGTCATACGGCCAGCTGTGTTTCGGGGCATGTTTAGAGAGCAGGATCAGTGAAGAAGCTCTGGCGTGCTAGCAGCAAGCGTGTAACGGCAGGCTTTGTTATTGATGCTGAGAGCTCGATGCTGCTGCTCTTCACGTCATATTCAGGCCTGATCCGGTCGGTTGCAGTTTGGGTCATGGTTGGAGAGTAGGCTGAGTAAAGAAACGGCTTTGTTTAGTTTGATTCCTCTCTTTTGGTTTATATTTGTGTATATTCTAAGTAAAGAAAATTGATTAATTATAGTGTTACGGGTATTTTCACACCCGTACATGACAGCTGTAAGCCCCTGCACGGCGTGTGACGTCACCCGCGAATCACCGCTCGCGCGGGCTGAATGGGTCTAGATGCGATAGGCTCGGTCGTAGTCGGTGAACTTCGGCGAAACGCCGGCTTACGAAGACGTGGCTGGAAACTGGCTTCACGGTAAGCAAGTCACCGAGGGCTTCCAGACAATTCTCGGATCCTACAGAAGCGGCCCGGAGGAGTATTAAAAACCCTCGAGGTCAGAACCGAAGAGGCCATCAGAAGACGACTCCGCTGCCAAGGAAGCCTCCTTCACTACACCGTCAACACGCCGCCCTCTGTCGCCGCCCGGACGAAGCTACCTCGAGAGTCTGGCCAGCCGCCACGTTACCAGATCGCTCCAAGTTGGAAATGGACTGGTCGTTGATAACTTTGGACTCGACTAAGTTACATTTAAAACAGTCAGGAAATTTATAATGTTTGCGCTGTCCATAGGACTTGTTCTTTGAATATAAAAACGAGATGTTTATCGTAAATCATTTTTGGCAGAAACCTGACAAAAGTACCATACGTGAGCGACATAACCTATTCTTGATTATGTAGATTTAGATTTTATTGCTTATACATTTGTTCAAATGGAGTTATGTTAAGTGTGTAAGTATCCGCGGAACTCGAGGTTTAGCGGCGGCGGTGAGGCCAGGGAGGTTGAGGCACAAACACCTCAACGAGACTTGGTCTCTGCGTGGCCGCGGAGCCGGGCCAGACGAGACGTCATCTGCAGTGTGACGGAACACAGCGTACCGGACTTTGTTAGACCCGCAGTTACTTCCAGTTGTTAAAGGGGCCCGCCTCGTCAGGGGTGTGTCTGTGTCGGCGAGGCGGGATGATAAGCGCGACGCTCGCTGGTGATTTTGGCGCGGTGTCGCCTCTGGACTGGCGCGCAGTCTTCTCGTCGTCACATGATAACTGTAAAGTTTGAGCGGTGACCGTAACATTATATGGCGGAGAAATGAAGATAAATGTGTGATGCAAGTCCCTTGAGTGCTTTCAAGAATCTGTAACGGTTGTTTTACGCCTAAACACTACTCTGAAAACATGCGTTTTAGCCATTTTAACTCGTCTAAAACTATAGTTAAAAAATTTAAAACGAAATCAAAAGTACTTTTCGGTCCTCAGAGAACTCTTAAATGCTTTTCGTGAGCAGACCCCACTCGGATATCTCGAGTAGTTTTGAAATCGCGTTGGTTTTTCCTGAAGCTCTGCGCACCGTGTTTGTGCCCGGGTAGGTGTGTAGACGCTTTCGCCGGTAGGGAAACGGCAGTAGCGGCGCCGGGAGCCGAAGATAGTCTCAGAGTTGAGGGACAGCCACATCGCCCGGACCGAGTGGGGGCGAGTGGGGGCGAGTGGGGGCGAGTTGAGAACACGGATCGTGACTCACGACGAGCGCAGCTAGGGGAGCGGACCCCGAGGCTGCGCGGGCGCTGCGCAGAAACCAGCCAGTGTACGCCACGCGTGAGAGGCGAGTTCGGACTCGGTCCAAGCGCGGTTCCAGAGGAAGGGCGCAGGGGGTGACAGCCCCTTCCGAGCCCAAATTTTACTTATTATTTCTTTGTAGGGAATATTAATATTAATTTAAATACTTTCGCTGATGTGCTAAACTCTTCTTTCAATCATAATTTGTACGAAAATACTAAATTTCAGTATTTGGGACTATATATTTTGTGAATATCCCAAGGGCAGTGTCATGGTTATTGACTGCATCCTCCTGCCCGAGAGGTCTTCCTGGAGCCGCCGTTGCCTCGGTCGCTCACCGCATGTTCCGCCGGTGGCTAAATGTCCAGCAAGTTCTAAATCATACGTTCCCGCACCTTGACTGACGCGTTCATTTAGAGTAAACTCTATATATATAAATAATCAAAAACGCATATTTCATTAAATGGCAATATAAACTTTTGTTATTGCTTGAGCTTCTTGTTGAGCAGAGCATTTGGTAACCGGGTAACAGCGCAGTGCAGGAACAAGGAGCCGAGGTAACACCGCCGGTAACAGCGCAGTGCAGGAACAAGGAGCCGAGGTAACACCGCCGGTAACAGCGCAGTGCAGGAACAAGGAGCCGAGGTAACACCGCCGGTAACAGCGCAGTGCCGGAACAATGGCGTAACACGACCTGCCCGGCTATCAGCTGCAGTGTGGGCTGACGGCGTTACAACAGCGGAACACGGCTGGCGTCGCGGGAAACAAAACACTCGTTTAAACACAAGCGGTGATTCAACTCATAGCTGTTGTCGTAACATTCAGTAACAAAACAATGTCCAGTTTAGATAACACACATGTTACTGTACGAGATAAACGAACTGCATACATAATAAAGTGGAAGTTACTGTCGCATCTGATACCGTATTTCATTCACTTTAATTAACCACAAATTATTTTACTAAGTAAAAAAAAAACATTGAATTGTATTATAAAGTATTGTTTAATTTTAGCATTTGAAATCAAGCCTATATATTTCGTGCCTACTGCATAGGGATAAGGTAATCATTTAACAGCCGAGCATGGCGCTGAAGTCCAATAAAAGGCAAGTTTCAATTCCAGTTCATTTTCTTGCACAAACCAGTCAAACGTGACAGACGGTAGCTTGGTAAAATCTGAGCGCTAGCTACTCTCACTGAATGTCTCGCTCTGAGAACACACACGAGTGTGTAGTGAGATGGGAAGCCTACGATTCACTCGTCCTTCTGGACACACCCGTTGGCAAGCCTTCTTTTCACAGACGAGAGAGCCAAACCCGAAGTTCATGCTCGCTTTTTTTTTCCGTTCTATCTCATTGTATAAACCGGTGTGGTATTAAATTTTGCGGTCGATTAGGATAGGTTATCTTCATTATAAATACTTTAAAACATCGTGGATGGTTGATTATATTAGGTAAGTATAGCTACATTAAAAATACTGTAAAATCATTTTATGGTTGCTTAGCAAATAACTTTTTAATATGTAGCTATCCAGGGCTAGGAAACCGTACATGATTTCACAGTATCTTTAATTTAGCTATCCTAACCAAATCAACCGTCCACAATGTTTTAACGTATTAATAATGTAGCTAACCTAACCTAATTGACCATTAGTTATCATGAGTTGTATATTTATTTACAATGAACAAAAAAAAAAAACCGAAGATGCACGATCGTTCGTTTGGCTCTCTCGTCTGTTGAAGGAAAGCTTGCCAACGTATTCGCGTATGTCCAGAAGGACGAGTGAATCGTAGGCTTCCCGTAGTGAGATAGTAACCAACTGAGGCCAGGTCTGTGAGTGCCACTGCTTGTGTGAGGAGTTGTTCTCCGATGTCCCGGCGGTCACATGCCCAGATACAAGCTCGTGGCCAGGATTCTGTGAAGGCGTGGTTCCAATACAACCATTATATTATTTTTTATGAGCAAGTTTTTCGTACAGTTTGAATAAAAAAATAATATTGACTATCGCAGGGAACAGTAGACTTTTGCAACTCGAATGTACAAGCATTAAAATTTAAGTAATGATTTTGCTTGATAAAAGAAAACCGAAAATTTATTAATTTTGTTTTTATTCAATTGTCTCAGATAATTATTTGTTCATATAACAATTATTTTGTGATTTTGCCAAAACACGTCAAAAGTATATATGCACAGCAGCATTAAATATAGACTACTTGGAAACACAATTCCATGACTTCTGTGTATGAGGTATATCGGGCTGTAGTGCAGGCCACTAAGAATTGCAACAGTTCTTCTAAAATAATCTCTCTGTACACTTAGGTATATAAGTTATTCTAACTTTCTCATTGTGTCTTTACTTGTGTTTCTTTTCTTTTAAATCCTGAAGGGGGGGGGGGGGGGGTTCTGGGCGGCAGGCCCGTTCTCCTTGAAGGACTGAATTCTACAATTTTATGCTTATTTCTCTAAATTCGTGTTTGATCATGATTTTGAATAAATTTATAATATTAACATGGGTAAATGTTTACAAATGTTTTATCAAATTAATAAGTAGGCCCTATTCATTTAATTTTTTTTTTTGGGAAAGTTGAAACACCATTTATATTTTGATCCTAGCATGAACATAGAACAAGCAATCGCATGGCATACAGTTTTGATTTAGATTTTTGTACGTGGCTTTGTCTTAAAACCCTTTATTCGTAAGATTTATTAGATATCAATAAAATTTGGTTTTTCCAAAACGCACACAAAACCTAAGATTTTCAGAATTTTTGGAAATCAAAACTTTTATTTTCTTATGAATTATAACCGAAAAAATAAATAGTTTCGCGACAGACTCATACAGTTGGTCATCCATATTTGTTAAACACGCGCTTTCATGCTCTCAATTCATGCCGGGATTGAAATATCATTTGGCTTTAAGGTTCTCAAAACCATTAAATATGCTAATTGATGTGATAAAACAATTGATAAAAAGTCAAGTATTGCTGTATTACTGATTAAAATCCATTTAAAGCCAATAAAAAGCAAATATCGAAGCCCTTTTAAGGATGAATCAAACCCGGTTACAAAAAATTAAACACTAAGTATCTGAAAATGTAACTAAAAAATTTTACCGTGTGTTATATATAGTTTTAAAAAAATCCACTGCTCTAATACATTGTTTGGCAAGTTAAAGTGGATTTTTTTTTTAAGTGAGCTGATCAAGTTGTATGACTGTATGTAATTTGGTTAGTTGAGGGTTTTGAAATGCCACACACATGGACGTGTAGCCGGGATCGGAACCCAGAACCACTCGCTCCGAGCAGACGTCCATCCGCGCCGAGTAGCAGCAGAGACTGCCGAGGGCTCGCCATGCCGTGCGAGTGGGCAAGGTTATCGCGGATGAACACTGCGCACATCCACTGCTCATGGCTGAGCTAAACAGCCGAGGGCTAGCGTGTAACAGCATACGATTCGTAGCGTTACACACTTGCTTATGAATACGCAGTCTCACTATGACACTTTCATGTTTGTATAACAAAATATTAAAAAACTGTTTTAAGGAACTCAATCATAGCACGAAGCAAAATAATTTGAACGAACAGTTCACTTACGGGTGACTTTCTGTTGCAGCGACTGAGCGACAGAAAGTCGCCAGTGTGTAAGAGCCCTGAAACAATGTCTTGAGATGCTGCTGAAAGTTTGGAAAAGAAGCTAAAGTGACACGGCGACCTTGGTGGAACGTCGTGGGAGTATGGTTTGCTCGGAATAAACTTTTTTAGTAACTTCTGATATGCTGTTAAGTTTTCAGCCGAGAAAGTATTAAAATACACCCTACAACGTTCAAAGTTCTGCATGACGGTGCTTAAAATATCTAGCGTTCGCTATGGCCTAGGATTCAATCGAAGGACTCATTTAACACATTCAAACCAAATGCTGACTAAAGTAGAAGAATCACAGGTGTGCGACCACAGCTCCTCCGAGCCGCTCAGCAGAAACCACACTGGTCCGGAATGAACATGCGGTGAGTCATGACAAAGGCAGGACGGGGCATGTGGGTCAGTAAAACCATGTAAAAACTCATCTGAGCTGAGAGGCAGCGGGCTGACCGTGACCCAGCTGCTAACCGCCAGCCGCAGCCGTCTCCTGGCCAACTGTGTCACTCAGCCGTATCTCTGCCTCTACAGTCCTCCTCGGTGCCTCCAGGCTCTACCTAGTCTTCCTGGAGTCCAGTCAGTAGCGGAGTTAGGCTATCACCTACCAGTGCAACACATGACTGGAGGTTAACTGTGAGTCGCGGTCGCCGTCTCCTGGCCAACTGTGTCACTCCCCTGTATTATTGCATCTCCAGTTCTCAACGCGGCCTCTAGGCTTAACATAGTCTTCCTAATGTCCAGTCAGTAGTGGAGTTAGTCTATCAAACTGTGAGTCGCCGCCGCAATCTCCTGTCCATCTTGTCACCAGGCGCATATCTGCCTGTCTAGTTCACATCGCATCCTTCAGGCTCTACCTAGTATTCCTGTGGAGACCAGTCAGTAGTGGAGTTGGGGTATCACCTACCAGCGCAACCTCCTGACTGACAGCTACTGTGAGTCGCTGTCGCCGTCACGTCTCCTGGCCAACTGTCACTCAGCCTTATCTCTACCTCGACAGTCCTCCTCCGACAGGCGGTCTTCAGGCTCTACCTAGTCTTCGTCGACTAGTCAGTAGCGGGGGTAGTCGATCATCTACCCGTGCATCTCATCATTTTATACGCATATGATTGTTTTAAACATATGTATATATAGAAACGGTGCTGGTCTTTCTGATTCTTTAGCTGTGTCACAATATACACTGTAAATGGTATAATAAATATGATTTTGAGCCCTTAAAATCGTATCGAATCTGTGGTGTCAAAATATCACTAATGAAAGTCTCCATGCATCCATGAGTGTGCCCTTCCTGCCAATATCACAAGAGAGTTTTTAAAAAAAAAAGTTGTTTCAAAACAATAACACACTCTTCTTAGCAATAACGCAAGGGGTAGGGTACAAGTACACAGTGCAAACAACAGGGGCGTACTGCGCCAGGTTTTGTCACGATTATGGACACCCAGGAACACGGAATACACAATTATTTAATAAGTGAATTCATTTTATATCGTGAAGTAGGTGAGGGTAATTTGAACTTAACCGGAAAAGTCGAAAGAGAAAATGCTAGCTAACACAGAGCAGGAAGAGCCAATGCGACAGTCAGAATTACGTTATTAGTTACGCAGTATTTTGTATTCCCATCTGAAATTCTGAAAAATCATATGGATAATCGATGCAAAAACCACCAAATAATTAAAACGAATTCATTATACTATTTATTTGCTTGTATTAATGGATTAAGAAAAAAACATTTTATATCTCGTATGCTATTAAAAATATTAAATAAGCAGTTTATTAAAGATGCAGTTGAAACATAGATTGCACTGGTTATTTGACGTGACAACGTCTAATAAATCGATGAACGCCGGCTGCACGCACGAAAAAGGATGATTCATTGTCCCGTTACGCAGATTGTCCCTTTACGTTCATTGTACGCTTGCGCCGCATCTATCTCTCTTCCACTCGATTGGACTTTTTCGAGGCACATTAAACTTGAAACACTCCCATTCGTTTCCTACTTTTCCTATCATCGTCCTATCCTTAACAGAATAACACAGATTGGAAGAAGTTAAATAGCAAACATGTATAAACGTTATAGTTAAAATAATCTCTTCGTTAAAGTAATAAACATATTTGAATTGATGAGTGCAAATAAAAGTAAATTTATCAATTAAATTGTAGATTTCATTTCATTCCTTCTTTGTATCCATACAAAGTAGTGATAATTCAATAAAAATTATTCAATTTTATTCATAAATTTATGCAATCATTTCATCAATGTTTTGTTATGACGTTGTCACGTTAAACTATCGTCCGTAAACCGACTTTACAGATAACCAATTTTTTAAAATAATTTATAATTGTTTGCACTGGCGTGGCGCAAGATGGCTGGGCGTGGCTGAGGACTCGCTGCTGTCCCAAGCGTGCTGCACAGCCTAGCGCTGTCGGCTGGTAAAAGCAATAATTAGAGCCTCGCTTATGGCATCGTGAAATATAATCTGTGGTGCAGTGGACCTTTACGGCGACCTCGTAAAATACGCTTCTTCTTTTATAGTTTTATTTGGGGGGGGGGGGGGGGGAGGGGGGAGGGGGAGGGGCTATTTTCGGTAAGGAAGTAGTAAATAAAATTCAATCGATTGAATTCAAACCCATTTTTTTTTCTTAAGAAAAAGTAAAACAGTTTAAAATATCTAAGGGCTGTAAAATACTATGGTGAACTAGTTAGACATATCCCCCACCCCCCGGGCTATACCTGAATTACTAGAAAATATAGCTCAACATAATTAAACTTGGCATTATTATTTTTTGTTTGAAGCCAAAAGATTTATATTGTTTTAAACAGTTAATTTAGAGTCTACCCAAAGAACGTAATAAAATTGATATTTATACAATACCAGTACTATCTCTTTACTTGGAGGCCATATTTCTTATTGAACACATATTGTGTGCAGGTATCTCTTGCAAACCGGCACACCAGTCGCAATATTTAATTTCACAACTAGCTGGCCAAATTCACCTCAATGCACACAGCTTCATTTTATTAATTTATTTAAAAAAAAAATTATATAGTGCTGGTGTTCTTTAATAGTTATATTTTTTTCTTGCAAAAGGTTTATTAAATAAATACATTTGTAAGATAGTTTTTCCTCATAGAGAGACATTTTCTTAAGGGGAGGCTTCAAGTGCGTATGTGTAAAGTTTTCCTTTAGTAACTACTATATGTTACATACTCATTTCTCAAGAACGAAAGTTTCGCTCGTAATTCAAACTCGTCCCAGATAAATGGGAGTGTCCTTGGGCTAGATTCTATTACATCTCTGAGGGAGCCCCCTATAATTATGGGCTGGGGGGGGGGGGGAAACCCCCAAATGTAAAAATTGGACTTAGAACAATTTTCGCAGCCGGTATATGGATTGTGGACTGTGCTTAGTTGTGGTGTGTGTATTCTATGGCATAGCAAGCAAATAATTCCTTTTAGGGTCCCCTCAAGCGATGTGCAGAGGGCCTGTCGCCTGGTGATTTCATAGTTCAAGTATGTATGTGTAGGTGTTCTGTGTTTCCATTGTAGCCTGCTACCCCGTGACGAGGCGAGCAGCCCACGTCCATCCCTACCAGGACAGCCAGTTACAACCATTCTGTTTGAACCCAGCTGACTGACTTCACCATGGCTAGTCGCGTACACACGGTAGAGACGCAAAAATAAAATAAAATGCTTGATTGTGTGTTGAATAGATTATTGCAGGGTTCGCAAAATTATTCTGACACATAAAAAAAAAGATAAATTATAATACACTGACCACTGACAAGTGGGATAAAAATACATTAAAAAAAAGACAAAAAATTACAATCCTTACGTGATGCCCGGCCGTAGCGATCAGGTTACCTACAACACCAAGACCTGGCCTTCGCATAAGTCTAAGTCCGTACTAGAAGTTCGGAAGGGGGGGGGGGGGGGGATCCACACCAAAGCTTGCACACCGTCCCAAACCAACTTCTTCTTCCACCAATAACAAATTAAAGTTTTACTTACAATAATTCTCGCCGTGCAGTAGAAATTTACCAAAACTGTAGCGCCTTCGGGTACCCGGGCTGTAGACTCGGCGTAGGTGACGTATGTAGCACAGTCAAATGGCAGCGGTCTCCGCACTTCGGAGCGAGGTGCATTAACACTCGCGACTCACGAGAAGTTTAAGATCGCTTTCGGTAAATACGTTGCCGTTCCTTGCAAATTATTAAAAAAAATAAACCAGCTGATGCAGGCCGCAGCCACGATGGGTCCGCGTAGCAGTCTCCAGGGTTAACAGTTCACAACGACCGTGTGGGTCGCGTCCCTACTCCCGTGCACAGAGCTACACCGACACCACATATTCACAGCTGTTCCGTCGTCGGTCTACGCCCGCAAGCCACTGTCGTCTCCAGTCTCCAAACAGTCTCTTCCCTGCATACGTCACACACCCGTGACATCATCCACCTCCCTCCGCTAATTCCCCTCTTTCATACGTGGACAAGTCCATTTAACATAGGTAAATGGCCGTACGGAAAACCAAAGTCTTTGATTAATTTTAACTGAGACTTTTGAAGACGTAAATAAAAATAAATATGAAAGCATTAACTAAAAAAAATTACGTTAACATTAAAATTAAACATAATTACACATTAAACATAAGTGTCTCACCATATTTTAAAACATCTTAGAAGAGTATTTATTTCATTATTTACAGATATTCATTTGCTAATGTTAGAAACGCACTCATATTTTTCTAAACAGTTTTTCATGGAAATGTACATTTTGTACTATGGACTATTTATTTTCAGTTAGACATAGGGTTAACTTGGAAACATAACCTATAATTAGTATGATTATGATTATATGATTATATGATTATAATTAGTATAATTATAGGTAAATTCAAAACTTGAAACATATTTCTGTACATTTTTAGTAGTTTACGACAGCCGGTACTAGCACGATGTTTTTCTTATGCTCCAAAGAATTATATGCTTGAAACTTCAGGATTATCTCTCTCTATCCTACAGATATTCGAGACTAGTGCACCCTGTCAGCGAAAATCGAATTAAGAAAAGCGGCTGTATTGCACCCCTACCAGAAAATGTGTGCGACTTTTGCAGGCTCTAGCAGCTTATTCAGAAAAAAAAAACCTAGTAACAAATACTTAATATGATCTCTCAGTTGATGCATTGTATAATACTTTGAAAAACCATCAGAAATTTCACAGCTAATAGTCTGTTTTTGTTATTTATTGACTGACCATTAAGACAAATCAGTTAAAGTATTTCCTCTTCAACTCTCACATATACGGGTTACTACCCAACCACTGTACCCAACCACTGTACATTAACAACCCATTGGTGAACTTCGGAAACAAGATGAATGCCGTGAAGCCATATAACATGGCCGACGACAGCAGATGTCATAAAATCAATATGGTTGCTGACGACTTCAAGATTCATACCAATGTAAAATTCCCACATCCAGATAAATATTACACTGTACTCAATAGGTCTAATATCTTAAGGGTAGTATAATTTTTGTCTTCCTGCTACTGGAGTCGGAGTGTGTATGTTGATAGGGTCAATGAAGATTGTGATGATTCACTGAGGCCAAAACAATGGAAACAATGCATTATTATAAATTATTCTGATCCAGCATATGACGGACACTGGGACGACGACGATAATGAGTATGGTGTAAAAATGGAAATTTTCAGATATCTTAAAAATAATAATAAAAATTCAAGGAATATGTCACCAGCAGGTGAGATTGAATACACACCATGGAAAGATCCTAACATATTAGTCGACAAGTTAAGAATTCTATTAATTTTGCTTAGGGGAGGAAACTAATCACACCTCAACGAAGTAGTGATAATACTCCGTAAACTAAGAAATGCAGGCTACACACAATAAAAACATGTTTTAACTGCTTATGTATAAATTTGAAGAAAAAATTGTTTGGTTCGAAGACTTTTGGCCTATACGCCTAACATTGTACTCGACCTAGTTGGAAGGTTAAACGGGTTACTTCCGTCAAAACATTTATCGATTACTATAAAGTGGTTTGACTTCAAATAACTCGAATATACTTAGACCCATTCTAATGAATTTTTATAAAATAAAATCAAAAGAAAGAATTATTTAATGTTAATTTATGGGCGCCAACAACTTCTAAGTAGTTGTAATAAATTGAATATTTGTATGAATTAAAAGGAAACAAGAAAAGGGTGTGAATGTTTTGACTTAAATATGAATGCCACAATATTAGTATAATGAACGGAAAAGAAAGGTTATTACTTTTCAGTGTCATTCCATTAATATAACGTGATATACATGGTTTACTTCATACCAGTAAAATATCGTCAAACTAATTGCACCTATGTTATTAAATGTCTTCAATTATTGAATGAATTATGTACAAAGTGAAGTAATTGTCATTATCATAACTATTCAGTAGGTAGAGCAGGGTATGTCGTGGTGGTATCGATAGATTGATAGATTATATGAAACACTATATTTTAAATAGTAATTCAAGTTATAAGAGACGTCAACATTCTGGTATTAGAAGAAAACTGGTGTTTAAAATTACTTTAATGATTTTAAATATTCCGGGGTTTTGTTCTGAAAAGCTCGTGAATTATATGAGATTCCTTAAGAAAGATACGACCGATCTGTAGTAATAGTTCAGGGTAATAGAACTATCTAGTACGGTTTCTGACTCCTTAATACTGGAACTCCGCATCGAATGATGCATCTTCATCCTGGGAACACCAGCGCAGTAGTTCCGCGACTTCGTCCTGGGAACGCCTCTCGGTGGTTCTGGATGGACTCGAACTGATGATTATTCCGTAGATTTTCTATTTCTTCGTCCTGGGAACGCCTGAATCATTCTTGTAATCTTCGTAGAAGTTGTACGTTCTCTTCATCCTGGGAACGCCTGAATACTTCTTGAAATTCTTCGTATAAATGATCTATTTCCTTCGAACTGGGAACGCTTGAATAATTATTATAATCTTCGTATAAGTTGTCCGTTCTCTTCAAATCAATAAATATTTTCCAATTCTCTGTAGAATAAATTTCTCATATTATTTTATACTATTCTTCTAAATAATTAAAATACCATAATTTACAATTTCTTCTGTATCGCAATTATACGTCGTGCTTCTACGATGGTTCGAATATTAATTCTCGTTTTCTTTTCTCCGTCAAAATTACCAAACAAAATTTTTATTTGCGAGAAATAGTTTTTGTTCGACTGTCTTCGTCCAATACCCGAGTGCTTAACAAAATTTAGTTATATAATTACGCATGAAACTTGAAAATACATTTCTTATTGGCTTAACAAAATATCTAATTACTTGAGCAAAGAAGTTTAATACTAAAAGATAAACCTGCAAAAATTATTAACTAATGGTTCATAGAGAAAGAAAGACACGTACACTGAGGTGACAATATAAAATATAACACATTAATTTTGTTCCTCCATCTTGTTCTATAAAGTTCCCAAGTTCAACCTTTATAAGGTATTCCATATACTGAAAATTTAGACTTCCATAGTAGGCAGAGCACCAATGCATTTATTTCTTTAGACATGTATCTTGTATAGAGTCGGTTTTCGTAGAGAGAATTATTTATAACTTCATGAAGGCAATGGGAAACCGAATTTAATTTTATTTTAAGCTTTAGTTACTATTATCCCTGGCCGAGAAACGAATCAAGGACGAACATTTATTTAACTTATTCATTACATTACCTACATTATTTGTTTTAATTTTTTTAGAATATCTAGGTCAATAATTATTAATTTCAATATGGTGGTCAATGTCATCATTGGCTGACTGGATGTTGGTATATGAGGAATTTAAGCAGCTTTAAGGATTTTTCACAATATTAAATTAAGATTAAATTTTTTGCATTAAGCAAGGATCGAACCGAGATAAAGAATAGATTGCATCAATCAGAAATATAATGTTTGATATTTCTAATAATGTATGAAACTTTTTCCGAATTTCTATCTAAATGATTACAGTTTTTCCAAATGGCGGTCCAGATGGCCTACAAGACGGTGGATGTCAAGGTAGCAAAATATTTCTTCACTCTAGCAGTTCAAATTTTATCAAATATTGTGGCAGCACTCTCTGGGAGATGGCATATGTACTACGTGACACTATTACGCCGTGAATCGATTACTGAAAACAAGATGGTGGCTGCGCACTCTAGCAGACGATGTGTGTTAAGTAGCATTCCTGGTAGGAAGTATTGAAAATAAATACTGCGGTTTGGTCTCGAACAGGTGATGCTATTACTCCTTCAAATTACAAAAATTACAATTCCGAATGTGTGTCACTTTTCATATACCCCTTATTAATTTTCGGTCTGGTAAATGTCTCGATAGCCGTGGGTCAAAGGCGTATGTTTTCCAACCCAGAGGTCCAAGCTGTCATAGTTCGAATCATCCCAGTTCCAATGTATTTTGTATGAAAATGTTAGTAGATGTAATGGAACATCGACCTTATATGCATGAGACAGAGCGCTGCTGGCGCACTCAAACGGCAGAAACAAATATGGCGGTATCCAATATGGTGGCCTCCAGCAGAACAGAACAAACTAAGATGGTGGTCGCGATGTCGTCCAAAATAGCGTCCTCCAGCAGACTATAAGATTGTGTCTGTGTTGTCAGAATCGAAAAATGTGTTTGTGACAACAGATCCATTAGAATTCAAGATGGTGACTGTAACGAAAAGTGCATCGATGACATCATGCACATCTAAAATGACAGCCGTAATATTATTGCAACGTTCGATTTCAAGATGGCGATATTCAAGTTGGCGCCTGAGGTCAAGGTTAAAGTCAAAGGTCAAGATCAAAGTCAAAGGTCAAGGTCAAAAAGAACATCCAAGATGGCCTCTGTGACGTCATATGTCAGTCGGTCACTGATACTAGCCACATCCAAATCCAGTAGCAGGAGGAACCAAGATACACTACTCTTAATGTTTCAAGTGGGATTTCACCTCCGCAGCTGCTGCCCTCTGAGCATTGCCACCCATCCACATTTTATAAACATTTTATCCAAATTTATACTAATTGTTTACTGCCAAAACTAGTGTTGAATAGATCGGGAAGTTATTAGTGATAACCAAAAATTTTCTAAATTTCTTTAGGCTTAAAAACAGGCAGCATCGTAACATGTGTGCCTAATTTATTCCCACGATGTTTCATCGTTAATTTTTTCAAACATAACTTCATATCAATTAAGTGCAGTGTAATAATGTGTGATCTCGGCTTCGGCTTATACGTTATGTTGTTACACCACGACACTTTTCCATCGTCTATCTGAAGTGATGTTAATCTCAATGGGCTCTGCGAATCTCGGAGCTTTTTCTCCCGCAGGCAGGACTGCATATGGAATAATACTATTATCACTACAGCAAGATTTACAAGATTTAGGAAAATTGTAAACAAACTGATGTGAGATGTGCTGTCTTTACGGGAAGCCTTCTTTTCACAGACGAGAGAGCCAAACCCCCGATCGTGCCTCTTCGTTTTTTTTTTTTTGGTTCAATGTAACTCATGACAACTAATGGTTAATTAGGTTAGGTAAGCTACATTATAAATACATTAAAACATTGGACGGTTGATTTGGTTAGGATAGCTACATTAAAGATACTGTGAAATCATGTAAACGGTTTCCTAGCCCTGGATAGCTACATATTGAAAAGTTATTTGCTAAGCAACAATAAAATGATTTTACAATATTTTTAATATAGCTATACTTTCCTAATATAACAAACCATCCACAATGTTTTCAAGTATTTATAATGTAGCTAACCTATCCTAATCGACCGCAAGACTTAATGCCACACCGGCTTATACAATGAGATTGAACGGAAATAAAAGCGAGCATGAACTTCGGGGAAATTCGGGTGTGGCTCTCTCGTCTGTGAAATGAAGGCTTCCCCTGTCTTTACTACTACCTCACCTCAACATGGTTAGTTGCTTCATACCAAGCTACGGCTCGCCTCTCGACACACCTGTTACCGCGAAGCGACCACAGTCATGAACCCTCACGCTAGTTTACCCGACGCTTTGTTTCCAAACCTCAAAACATTTTACTGCTAGTTCAAGGATATGAATAGCATTTCACTTCCACTGAAAACCACACGTCACAAACACACAGACCATTGTACTGATTTACTGACCAACAACTGCATGACCATAAACACAATAGTTGCACTCGAGAAGAGTGAAGGCTAACAGCAAGAGTGTGGTAATTTTATCTGCTGCAATTTTTTAACAAGTTAATAAAGCTGTCGGTTTTAGAGTAGAAAACATTTTTCAGTTCCTGCATTTGTAATTGTTCATTATTTTGTGTAATAATTCATGTAGTCCCGTTTAGTCTAATAGATAGCATGTTACTTGAATATGAAACTGATTCGGAGTAAAAGGGCAATAATTTAGAGGAAGAACTTACACCACTGCTACGTCTACGTCTACTTCTACTACTACTATTACTACTACAATTTCTACTACTAATATTAATAATAATAACAACAACCAATATTTTCTTGTATTTTTAGAAAATGTACTTAAGTTTCCTCTCAGACGCCTCAAACCAAAAGGTCAGCACAAAACCATTGTCAACTACAGTCAACAAGTAAAAATAAAAGACAATTTAGATGTTTAAAATTTTCTGGAGACAAACACGCAGTGCACTAAAGAAAACAGATAAATTACTGGGCATAGTGTTTAGGAAAATAAGTCAAACTTTGTGAGAAGAAAGGGATTTAGATTTTTATATTTATGCAGTGGAAAGAGATAAGGAGGAAGTCTAAACTCAAACCGTTCTTGTTTAAAAGATCCTGAAAATTGATACAACCAGTTGCTTGGATTTAATAGGTTGGTATTAAGAAAATACTACTAATGGTTTCAGAAGTATCTGAAAAGCATTTACAGATGATTTTCATAGACCATGGAAGGTCAAAGATATCGATACATGGTTTAAGGGGTATAAAGGATATTTAAGACTAAAAGTTTGTTTCTGTTTGATTACCATTTGGTTTTAGACTTATATTCTTTTATAAATTGCCTACATTTAGAGAAATTAACTAATGTTATTTTGGTAAAGTAAACAAACATAAAAACCTAAATTACAACACGTGAATAACAAGTGTTTTTTATCACTGGAGTGTTGTTGATGTGTAATTGTTAAGCGAGAGTCGCTACCAGTAGGGCCATGACGCCTGGGTGGATGGGTCGAGGGTTACGGCAGGGACAGACGGTGGCTGTACCTGGACTATGGTGGCGACGGCGAGGCCGAAGGCGAGCGCGATCTGCACCACGCTGGGCGAGTAGCCCTCGCTCCAGTGCGCCGTGGTGCTGCCGCAGCCCACCAGCACCAGCAGCAGGGTGCCCAGGAACTCGGCCACCAGCATGCGCCAGATGTTCCTGTTGTCCGTGATGTCCTGCAGGCCCAGCATGGCCTTGGCCTCTGCAACACCCGCCCCTCTCCGTCACACTCTGGCTACTCTCTAGCGCTGGGTAGCGTCGTGGGTGCACGTGTCACACCCTGGCCACTCTCTAGCGCTGGGCAGCATCAGGGGTGCACATGTCACACACTGGCCACTCTAGCGCTAGGTAGCATCAAGGGTACACATGTGGTTGGTTTTTATGTAAAATTGTAAGAGTGTATTTAACACAGTGGATTAATGTGAAAGAAACTTCAAGAATATCGTGTGGTACCACTTCGTGCTGATAAATTTGAGTTATACCACGATGCTGAGATCCAGGCCGTTATCTTCCTCACATGAGCATGGCATGTTAGTGAAATGAGCCACCAATAACCCTACTGATACGACCCCACCATCACAGAACGCCATGCTTAAAGAAGCAATCATGCTGGTCTCCTATCAGCCTAGGACTTGGTAGACATCTTTTCTTTATGAACCAACTCACGGTCAATCAGGCCAATAACAAAGAGTTTCTAATTTCAAGTTAATTTTCACATTATAAGTTAGTCCTGATTTATCTGATTGGGTTGAATCAAGGTAGACTTTTATACTGCACTAAGTCGCAATATGTAGGATGTGAATGGATAACTACAACTAATATTACCAAATTATTTCGTTGCCCAGCGCACATTTAGTGCAGCGAGTGTGCTACGGTCGAGGGAAGCGACGGAAGACGTCTCAGAGATGCGTGCTCTGCAGGTGTGGCAGGCAGCTGTGCTGTGTGCTGTGTGCTGTGTGATGTGTGCCAGTGCACAGGTGCGGCACACGCGGAGCGGCCGCGCGCGTGCACACACAGGTGTGTCAGCTGCCACGTCTACCAACCGCCTGCTGCTGCGCGGGCTCTCACCGCCTCGTGTCGCGGCCGACACTTATTGCAACTTAACAGCGTTACCGCTTAGATAAACAGTGCAGATTTTCATTAACGTGTTCGACATTCAACTTCAATTGTACAGAACTTTTGCGAACAATGCGGCGTAAATTGAATGGGTGGCGGTAAATACCAAAAAAATAAACAATTACGTTCATGGGCATATGTCCGGAATAGCAACCCTGCAAAGTTCAAGGCGCTTGCACGCCACTCCGGTGGGCTGAGAAGGCGAGACGCTAGCTCCCCCGCGGGAAGCAGGCGACAAGTGGGCACAGACTGTAATGTTTATGCATACGTCTAGTGCATCGTCGCCAACTACATTTACAAAAATTTGCTATCTTCCTCTGTTCGCTTTTCGTCTTCAAATCGGAAGTTTCCAAAATATATTTCGAAGGCCTGTCTAAATTTCTTCCAGTTTTCACTGATGTTCCCTTCTAATTTAAATTTTGCTGGTACGTTAAACGAAATCGCCATCTTTACACCGTGACACGCCGCGCCGAGATTGTCAACTAGTGATCCACAGTCATGTTGCCGTTACCAATTCACGTCACCGACTGCGCTAAGTAATGTTTATTTATTTCTCCATTATATTACTACTATAAATACTTCACTACTACAATCGTACATGTTCACATTACTCTTGCTGTACCACATCAGCATCCCAGTCCGCCATGTTTATATTTTCCACTGTCGCCAACCTTTACTCTGTACACTGCACAGACCACCAGTATCAGCCACGCGCTCTAGCAACCAGCAGTCCGGTGGACAGCACAGTGGGTCGTCCCTGCAGTACGTTCACGTGTTTGGCCTCGGCGATCGGCAGTGTTGGTGGTGTTAAAGATTTACGACCAGCAACAGCATGACAGACTAAAGGTCGACCTAACACACATCAGTGACGTAGCAGTGTCGACGCCGGCACGTGATTCCACCGGCGCGCCTGAAAGTATGCCTCTAGGAAACTGGGTGTTGTAGCTCAGACTCGCCCGGCGTCCGACCGTGGCGGTGCCTTCGCCGCACCGTGACCGTCAGTTTTTATCCCAAGTTAAAAAATGAACGATGAAATCCTTATCGAACTAGTGCGCGATTATCCTGTGCTCTATGACTATGATCTTTCCAACCCCAAGTACATGAACACGAATTTTAAGAATAAAATCTGGAGCAATATACAAGAGGAAATTAAAACAACTGGTAAGTATGTTTTAATTAATTTTATGATTTTTTACAGTAAACAAAGTTACCTAAATTTAAACAGTATTTGAGTGTTATTTTTAACTTACAAACTTATGAGATTCACGTAAAATTTAGCCACTAGGATATCGGTGCTACCAGGAGCTCGGCGCTACCAGAGGTACGGTGGTACCAGGAGCTCGGCGCTACCAGAGGAACGGTGCTGCCAGAGGCACGGCGCTGCCAGAGGCACGGCGCTGCCAGAGGCACGGCGCTGCCAGAGGCACGGCGCTGCCAGAGGCACGGCGCTGCCAGAGGCACGGCGCTGCCAGAGGCACGGCGCTGCCAGAGGCACGGCGCTGCCAGAGGCACGGCGCTGCCAGAGGCACGGCGCTGCCAGAGGCACGGCGCTGCCAGAGGCACGGCGCTGCCAGAGGCACGGCGCTGCCAGAGGCACGGCTCTGCCAGAGGCACGGCGCTGCCAGAGGCACGGCGCTGCCAGAGGCACGGCGCTGCCAGAGGCACGGCGCTGCCAGAGGCACGGCGCTGCCAGAGGCACGGCGCTGCCAGAGGCACGGCGCTGCCAGAGGCACGGCGCTGCCAGAGGCACGGCGCTGCCAGAGGCACGGCGCTGCCAGAGGCACGGCGCTGCCAGAGGCACGGCGCTGCCAGAGGCACGGCGCTGCCAGAGGCACGGTGCTGCAGGCTCGCGGCGGCTCGGAGAAAGGGCGGTCCGCTGGCCGCGCCTCGGGCCCCGCCAATCTGGGCCGATGACATGTCTGCGCTCTGTTGCAACATGGCGGTGCTGCAAGACCGCATCAGCCGCCTGACAGCTCATCACTCGCCCTGCGCGGAGCCTGCCTCCTGTCTGCGCGCAGCTCATCACTCAGCCGGCTCTCATCGCCTGTGACACGGGCAGTCTGTGCCTCTGTGCCGTCTGGAGTTCAGTCAGTGAGAACACACATGTTTATATCGTTAGAGCTTACATTCAGTGTGTACTTTGCAGCCGCAATTAATTCTCAGTGCTATTCCATAATCAGCCAATCAAATTGAAAATGAGTTATAGGTTTAAAAAACTCCTTTAGTGTCAATAATATTCGCAGGCTTTCACGGCCATTGTCTGAAGTTTCGGTAGAGTCGCCGAAACGTCGGTGAATTATTCGCCAAGGACACGGTTACAACCCAGAAGCCAAGCTACTATTTAAGTGTCATAAAATTGAAAATAACAAAAATTAAAAATTGTTTTAGTTTAAGAAACTAAAAAAACTGTCCCCCCACCCATCTCGTCTGTCTAAAGTGCTTTGGTTATCAGTCTCTTCCTCATGACCGTCACTTCGATCCGGGCGGAGGTATGACGTCAGATCTGGCGGTCCGGTCCCTGACTGAGCACCCCCCCCCCCCCAGTTTCAGGCCAGCCGCGGTGGCTCTCTGGGTACAGCACTCGCCTCCCACCACGAGGGCAGGGTCTGCTTCCTGGAACTTGCGCGAGACAGAAACGTGGCGGACGTTTCCGTGTTTCCTCGTGTTGCTCCCGTGCTTTGTGGATGGACGTGACGTGAAACCTGCTCTCGGTTCTTGCAGGGGTGCACCAGACACGGGCTGGTGTCAAAGTTATGACCACTGCAGTCGCCTCGTGAAACAAGAAGTTGCCTATCCCGGTTATCTGTTAGTGAATGTCGGTTTGGAAAGTTATGACAATGCATTTTCGTGTACTGGGGCGTACGCAGGTGGGGAAGGAGGTTATATGACCCTCTTTCCATGAAATTATAAAATATCTATCTTCCTACCAAGAAATGGAAATAATTTAAAAGCAAACAGCGGGATCATTCCGAAGTGGATTTCTGTTCATGCCGGAAATGGGAACGAATATCTCGCGATTAAAGAACAAATATAATCTCCAAGACGACGGGCCCAGTTCCCCCCCCCCCCCCCCAACTCCCCCGCGTGGGTATGACGAGGGGAGTGGAAGAAAGGCAACCCTCATTGCTTTAGGGGGAGGGGGTATCTCTCACTCCTACACTCCAGAGACCGTTCACAGTACTACAAGCTTGTAATAACCAGGTAAACATCACAACAACCTTGTAACAACCAAGTACGCTGCACAACAAGCTAGTAACAACCAGGTACACTGCAGAGTCTGTGAAAATACCTACTAACAACCCATACACCACACTTTGTACTAGCAACATAACGTTAAAAGATGCAACACTCGCCATAGTGTTTCACAGCTCGTTACACGCACGTCGCCTCAAAGTCACAAATGTGACCTTCTGTTTGTGTCACTCGGAACATTACATATCCGTTGTTGTAACGGGTATATAATTGAATATGATCTTCAGTACGATACACGCATGTTGCCTCAACGTCATAAACGTGATGTTCTGACCGTATCACTCGGCACATGTACATGATCGTTGGTGACATTGTTTAATGTATCTTTCAGCACGTCACGTGCACGTTGCCTCAAAGTTATAAATGTGGCAGTTTGTTTGTGCCACTCGGCACATTACTTGTTTGTTGGTGTAACGTAAAAAGTGCGATGTCTTTGTGTATTTCAACACGTTACACTCACGATACCTGTAATTTATAAATGTAACATTTTTGACGTGACAACGTCTAATAAATCGATGAACCCCGGCTGCACGCACGAAAAAGTGTCCCGTTACGCACATTGTTCCGTTACGCTGTGTCCCGTTACGCTCATTGTTCCGTTGCGCTGTGTCCCGTTACGCTGTGTTCCGTTACGCTGTTGGCGAGTGCAGTAATAATAGGTTATGTTAGAACTGACTAAAAAATTATGGTGATTCATATAATTGATGATAGATATTTTATTACAGTTTATTTATATGAAAAGTTGTTCATAATTATATTTAAACTTTATAGCTAAACGCCAGTTTTTAAAATTAATTACAAGTCATCTACACGTGAACTGTTTCGTCGACTGTTTATAAAGTGAAGTGAAAAGGTAATGTGGTTTTCATTGCTTATTACAACAACAATTTCGGCAATAAAGGTTAATTATTTTTGTTTTGTTTGGAACATTTTATATGACTCTGTTGCTGCTTGAAATATGCGAGAAATGTGCTTCCTGGAACGTGCGGGCAACGTTTTGCCTGGAACGTGCAAGCAATATGTTGCTTGGAATGTGCGAGCCACGTGCTTCCTGGAACGTAGGGCAATGTGTGGCCTGTAAAACTGTGAGAAGGGTATTGCCTGGAATGCGTGGTGTGGGCAATGGGCTGCCTGGAACATGAGGAAAATGCGTTGCTTGAAATGTGCATGCAACATACACCTGGGACGTCGTTGTTCTATGACTTTAAGATAGTCCCGCATCAGTCAGTGCATATCGCGCCTGTACATTGCAGTACATTGCAGCAACGTTACAATGTTACAGTGAGACGTGTAGGTAACGTGCATACAACATTTAAATGCTTATGGAAAATTTCCTAAAAAAAAATATTGTAAACTGACTAAGTTTTCACAAGTTTACTACTTATGAGCTTGTTATGGCTACTAAAATACATGCGATATTGCCTTACAAACTCGTAGGTGTCATCTTTTAACTAATAATTATTTTCCTACTTCATTGGTAGTTAGGTAACATTAATTTACAGGTTTCAAAAAAAATTATTCTTAAAATATTTGTGGTCTAGTTTCTGCGCTAATGAGTTAAAATAAAAATTGCCGATGAAGTAGAATCATGATGAAGATATTTATGCAGCAACTAAACAATAATAATGTTTACCAGTAAAATAATTAAATGAGATTAGTTTGAAATCGAGTGTTAGTTACAAATTTGTTTATGTTGCCAAATATTGTTAATTATATGTGTAGTTATGTTTCTCTAATCTGGTTTATTTCAAGTGTTGTAAATACAAATGTCATAGACAACTGAAACTTCTTATTTGTTAGTAACAACATTAAACGCTTGCAGCCATGGTATTCTCACCTGGAACTCACTGGGCCTTCATGTTTACACCGCACTACGCAGTTGCTACAGCCTACACCGGGAAACAAGCCAGCCAGATTGGCGACAAGAACAAGGTAGAGTGAAGAAAAGCAGGGAAGAGCAGGGCAAAACAGACATAGCAGAGCAGCGAAGAGCAGAGAATAGTATAGTGGAGGGCAGTAAGCATAACAGAACGGGACAGAAAACGACAGAAAGGACAGAAAACGGCAGAAAGAAGGGTAGAAAGCTGGGCAAAGAAAAGCAGGGCGAAATCCTTCGCTAACGTTCTAAAAAAAAGTGCTGGTTCACAACTAAACAAACAATTGATATACTAGCAACGAAGTGTGCACCAAGACATGATTGTTATAGTACAAGAGTCTTCCATGTCTCTATAAGTAGTAGAAAATAGGGAGTCTAATGCCAGATTCAGGGTGTGGAAACTGTGGATTGGGTCAATGACCAGCCGCCATCTTGGCTTTTTAGGGAAAATTTCTACAAAATTCCTCAAAAACTATTAAAAAAATCCTCAAAATGACTAAAAAAAACTTCCCAATTTCGAAGTAAATTTCCCTTTCCCAAAAATGCTAAAGGGGCCATTCTCCTGAGATAAAAGCAATTTTTCTCAAAGAGGGCCTATTTTCTTTTAAGTGGGGCCATTTTACTGAAAGGTCCCATTTTAGACCATGACCTTGACCATCAAATTTAAACTATTCAATTTTTTTCTAAGAATACCGAAATAATTCCAAAATATAAGTGAAAAATTATTTATTAAAAACATTACATTACTTAATCGATTACAGACTTCGGTTCGATTCCCGCCGATGAATAATAAATCAACATCCATCCACAATATTTACCAAGCAACTGACACGAACCACTAATACTCAAGGTATATGTTATTTCCACCATTATTAGGTCATGTTAGCCATCTTGGATCTGCAAAGATCTATCCTAGGTACGGGGAGTCCTAGGCCTTACGCAGCCCTAGACTCTGCTGGTCCAAAGGCTCTGCGGGGCTCTTGTATATGTGGAGCCCTGGATAATTCGGAGCCTTGGACAATTTACTTAGCCCTAGATTATACGGGGCCCTAGACCATTTACTTTTGCGGGGCCCTAAACTCTGCGGAGCCCAACGCCATCTTTTTTTGCGGGGCCCAGACGTTTTGAAGAGGAGCCTGACCAGGAGGCCTGGTGGGTATAAAATACCTTCAGTAAAAACGGGGGTCAGGGCCCCTCATCCAAGGAAAAAAAAAAAAAAACTAAAAAAAAAACTTAATAAAACATTTTTGTAGAAACTTGTAAATCAAATTTTAATTGTGTTTTTGCTCATTTATCTTACGAAATTGAGATATTATTATATTAATTTAAGTAAATTACTTTCCCTGTATATATTAGATAGAGGTTTACTATCAATTGACATACCACAGGACAGGTGTGTAGGTATAGAAGGACCAGGGCGATACCCTGGCTAGCTGTCCCTGGGTCGCTTCTTCGTGCCACATTCTGGCTCCTTGAGTATCACTCCTTGCATGCATTGGATAAACATATAGCCACAGCTCTAAATATATTATTATTAAGAGGCCGTGTCAGTAAATGTTTATTTCCAATATTCGGCTCTATAAGTTCTCTCTTTTAACAGTGAGATTTAGTGGCTTATTCAACCGAAGTAACTGTAGCCGCAGCGCGTGATATAGCTACTATACCCTTATCACATGATTAGTAGGAAGGTTAACAGCTCCAGCTTACTCGACGAAAAATGTATCTGGTTCCTCGACAATCTGAGAGGATGACAATCTGATCGGCGGCTCACAAGGAAATTGCGGATGTAAGGATTCAGAGTCAGGAAACCTCACATTTACAACTGTAGTATCAGTCGTATCTAAAAATTTTAATACTTTAAACGTATCGGAATACAATTAATCTTCAAACATGTGGTAATTATTCTTTATCTGGATGTAATATTCCGTGAAAAATAATGTTAGTTGACATAAAAAGTATACGAAATTCATCATGTAACGTTTTAAAAGGATAATAACATAAATTCATATGCTTAGATATTGCATATGCATTACACACAATCCAAATACAATCTCACTTAAGTCAGACTACCTAATTTTATACCATGCACCATCATACAGTTTAACAGAGGTAGGAGAACCTCTTATCGGCGTTGTTTCAAAGAATTTAAATTTACATATATTACTATTGATCTTATTACGATATGTATCTTTATGAATACGAATTTACAAAAAATTGTTGAATTGATTACATAACACTTTAACATTACACAAGACTAAAACACTAACGAAACTTAATTTTATATATTGCTGTAGCATATTAGAAGACGAAATAACTCACAAGACTAACATTAAGAGGGCTGCATTACAAATTTACTTTACAGAGGAGAAAATATCCTTTAAAGATATTTCATTACCTCATTGATTACATAATACTGCCGTTTATGTGATCTAGATATAAAGTATTGAAAAAATATATTCCATTATGTTTATGTAAATATTTAGAAAACGTTATTGCTTATAGATGCTCATTATTTAAATAATAAAGAATCTTTTACTTTTATGTACCTACTGAACAAACAAAATACTTATAAGTTAATAAGAATAAGCTTAGTTGAGTAACATCTTCAATTTGTATTGAATTCAATGTACATATCGAAAATCATGTACAATGAAGGCAACGGATTGAATTCAATAAATATTTGATCTTGTGAAACGGCCATAATGGTGATGTAAATAATTATAGATGCGCACATGCATTTTGAGAGTCCGTATAAAGGCTATTACAATTCTATAAGTACACATTAAAATGCTTTTAAAATAGACATGTGTAATATAATTAAAACTTGTTTAAGTAAGATCATCACAAAAAAATGAAAATCCTTCAACAGTAAGATATGTTTTATAAGATTTTAACAAAACACACATACCATAAGAGAATATTAATCATGCTACATAATTCAACACAAAATACTCATTCCAGTAGGAGCTACGTAAAAATAACTTCTATTTTTATGCTGATAACTTTGTAACTCTGCAAACTTTCCCCTCTGTTTTTCTTTCTTCTAGTTGAAATAAACACCCCACTCTTGCTTGATAAACGACGGTTTTTCCCTGTATAGAAAACACCATGATTTTATTTCTTCCCGATGACAAACAAAAAAGTTGTATGGTCGCGAATAATACATTCGTATGGCGTCACATCAGCGGAATATTCCCTTGGCATAAATGTGTGAAGTCTGTGGCACTTGTGGAGAAGTAAACCTTCGCTCGAACACAAAAACAAATGAACGAACAGCTTTTTTTTTATGGGATGTGCAATCGGAGACCCTTGGGGTGGTTGAAGAGTGTCAGGTCGGTCGCCAGACCAGGTAGTAAAAGCTCAGGGGCTGAGGATAGAAAAGGCCTATCTCCAAATTATTAAGTATAAATGTTGTCATGTAATAGTTAAAGACTTGATTACACCCAGGTTTTTAAACCCATCATGATCATGAAGACACTGATCGAAAGGTAATGTGCAATACATTTCAATGGTATTTTCAGTTTTTGCTAAATAATTATAAATATAAGCAAAATTTCACTGTATTTGGACAAATCAAAATATTGATAATATTATTTTCATCACAGAAATTATATATGATATGATAACTAAATTTGAAAAAAGTGGTTATGTTAAATGTATTGTATACTTTCAGTAGGCAAAATTTCCGGCCCCTACTTCTTATAGACTTTGAGAAAAACTGCCTTTTAAAATAACATTGATATAGATAGGAGCACAAATTTGTGACACGGCCTCATGTTAGTGAGGCGGAATGATAAGCGCGACGCTCGCCGGTGCTTCTAGCGCCGTGTCTCCTCTGGACTGGCGCGCAGTCTTCTCGTCGTCACAGGATAACTGTGACATTTGAGCGGTGACCGTAACATTATATTGCGGAGAGATGAAGATAAAGGTGTAATGCAAGTCCCGTAAGTGCTTTCAAGAATCTGTACCGGTGGTTTTACGCCAAAAATTTCTCTGAAAACATGAGTTTTAGCCATTTTAACTCTTCTAAAAAATACAGTTTAAAAACTTAATCCAAAATCAAAATTACTTTTGGGACCTCAGCGAACTCTTAAATGATTTTCGTAAGCAGACCCCACTCGGATATCTTGAGTAGTCTTGAAATCGCGTTGTTTTTCCTGAAGCTCTTCAAACCGTGTGTGTGCCCGGGTAACGCCGATAAAGTGCTAGTATGTCACAGTGCATTACACTGAAGGTCGTGTTGGTATCCATCAATTTCAATTGTATTCAGCTGCCAGATAACAGCAACACTGAGCTCCAGTGACACGGGTGTCCGCCTTATCGCCGAGCCAGAGCTCCTGGTGATCGTATGACCCGTGTCTTTGTTTGCCTGACGTCTCGAGGGCCGCGCGAGTTGCTGTTGAGTGCGTGCACTCAGAGAACCACGCAGTCATTCTCAAGTATGCGAACTCGGAGAACCGTGTCAGTTTGCGATGAGTGCGTCAGGAACCAGGAGGTACCTAGCTTCTCATCTTGAGGGGGGCGAGTGATGGAGGGTTTCGGAAAGTACTGAATACTTCCCATGCCAGTTTAATGATAAGTCCGGAATTAAGAATAAAATAACAGCCTCAATAAATTGTCATTATTAATGCTTTGTTTGATTCTTAAAAAAAAAATCTCAATAATAAAGATAATTAGATTATTTGTTTTAAATCTATACTATTTTTTAGTTCCAGTTGTTGTTAGGGGACATTTGGGCTGTAGTCAGAATTTTAAGGAGGAGGTCCAGTATATATGCATAACATAATTTTTATGAGTAAGTTTTTTATAACTAAATTTTAAAAGAAAATTTAATGTCACACTTAAATTTCAGGGAATAGTTGACTTAGAACTACAAGATTTGCACATAAGACTTTTTAATAAATGATTTTGGTCGATAGAAGAAAACTGCTCAGTTCATAATTTGACGCTTATTTAACTAATTTCAACACTTTTTTCTCACGTGAAAAATGTTTATTTTGTTAAAAGAGGTCATATATTAAAGTTATTAAATAAGTGAAAATCAACTGTTGAGTTTGCATGAAAGACATACTTCCAGTAACATGTGTACAAACCGGAATTAAATAACTGTAAACAATCGCTGCCGCTTTTGTGTGTGAATTTTGTAGGGCCATAATGGGGAGCAAATATGTTATTGTAGTCCAGCAAGGAGTACAAAAATCCTACAAAAAATCTCTCTGTAACCTTGTACCTTATGTTTACGTGATTTTATTATGCGGTCTACACTTGTTTTTTATCACAGAAGGGAGGGGTACAGACACCACGAAACTTCCCCCTAGCTAGATACCTGGGGGTTGTCCCGAACGTTCCAACCACAGGACCACTACAGTGAGGAACCTGGCCAGGGTCAGGACCATAGTGGCTTGATCCTTGAGAAGGGGGGGGGGGAGGTTGCCACCATCACTCCCACCCCAGCAGTGGTGGATCCAGGATTTTGGTTTGGGAGGGGCTTGACCCAGCTGAGGCTAGGCTTTATCAAGGCAAACACTATAACAATAGTGAACCCAAATGCTTTTGGAGGGGGCTTGAGCCCCTTAGCCCCCCCTCTGGATCCGCTACTGCACCCCAGGACCCGTCACTGTCAGGAACCTGTCAGGGTCCGGATCCCAAAGACCTCCCCTCCTGGTTTCGTACCTGGGAGGAGGTGGTGGTTCCCAAAGCTCCTCAAACAAGGGTCGCCTCTGTCAGGAACCTTCCAGGGTCCGGACCCCACAGACCCACACCCTGACTATGTCCCTAGAGGGGGGGGGGAAGTGGTGGTCCCCAATGCTCAAACCACAGGACCGTCTCTATCAGGAATGTCGCTACAGACCTCACCCCTGGCTACGTCCCCGGGTATGTGGTCCCCAACACTTCCACCACAGGACCACCATTGTCAAACACGGCCCCACAGACCTCCCCCTAACACTGTCCCTGTGTGGATGGGTTCCATCGCTACCACCACAGGAACGCCTCTGTCAGGAACGTGGCCTGTGCTGGAACTTCTACCGTCCAGGATTTAGAAGAAACATTCAACAAGCCTTCTCTGATTACTTAGCTACACAGGTTTACAGTGAGGTTGTTTTAAAACGATTTTTGTAATCCACAGTGGGCTACAATGATGTATTTCCTCCCCATTAAAGCCCGACACACCTCATACATGGAAGCGACAGGAATTGTGTTTCCCAGTAGTCTATTTAATTCCGGTTTTACCAATTGTTTCTCTACGTTTTTTTCTTTCATACGAACTTATACTCTTGTTTCATGCCACATAATTTTTGAATTCGCTGAAATTGCCTGGGTTACCATCTTACAGTTTGGAATTGAAAGTCGGCTCAGTCATCATCATGTTACATAAAATTAATCAACCACGACTATGCAATGGAATTAAACTGGCGAGGCGAAGATTATCGAGGGAAAGTACAAAGGAGAGGATGTATTTATTCCGCGCATCCCGATGATTCCAACGGACTTGCCATTCGATTTTAAACGGCTACAATTCCCCGTACCTCTGGCCTTCGCGATACCATCACCAAATCACAAGGCCAGTCGTTGGAAGTTTGCGGAATTAACTGGGAGTTCCCGTGTTTCGCGCACGGACAACTGTATGTCGCGTGTTCACGTGTCGGGGTTTATTTACGCGCCGGAAAACAAAACGAAAACTGTAGTTTACCAGAGAGCTTTGCATTGACTGTTAACTGCATTTATCTTTCATGTAAATAAAAGACATTGAATTCATTTGAATTGCAAACGAGTTCCATTTAATAACCAAACAAAACCCAAACCGTACACGATGCGGCTAAAATTCTCGATCTCAATGAATTAGAGTTGGAAGGTTGATAAGGATTAATAATCGCTTATGAAGTTGCAATCAATTTAATTTTAGGTGTTGCGAAGTTTATGTCATCTAGTATTGTTATAAATAAGTACTATTATTTTGCTTGTATAGCAGTTTAATTGGTGTTTCCTTTATACCTTTTACCATGACAGTTTCCTTGTCTTATGCGTGCTCATTCTTCAACTTCAAAACGTGTTTGATATTCCACGCGATGTAAATAAGTTCTGAAGGTAGTGATTAATGCAGTCACTTGTGAAACAGGCGTGGAGCCGGGGGGGCTGGGGGGCTGGGGGCTGGGGGTTGCTGCCGCCGAGCGAGGTCCACCCTGACCCTGACCCTGACCGGCAGACAGCCCGCAGTGCCGCAGCAGCTCGGGGTGAATATGCATGAGGGCCGAGTCTGCGGGACGAGGCTGGTCGCGTGCCGCATTCGGCAGCTGGTGCGCGCTCTGCCCCGCGGAGGGGACCAGGCTCCCAGGCTGCTAGGCTGCCAGGCTGCCATACTGCCAGGTTCCCAGGCTCCCAGACTGCCAGGCTCCCAGGTGAGGCGAGGCGAGGCGAGACAATGTCGTCTGATCCCGGCATCACGAGAGGCGCGCTGTTCTCTTCGCTCCAGGTTAGACTTGGCAGTCCATCAGGCCCCTTCACAGCCCGTGGGCCGGCGCCAAGGTCACAGTTACTCACTGCGCCTCCCAGTGGCTGTCAAAGCTACATTCATGACTCTTTCGGGTCATTCAAATGCACTGACCTAATTTTTATTGCAATACTCAAATGCATATATGTTTTTAGTTTATGAAACACTGATTGCTTATTTTTTATATTTTATCAGTAATTGGCTTTTAATTTTTTTAATTTTATTTTTAATTTAATTTTTAGTTTTAGAAAATTATTTGGTAGATTATTTGTACATTACAATAACCACCCATTATACAATGTTATTAGTAATTCCTCAGAATCAGTAAATTACAGAAACGTCCAAAAGTTAAACAATTTTTAAAGAAATATATTGGCAAAAAACAATGAGCTTAAATTCACACGATTAATTTGAATGAAACAGTTATCAGTCAATTCTGAGATGCGAGTAGTGTGATTGGGCCGAGTCTGGTGCAGGGTCCAGGGCGAGGTGCGAGTCAATGACTGGCCAAAATATTGGATTATTACGTCATGACGGCCATGTTGTAAGATCTGGAACTTGACATTTTATCTTAACTGGACCTCAGTTTTTATCTTGGATTATCATGATCCTGTCCGCCATTATGTTTCCTAGAAACGTCCCTCATTTTGTTTCCTACAACCACCTCTCTCTATCTTGGATTCCGCCATTTTGAATTATGATGACATGTCCACCATATTAAAAATACGAAATTATTATCCTAACAAATCTGAAAAATTTAAAATTTAAGGCAAATATTAGGCGACCTATAAGATCACAAAGGATGTGTAAATGCAGATTCTAAAAAAAAAACTACTATCCCAGATCTCACTTATGATTTGGAATTAAAACATAAAAGAAATAAGTAGCTCCTTCGTGGGAAATGAAAAAAAAAATATATTCACACCAAATTCTAGTCGCGTCCATGAAATTGAAAACAATACAGAACGACCTGAAGCTGACAATATCGAAGACTGCGATGAAGCACTTGAAGCTCACAAGATAAATACTGTGATGAAGCTCTGTGACCAAAACGATGGAACAAAACGGCGGCTGGGATCAAAGTCATCTAAGAGGGCCGCCGTGGTAAAGTTTAAGGTCAAGATCAAGGTAATCCAAGATGGCCGCCGTTATGTAATAATCCAATATGGTGGTCGGTCGTTGACCCGCACTTCGCACCTCGCCCTAGATCCTGCGCCAGACTCGGTCAAACCAACCCTACTGATGCAGTTGGATAGAATTCATGAAATAGTTCAGAGATTCTTCCACCTGTGCTCTCTTTTGTGAAAATACTTGAAACAGAGGTAGTGTTGGACTAACTCAAAAGTATGTTGATAGCATTGTCCATTATCTTAACGACGGAAATGTTGAATGCTGTTTGGAATACGTGTGGGCGTCTGCTGTGTATTTGAGGAACTGGTAAAGACCACCGTTACGCTGGTAGACTCAAAGCTACAGATCCGTTCATAAGCGTGAGTCTCGCCGTGACGCTCGGCCTCAACTGTAGCCTTGTGTCGCCTCCCCTCAGCTGCCTGACTTATACGAGATGCACACCATCATTCAGTGTTCACTTCAGTCTGAGGCCCAAAGTAAAAGCTAGAATTCACTTGATGTCTGAATGCGGTGGAACGTGGAAACGGTGACCAATCATGAGCAAGTGTACCAGCCATCGACGTCAGTAAATTACAAATACAACACCTCAGCACTCAGCTGCTATGTTTTGGAATGCCGGTTGGTTTTGAAAGTTGTTCGTGTGGTTCTCCTCCGAGACAGGCATAAGTGAGTCATCAGAGTTAACCCTACTGCAAATATGATATGTCTAAAACTTACAGGAAATTTTTTAGACGTGACAACGTCTAATAAATCGATGAACGCCGGCTGTACGCACGAAAAAGTGTCCCGTTACGCACAGTGTCCCGTTACGCTCATTTTAAATTGCTCTTTGCTAACCCGTTCCTCCTAGCATTGCTGCAGAGTCCGTGGCACAAATATATTATTTTTTACTGCATCTTGGTGTTGGGTAAGCCATTTTCCTTCACATCATCCTTGAAACACTCCCATTCGTTTCCTACTTTTCCTATCATCGTCCTATCCTTAACAGAATAACACATATTGGAAGAAGTTAAATAGCAAACATGTATAAAAGTTATAGTTAAAATAATCTCTTCGTTAAAGTAATAAACATATTTGAATTAATGAGTGCAAATAAAAGTAAATGAATCAATTAAATTGTAGATTTCATTTCACTCCTTCTTTGTATCCATACAAAATAGTTATAATTCAATAAAAATGATTCAATTTTATTCATAAAAGTATGCAATCATTTCATCAATGTTTTGCTATGACGTCACGTTAAACTATCGTCCGTAAACCGACTTTACAGACAACCAGTTTTTTTCCTGATTAGCAAGAATTGAATCCGCACGGTTCATAGAGCGAACCTTGGACTTCGCAGCTCTGAGACTTCCATCGCGCCGTCTTGCTCGTCATAGCCTCGAGAGAGGTTACTTCACTTCTGCGGCGCACTTCGTGTGGCGGCGCTTGCTCGTAACCCAATAGGGCCGGGTTCGTCAGACCTTCGGCGGTCAATGGCAGACCAGTTCCTAGCTCAGTTGTGCTGAAACTGTCGGGCCGATACACCGAGGAAAGTGCAGGATAACACGTTCACAAAGACGCTTGTTGAGAGCGGCAAGGTTGCGCGAGTGCTTACCGGGCATGACGGACTTTCTCCTTGAACCAGGTAGAAAAAAAAAAGCGTGTACATCCTGAATGCATAATACAGTAGTTTTATGGGAGAAGGCGCCGGGTGGCGAACTGCCTCTCATATTCAGCACCGACGGTGAACCACGTGCAGTAGGCTGTATGCATGGCGGGCAGCAAGAGAGAGCTGTTCTGACAGCGCCCAGCGAGGCCCGGCTATCTGTGATAAGCCTCACTGCTCGCAGATAGCTCGGCCAGGGACGAAACATAGCCATATCTTTAATAACGTGAAATATTATAAAGAGAGAGTGCGTGATATGGTATGTTTAAAGAAGTAAACTCAAATACTACTCGACCAATTCAAATACTTTCCGTGTTAAAAAGCTTCATTATTTCAGCATGCACAGATATTACGTATTATTAATTGTTAAATGTTGTGTAAAATAGAGCAATATTCAAAAGGGAACAACTACATTTACCGCTTACTTGGTGTACGCCGATGCAACCGTTACAGATCTAACACAATAACCACGTGGTGTCGCCACAGACCGAGGTCCACGTGTGTTCCAAGTATGCTATTTCGCACATATGATATGCAAGTGGAAGTGAACATAATATTATGATCGAAATAGAATAATTCTGCGATTATGTTTGCTATAATATTGACACAGCATTGGTTAAACAAATTACATTCTAAAGGCTAAACACACAAAACAAAATGTGAGCTAGTATTTCAATTCTCGCCAATGATGTGTAAACAACTGAACTTGATAACAAGCAAATTATTGTGTTCTCATGTTGCAAATAAACTTATAATACGAAACTCGGACAACATATGTTACGCAGGACTCTTATAAAACTTAACTATAATTCTGTTCAACAAGATGGTACTCAGGGCTAACCGAACAACAGGAGTACCGAACCCGTCGCATGTAAATACCTCGAAGCTGAACCAGTGACATTTCCCCCCTAGACAGGAATAATTATCATCGCCTGCACTTTTGAGGTTATACTTCTTAAGGGTATTTGAGGGTTAAATTTTAGTATGAACCAGAAATGCAATGAAATAAGCGCGCATTACACAATGGAAATTTAATATATTGAAAGTCCAATGCGCAAGCATGCAGAAACTGCTATAGCCACGAGCAGAAGTCGTCAAGATGGCTGACCCACGTGTGACAACATGCACCAGATTATATATTAACTTTTGCGAACATCGGGGATTGTACTAAGCGTATTGGTGTGCCAAAGTTAAATTTATGGTAGTGAAACTATCCTGGAATAAATTTTGTGATCTTGAATAGTCATAACCAGATATAATCGCAACTTAAATAAGTACCTATAATTGATTAGCCAGGAAAATTGTGTTGAAACAAACATGGTTTCAAAGCATTACGAACGCTACGCTATCTTATACGTATTTTTCAATCTAAAAGTGGTCGTATAATAGACACATTAAAATAAAATTAACCTGAAACATTCTAATACACATATCATAACACTAAGTATGGGTATTTAAATTTGTTTTTGCTTAAACGACAGAAATCAGTCTGTAAATACTTCCCGGTGATTCAACACTTAAGATGTAAAAATTTCATCACGAAGTTTTTTATTCAACATGGCGTCAAATATATGTGGGCTAACAATTTGTTATGTCTAAAGTATGACAAACGGTGCGCTATCTCTTCATTCAGTGTTAACTAAGAAATAAATGTCAAAATTGTAATGCGTATTTTTTAAGTTATTATTTCTGTTTGTGACTATAAATTGAAACATAAAATATTCAAAGAGAGATGTACTTTTATAAAGTTTAGTTTGGTACACCAATACGTTTATTACGTTCGCGGAATTATTAAATACTGATGAATAACGTGGGTCCACCATCTTGGCGAGATTTCCGAGACTTCCACAGATAACAGCACAGTGTTTAGGAACACATTTTAGTTCCAATGGACTTACGTTCCATTAACGAAATTACTCCTACCAAATGCCATATAACGAGAGCCAAGATGTTTGCACGTCAAAAATAGTCGAATCTTGACTTTATATACGACTTAATTTTTTTTACATTAATTCTAAAGAGATATCGTACTGTGTTAAAAATATTTATCAGTGTGTCTACCATTGCTAGCATTGCATGTGTCATAACATTGGCTCGTCTGCGCTGCCGAGAGAGCCGCTTGTTTTGATTATCATACCAAACTAACACGAAGCAGGTCTTGAATGTATTGTGATACTATGACTCTAGAGGCACATGCTAGTTTTATTTCCTCCGGAACTATCGTGTTTTCAAAATGTTGACAGTTATTCGCAAATTTCGGAGCAATGGAACGTTAGCAATTTAATCACAGATAATATGAAGAATTTACCAATGAGGTGTTGTGTATTGCTACAAAAAAAATAACTCCATGCAAGAAAATAATTCCCATTTCACCGGCAATGCGTTGCTGTAAAAGTAATATATGTTTGCTTGAAGTATGTGTGCCATGCTGACGCGGCGCGACATTCACAATCTTCCTGACACACCACTATCAGGTGGTTCGCCACAAGAGACTAGATGGAAACGGTTTTGAAAACAATCAACACTTTTAACTATCCACCTAAAATTATTATTAAAGAAGCTAAGCACCATTAAAAATAATTTCTTTGAATACCGTTTTAAATAAATAAATTTAACTACTTGCAGCTTACCAAAACAAATTTTGCGAGTAATGTTTCCTACACAAAACATATTACACCTGTGAATATATGTTTGGCGATAATTTGGGCGTATTTTGGCGTTAGATTTTCCCCGTGGGTAATTTTATAATACAGAGTTGTCATTCTTTTATTTTTACTGAATAAGCAAGTAGATACATTGAAACTAAAAAAAAAAAAAAAAAAAAAAAAATATCGTAAAGCTAGAAAACTTTCAGGTTAGCCATTTTCACGAAATCATGCATGTGTTAAACCCTAACCATGAGTGTCCTGCATAATAAACAACCCACGGCGCTCACGTGTCATAACGAATGATGAGAAAGAGAGTTGTGTAAAACTAGAGGTCATAGCTGTAATAAGAAGGAATGTATGCCGTAGCAAAATGGACATACAACCTTTTTCACATAGTTTCAATGTAGAATTACAAAACCCTATAACGGTAATACTCGGACATCACAGATCGGAAAGAAAAAAAATCGGAAAACATAGTTTTCACACACTACACACGTCCCTATATTTACCCTGAAAACACGGTTTCTTAATTCCTACTGGTTCGTGAAAAATAGCAGTTTAAATCCTACATTACTTGTGTTTCCACACTGCCACCGCCAGTCAATTTTACCCGCGATCGTGTATCTGTTTAGCACAACTGTGGCCAACTATGGGGAATAAAAAATTCGCAAATTCTTTCGTTTCATATATTGAGGTTTATCCCTGGATCCTGGAGGCTTGATCCTGATGGCATGATCATGTTGGCTTGATCCTGTGGTACTTGATGCATGCTGTTTTATTTCAATACGTTGGAACTACCTGTACATTAAAAAAAATTATCATATAATAATGAATTATAATCGAAAGTCGAATAAAAAGGCTTTTTATTTTCATCCTACAATCATAATTCTTTCTTATTTCTCAATTTCTTTTATGTGCAGGATACTGAAATAAAACAGCAAGCATCATGACCACAAGATCAAGCCAACAGGATGATGCCATCAGGATCAAGCCTTCAGGATCCAGGGATAAAATGGGATACATGAAACACCAGCTAAATCAAACACAGAATATACGACGGCTGTAATCAAAGAATTGCCTGGAAAAACTGCGGAATTCAATGTGTCAGCTACTTCAGTGCACAGCACGTGTTCCTCACAGAAAAGGAACTATGTTAACAATTCTATTCAAAATTTTGCCTCCCATTAGACTCGTTCGTTACAACGTGACTCAAAATAGTACGTACTTAAATGCAATGTAACAAAATACACATTTCGTAATAAAATTACCTATTATAATAAAACAACAAACATGAAATATAAGGCTCAAAAATTCATTAGAATTGCAATACAATTGTTATTTAAAAGAATTTCATTATCACAACATCACCAACATTTACAAAAGTTCTCAAAAAATAAAAAATAAAATAAATAGTTAAACAATGAATGGCGGCGGCAGCGTAAAATAACAACATTGCAATGTAAGATACAAAATTACTTACTAGTAGGAATTACGGAACCATACCTTCGGAGTAAAACCATGTGTTCCTAATTTTTTTCTTTCGTTATAAAAAGCCGCACAGTCCAATAACCATCCCTACAACAGTCACTACCATCAATATTCATAACCCTATTTAATTTTTTTTTAAATTTGAATTGCTTCTTGCCAAGTGGATTACGACGTGTACCTACAGTTGTACCCCATGCATTCTGCGAGCGTGGACACATCCCATGTGGTTATGCATCAAATAACAATGATGATGTGGTTAAGTCGGATATTTAATCTATGCACGGTGTCTCCACATGACGCCGTGGACAGTTAAAGAGTCCACACACAAGTCGGTGGAACTGGGGAAACCTTTTCACAGACGAGAGAGCCAAACGCCCGATCGTGCATCTTCGGTTTTTTTTGTTCATTGTTAATAAATATGGCGGTGTTGATAAAAGGAAAGACAATAAACAAGGCAACGGTATTTATTTGTACGCCGCCATATTTTTCGTTTGCCGTGTGTCCGTGAATGATTATTTTGGACAACTCATGATAATTAATGGTCAAATAGGTTAGGTTAGCTACATTAAAATAATACTTTAAAACATTGTGGACGGTTGATTTGGTTAGGATAGCTACATTAAAGATACTGTGGAATCACGTAAACGGTTTCCTAGCGCTGGATAGCTACATATTAAAAAGTTATTTGCTAAGCAACCATAAAATGATTTTACAGTATTTTTAATGTAGCTATACTTACCTAATATAACCAACCATCTACAATGTTTTAAAGTATTTATAATGTAGCTAACCTATCCTAATCGACCGCAAAATTTAATGCCACGCCGGTTTATACAATGAGATAGAACGACGTATGACGTATGAGTAAACTACATCCCAAATAAATACACCTGTTGTGGTACGGAAAAAAAAAGCCAGCATGAACTTCGGAGAACTTGGGTGTGGCTCTCTCGTCTGTGAAATGAAGGCTTCCCGTGGAACTGTGGCAGTATGATTTCAGTGCGCGACAGAATAATAAGTTAAGAGTTGAAAGGAGCGTGTAAAAGACGTTAATGTGAGCGTATGAGCTATTATTGTCGAGGGACAGTGTTTGCACGCACAGACTGTCCCCTGGCCTCGTCGCTCGACGGCTGGGTTATCTATCGTGGCGTCTGTCCTCGGGTGAGGTCGCTCCGAGGACGACCGAGCGCCCCTATGGAGGCTCGCTGCTGGTACAACGGGCGAGATGCGTGACTGCAATACCAGCCCCGAACCACGCACAATCAAGCACCCATCGTGTAGCTGATTGTGAAACAAGCGACGAATAACGAGCGTTCGACCAGTACAATATAGCGTCCAACTGTGCCAATGCCAGTTCAAAACAGATATTTTCCACGCTAAATACACTACCTGCAATCCATAGAAACTTTGTAGCTGCCGAAAATGCAGCTGAACATTTTACTGCTGAAATAATTAATTCAGATCATAATTCGACACGTTATAAAGCGAGAACGGAAGGAGTGTGGACGAGAAGTCTGGAAGGTTGCCTCCCTGGCTGGCACGTCTCTGCTTTGCCCGTCAAGGAGGAAGTGTGTTCTCCTTGGCGCCCACGCGTCCCGCTAAGGAGCAGGCAGACCATGCCCGCAAGCTGGCCCGACACTGGACGGCTTTTTGACGTGAATACGTCTTTAAAATAATTGCTTCCATAGTGGGAGGCAGTTCAAAAAACGAATGATAACAAAATCGGTGTGATACAGTTTGGTGTTGCAGCTACATATCTATCATCTCCATCCAAAATTTAATTACACCACTGGATAGCTAAAGGATCAAAGAATTCGTTACGCTAAGTGAGGACTGTGACGCATCGCGCGCCATTGGACAGAGTCTTGTGCCACGGCGGACGCAATCGTCACATTTTTTCTGCCACATTTCCTAGCATATTGTGAGTGTGACTCGAGAGTAAGAGTTCAATATTTCATAAATTCATAGTATTTCGAAATTCAGTTTCAGGTCATCACGAAAAAAAAATATGTTGAAAAAAAATAGGTTTTCTGTAAAGTCGGTTTACGGACGATAGTTTAACGTGACAACGTCATAACAAAACATTAATGAAATGATTGCATACTTTTATGAATAAAATTGAATCATTTTTGACGTGACGTCTAATAAATCGATGAACGCCGGCTACACGCACGAAAAAATGTCCCGTAACGTACATTGTCCCACTACGGATGTGTCCCGTTACGCTCATTGTACGCATGCGCGGCATCTATCTTCCACTCGATTGGAACAACCATCGATTTGACTTTTCAATTATGTTTTCGTCGTTTGAATTATTAATATTATGTAATTTAACAATCGTCCACCGATTTTCAGCACAATCGGTACGGTTATTTAAAAGTAATGTTGAATTTTCAAATACTTTTTTTTTGTACGAACAATGGTGTTTTACAGTTACACATAATAATTCAAATTACACCCGGGATCTTTTGCACAATGTTTTAAAAAATATTGTAACTCATTATAAATAAGTTTGGTGTATTTGGGATGCGTATTTGTTATAAAATCGTATTATAAAAACGAAATAATATTATTCCCTATGGTGCAGTAGTCTACGGTGACGGACACGAACCGAATGAATTGCGATATCTATTAGCTGCCACGGCAACCAGGCACTCGTTAATACATATTTTCCTTTGTTTATCGCGAGGGGCGTTATTATTAATGAATTATAAATAAAATTTCGTACCCGGGGCCACAATTGCATATCATTTTGAGCACTGGAAGACATAAAAAAAGTAAAATATTCTCGACGAATTTTAATCTGTGGTTTTCATTGCTTATTACAACAACAATTTCTGCAATAAAGGTTAATTATTCTTGCATTTTAAAAATCTGATTACTAGTATAATTTCAAGTATTTATTCTTTTATTATTAAAAAAAAGTAGCATCTGTCGGCAAGTGCAGTAATAATAGGTTATGTTACAATTGACTAAAAAATTATGGTAATTCATATAATTGATGATAGATATTTGATTACACTTTATTTATATAAAAACTTGTTCATAATTATATTTAAACTTTATAGCTAAACGCCAGTTGTTAAAATTAATTACAAGTCATCTACACGTGAACTGTTTCGTCAACTGTTTATAAAGTGAAGTGAAAAGTTAATGTGGTTTTCATTGTATATTACAACAACAATTTCGGCAATAAAGGTTAATCATTCTTGCATTTTAAAAATATGATTACTAGTATAATTTCAAGTATTTATTCTTTTATTATTAAAATAAAAATGATTCAATTTTATTCATAAAAGTATGCAATCATTTCATCAATGTTTTGTTATGACGTCACGTTAAACTATCGTCCGTAAACTGACTTTACAGACAACCAATTTTTTCTTACCTCGTAAAACAGAGTGTTTGCACTTTTTGATGAAATTTAGTACATTTTACGTTTAAGTTAAGGTGTAGTTACTGTATTTAACTGATTTAAAATTACAGTGGAATGTCTAAAAAAAAAATCATCCTCTCCCCCTTTCCCGTCATTTAAGGCAGAAATTTGATACTTTATGAAAATTTAGAAACATGATATTTAAAATATGAGGAAAATTACTGTTCAAATATAATTTAGGAATATGTGTAAGGTCACTGCCTACGTAAAAATTGTGAAACACCACCCCATCCATTTTTTAAATCCCTTAGAGCATAATAATGGTTCATATTACTAAAATTAAGCACAATTAATGTTTAAAAAGAGTAAATTTAATTCTTTATCTTATTTAAAAATAATCACCCACTTATTCCTGTCCACAGGAGGTTTCAGTAACCACCTTGACACCCTTTACCATCTCTTAAAAAAGGATATACGTATTTATTTTTCAATTTTAGCACACTTAACTTTAAAATTAAGAGTAAGATAACGGTTTATGTCCGATTTGGAAAAATAAAATCTCCCAGCCTACTTATTACATTAGATTTCGAAAACCACACCTAATACCCATTACTACCCCTAAAGCAGTATCGTGGTATCAGGTTAAAAAACAATTGTATTAAATCAAAATTACCCATTCCATGAATCATTTTAAGAACATGTATACATCTGTTCAATTAACCTTATTCAGATGCTTAATGGTCTATTTTTTTTTGCAATAAAAGGTTCTGAAGCTCCAACTTCAATGTGAATATACGGTTTTATTTTAAATTAAATTTTTTTTAAATGAACCTGTGGCCGAAGTTTGTTGGTTGATTTCTGACTCATTCTGTAGAATATTGACATATGTTAAAGAATCAAATTGGGGCGTAATATTAATATCGGATTGAAGTATGTGTAAGCTGATTCTGAACATCGACAGCGAAGTCATTACTGACGGATACGACACAGGCCGTGTCGTGCCACCGCGAGTGGCGGTGAAGGGGCTGGTGCTGGAGTGGGGGTGGTTGAGGGGGGGGGGGGGGGGGGAGAGACCTCCCTTGACCCGGCGGGATGACCTCGGGCTGTGCCGGGTGACCTCCGACAGAGGCGCGATATGCTAATGCTCTGCTTGTGCATCTGCCGCACGCTGCCGCGGTTATCTTGTCCGCGGCACCCGCCCTCTCACTCAGCAACAAACCTGACACCTTCACGTACTCCACGACCGCCTGCGATCCGCGGCAGTGCGCTCGGAATGAGCGGGGACGAACCACAACGCCGAAATACCACAACGCCGAAATACCACAACGCCGAAATGCCAAATTGACCACAACGCCGACAGCTAGAAAATGTTGTGTACCACAACGCCGAATTACCACAACGCCGAATTACCACAACGCCGAAATACACTAACACCGAAAAATGTCATTGCAGGACTGCCACAAAGGTTAGGTTAGGTTAGACTAGGTTAGGTTAGACTAGGTTAGGTTAGACTAGGTTAGGTTAGACTAGGTTAGGTTAGGTTAGGCTAGAATAGGCTAGGTTAAGTTAGGTTAGGTTATATTACGCTAGGTTAGGTTAGGTTAGGTAAGGTTAGGTTTGATTGTGGTATTTCGGCGTTAAGGTACATTTAAGAAACACACACAAATTCATTCAGTTGTTATTTCGGCGTTGTGGTACACAGCAGTTTTCTAGCTGTCGGCGTTGTGGTCAATTTTGACAATCGGCGTTATGGTATTTCGGCGTTGTGGCAACGAGCCAACACGCCGTATCACACGTACTTCGGTCTACTGATGGAATACCAGCGACAAGTGTGTCTGTGCGTTACACGTACGCCGAAACTGTAATCCTTCAACAGGGCCGCAGATGACTTGACAAGACTTGCATTACCTCAGCAATACAGATGCGAGTCTTGTGATCCTGATGCCGCTGGCCCGAGAATGAGAGAGGATAAACTAAGTGTATCAGCGTTGAAGCACACAGGCGACTGTATCTCCAGCGCACACGGCGCAGTGCTTGCAGTGCTGCGCGGGAGAGACGAGGAAACGTCCGCCACGTTCCCTCCGGGCAGGTCTCCGTGTCGGGAGGACAGCGCGCTGACCACACGGCGCCTCTCCACTGTCGTATGGGGCAAATCAACTTACACGCAATAAAGAAACCCACACATGTTTCGAGTCCAACTTGATGGTAAAAATGAAGAGAAATATATATATTTGTAGACAGCGAGTCTATTAGAGTCGGATGTACAGCGGACTGAAAGAGTAACCACGGTATAAACCTCCCGAAAGGTCATTCTTCTTCGTGGACCTTTGGACTCAGAGCTGAGTTCCCTTTATCCGTCACAGTGTCTGGGGTGACGACTGCTGAACCCTGAGGATGTGGTCCACGGCATGCTGAGCAGTCAGGCAGCGCGGGAGAAGCTACTAGCTACTCCGCCGGCCCCACTTGACTGGTGTGAAGAACCAGGCAGAGGCAGCAGTGTCAAGTGTTACTGACAGGTTCGTGTTTCTCGTGTCTTAGAACTACAGATTTAATTTCGTAGGAAGCAAAAATCAAATAAATAAGTCGGGACTATAAATATATTTTACACAAATGTACGCACAAAACAGTGTTTGTCTGTTGTGAATATATACCTGCAGGTCATATTTTCGAAACTTAACTTCTCCAGATGTTCATCACTAAGCAAGAACTAGCAAGATGTTTTCAAAAACAAAGAATTGACGCAAAATAATACGATCTTGATGAGACTGGCTTATCGTGCTCTGGATTTGAACCTAGATCTCAAGAACTAATTAAACCTGTTCCGAGTCACCAACAAGCCAGTTGTGTGGATAGCTACATGTTCAAACACACTGTCTGATCTTACTGCACATATATAGATGCTACAGAGGAAAAAAAAGTTAAAATAAACAGTGTAAACGATCAAATATAATGGGGAACCTTAACAGAGTAGAATAGGTATTTGCAAAATTATTAAACAGCTAGTTCGACGAGTTCAGATAAGCAAGGTGAAAGCGGTTGCGGTTTTTCACGATTAAAGTCCTAGTTTCTACGTTAAATTTTGTCGTTATTATCAATCAACTGTTATCGTGGCATTTCTGGCTGCTAATTTCCTCTGTGTGTGAGTTGAAACGTTAAACCTCAGGCAGAATGAGCTGCAGAGAACATCGAACGGTTGAACTGCCAGAAAGCATCCAGAATCCCAGCAGTTACATTATAACGAACAACAAACTCATTTACGGATGAAAAGAGTACCATTTAAAATGGAAGGAAAAAATATCAACGTCGTTTAGTCAATACGACCACATCAGGAAATCAAATTGCAGTCAAGAAATATTCAAGCTAAAACACCACATGTTGAGAAAACAAGAAGAACTGCAGGGAAGGCCAGTACATGCCGACAAGGAACAGCGAGAGAGGCGGAAGCGCTCCCAGGTGACAGACACAGACAGACACAGACAGACACAGACAGACACAGACAGACACAGACAGACACAGCGCGCACGGTCGGTCAAAGCAAGAGAGTGCAGAGGTTTATACGGGCAGGTGGGCACTTTAATTTTCTTTAGTTTTATTTGTTAGAGAAACAAAATAAAATATTTCAAAATACTCTTTAATTAATTTTTTTTTGTCACATGCTCACCAACATATGATTGCATTTCATACGTTTGGCTGGTTTAGTGCACCTGTGTGCCTGGAATGAAGATATAGGCCTAAGTACGGGAAATGCTAAATAAATGATGTTTTATTAAATTCATTAAAAGTTATTTGAATTAGTAAAAATAAAAAATAATGAAAAAGTCTTCATAGCCAAATATGTGACATCCGTAGATATTATTTTCACCGCTGTCTGCAGGATCGCTAAAAAAACGCACTCAGGCAGGAAGCGTGTCCTCGGAGCTAACAGCGGCCAGACAGGCGCCGGCCGAGATAGGAGAGGTGGGGCGGGCAGGACTTGAACCCGGGCCCACGAGGGCGCCAGTAGCGCCAGTAGCGCCGGTAGCGCCAGTAGCGCCAGTAGCGCCAGTGTCGCGGCGATAAGGAAGCCGCGAGTCAACAAGCAAACACACGGCTGTGATACTTCCACAGCGACCTCTCCACCACTACTCCCTACATTGTCCTGTTCTCCGAGGTGGGTCCTAACGTTTCCGAAGTGTCTACGAAAATACATATGCTTACACAGTTTTAATTTATCTTAAGACATTACTTTTGAAGATATAATTTAAGGAACATAATAATTAACATTTGATGTCAATCATAATGATTTAAAAAATCTCGAAAATATTCTGTATAGCAGTTAAAAGATACGCATATTATAAATAGCAAATCTAATGCCTCAACTTTACTATAATTTAATTAATTTCCCTGCTTATTGCCTTAAGGGGCCCGCCTACCTGGTCACACACACGGTGTGCAGAGCTTCAGGAAAAACAACGCGATTTCATAACTACTCAAGATATCCGAGTGGGGTATGTTTACGAAAAGCATTTAAGAGTTCGCTGAGGCCCGAAAAGTACTTTTAATTTTGGATCATGTTTTTAAATTGTATTTCTAGAAGCGTTAAAATGGCTGAAACGCATGTTTTCAGAGTAATTTTTAGGTGTAAAACAAGTGGTACAGATTTTTGAAAGCACTTAAGGGGCTTGCATTACACCTTTATCTTCATTTCCCCGTAATATAAAAATACGGTCACCGCACAAATTTCACAGTTATCAATTGACGACGAGAAGACTGCGCACCAGTTCAGAGCCTTGCGCTTAGAGGCGACACCGCGCTAGAAATACCATCGAGCGTCGCGCTTATCATCTTGCCTCACTAACATACATACACCCCTGACGAGGCGGGCCCCTTAAGGGTTCCACCCAGTTGTTGGTAGGCCTTGGCTAGTTTATGAAATTTTCAACGTAATGAAAACCGAATCAGCACGAAGGACACAATCACCTTCATAATTTACCCAAATGTGACAATAATGCACAATTGGCAAGTTTCATGTGAGTATTAGTTCAACTACGCTAACGAGGAGAGGGAACGACTTGGGGAATGCATTCGGGTTGAGACTCGGTTTGTTATTAGTATACCTTCAGGATGTTTACCCCTTAAAGTAATAAAGCACACTGGCCAGCCACTCCCGAGAAAATCGCATTTGGAAATTTAAACACGGTTTACGTACTAGTTAGTAACTTTCCCCTCTGGCCGACGGGCGGTCTAGGTAGTACCGTACTGGCTTGCAGTGTAAATATGTTCTAGGTATAGACTCAAAACAAAAACATTGAGTCAAAAGAGGCTCCAAAAACCATTGCTAAAGGTTTTTTTAAAATTTCCTTTAATTTAAATATTGATTTACTATAACCATATCAGAAATGTATATATATCAACTAAATTAGGTAAAAGAGCACTGAGTGCTGGAATGTCATGTCGCAATAACAAGATCTGTAAAGTGTAAAAAGTGTGTCAGTAAAAAAAAAACTATTTAATTGAATTGCCACTTAGACACTCGGGGTTCGATCCTCGCTGGTTGAGAATTTTTTTAATAATAACTTTTTTAATAAATATAATTTTTACTAACATTATTAATTTAAATATAAGTTATTTTCTATTAGTTATAATAAAACATTTATTTGATATTGCTTCATATTATAATAATTAAAGTAATAATTTTATATTTCAAGTATAAAATATTAATGGGTTTAATAATAAGTTATAAATAAATATTCTACTGAGTCTTGTCATTAAAATGTAATTAAAATTTTGAAATTATTCTATCCAAACGGTTATAAATTTTCTGTTGAAACCGAGGTAAATATGTATTGTACGGATTAGCGCCAAAAAAAATCGTACAAATATGAAATAACTTTCATTATATGCTATCTTACGTCCTCTTTTCAGAACCGCCTGCGGAGATAAAAAATTCCAAATACTTTTGGAGATATGGCCGTTCTTATTTTGCTATACCAGACGTGTGTAATAATTTGACCGTCGCCATTTTATATTTTGCCGTGTGCGCGTGAATGTCTAAATAACATAAATTTTCCATTAGGTAAGGTTAGTTACATTATAAATACTTCAAAATAAACAGAAATTAAAAATAATATCAATTTATTTTACATGTTGTATAGTTTTAAGTATTTATAATGTAACTGACCTGACCTAACAAAATGGGACAAAGGTAGATTAGGTCAGGTCAGCTACATTATAAATACTTTGAAACTGAACAGACATTAAAAATAATAAAATTAATTTTATTGGTTGTTTAGTTTTAAAGTATTTATAATGTAGCTGACCTGACCTAACAAACCGGGAAAAAGGATGAACAGAATAAACTCACGTAAGTTTCTTTTTACATGATGTATTCGTTTACGTGAGAGTCCTTAAGATCCACATAAAGTTCTGCCATTCCCGATTACACCCGAATATTCACCTTCGGCCAACCTCGGGATTTATTTATTTTTGCGCAGGAAAAATGAATTGAAATATTAAAAGTGGTCGGATAGGTTAGCTACATTAAAACACTTTAAAACTATTTGGATGGTTAGTTAGGTTAGTATAGCTACATTAAAATAAACAGAGAAATATTAATAAATAAACCCGAGGTTGGCCGAAGGTGAATTGTTCGGGTGTAATCGGGAATGGCAGAACTCTATGTGCATCTTAGGTTTCTCCGTTCGGGAACATCGCAAAAAAAAAAAAATGATACTTGTAAACAAGCAACCGTTATCGCCGCACGAGTGCACAGGATGAAAATTAAAAAATTCGATATCTCCAAAAGTATTTGGAATTTCTTATCTCAGCCGGGTTTAATGAAAAGAGGAAGTTTAAGAGCACAGAATAAAGGTATTTTCGGATTTTTAAATTTTTTTTAAAAAAAAATCGCCAAAAAATGAAGATTAAAAAATTCGATATCTCCTAAAGTAATTGGAATTTTTTATCTCCGCAGGCGGTTCTGAAGAGAGTACGTAAGATAGCATATAATGAAAGTTATTTCATATTTGTACGATTTTTTTTGGCGCTAATCCGTTTAATACATATTTACCGAAACCGATTTTGACCTGACCTGAGCAGTTGCGTTTCTATCGTTTTCTTTGTATTCTATTGAAAAACGTAATGTGGTAACTTCTTTTGCTTACCCCAATATTGTGTTCAATTTCTCAACCGTTTGATTATTCTTATTTCTCTGCAAAATCTGAACAAACAAGGCAGTTTATTCTTGAGTGAAATTCTTTCAAACAGATCTACTTCAACAACATCGTTCATGTAAACAATAATCTCTTATTAATTGTGCAAGATGCGAAAAAATAAATATTTTTAAATTTTTTATAATTACTATCCAGGTTCTTGTTTGTATTATAAAATATATGAATAACATTTATTAATAAAAATAATACATTTTAATTATGAGGACTTTTTATAACTATTGTTACTGTCCCATTATTTTATTCTTCAAAGACATAATTATTACTGTAAAATAAATATAATCTAATAAACACATTATTTAAAAAAAATTATTTCTTTTAAAATTAATAATATTTGTAAACAGTCAAATTATAAAAATAATTAATCATTAAAAAGAGCGATCAACAGTAGGCCTAAGAATCGAAATCCGAGCGTCTGGGCGGCAAGCAAGAATGAAACCAGCCACGCCACTGCGCCGTTGGCTAGAGCAAAATTTAACTATTATATAAATTATGCTTGGATATTAAATGACCTTTCTTGCCCGGAACTGGCTGGCCAGTGAGCTTTATTACATTTCAAGGGGTGGACACCCTGAAGATATGCTACTAATACACCGAGTCTCTTCCCGAAGTGAATTTCCCCAAGTCGCGCCCTACCCTTGTAAGTCGAAAAATATTTCCAGATTCTCAGTAGGTTTAAGTTTAATTTCTTCACAAAGAATAAACATAAGGTGTTCCTATTAGTCGTTTACATGTAAGGTTTAATCAATATTTCTTAAATATTTTTGTTGTAACCAGAATTTCATTTCGGTCTGTTACAAATAAAATGAGGATGTTACATGTACATAATAAAATGTTCTAAACTATATGAATATACGGAGAGATATCTTGTTTATTTAGACTTCTTTATATCAGCGATTGGTTATAACTTCATACATGTTCACGGGACATTTAACTGCATACCTGCATTTAGGACACTTAACTAGCTTGGGTGAGGTGGGTCAACAGGCAGACCACAGCTTCACGAACACCGAGAGAAAGAAGAGTGTAGAGGAGAGGGGTAGAGATGGGCTCTGGCGAGTACTTCCAGTTTCGAGTGGCGAATACTTAGCCTAGAGATATATATCATTATCAAATTATTTGCTACTGGAAATTGTAAGTACTAATAGAGCCCATCTCTATTCCATCTCCCCTCCACTCTTATTTTCTCTCGGTGTTCGTGAATTGTGGTCTTGGCTTGACCCACGTAAGCCAATTTAAGTGTCCTGAACGCAGGTATGTAGTTAAAAACCAATCATGCAAATAAACAAGATGAAATAAACGAGGCGAATCTCAGTAGGTTCAAATAGTAAACAACCTTTTTTTTTTAAATTTTATTTACCTAAAACATCCTTATTTTATGTTATACAAAATTTTTTTCTTGGCCAGCATCGTAGAACAGATTAATTAAATAAAGCACAGCGTAACACAATTTTAATTTATCTTAAGACATTACTTTTGAAGATATAATTTAAGTAACAAAACAATTAACATTTGATGCCGCTCATAATGATTTTAAAAAATCTCGAAAAAATTCTGCATTACAGTTATAAGATACGCATATTTTAAATAGCAAATCGAATGCCTCAACTTTACTACAATTTAATTAAATTCCCTGGTTATTGCCTTAAGGGTTGCACCCAGTTGCAAGAAGCTTCCTTACCTACAGCCTTGCCCATGGCGCGAGAAGTGTGTCGGGACGGGAGCGTGGAGCGACGGTGGCGCGGCGCGGCGGTCGCGGGCGGAACTGACACGAGAGCGCGGCGCGGGACGCGAGTGAACCCGAGCGCCGCCGAGCCGCCGGCCTATATCCGGGCCTCTCCCCTCCCTGTCAACAACCCCCTCCCACACCGCTTTTCCCCGGCCGGCTCTGCACCGCCTCACCCCTGGGCATCATCTCCAGCTCATGTGCACAGGACTGTATACCTAACAGCTTTGAATATATATACTGTATAGAAGTCGCCAGCCCAGGTTAAAATTTCTAATACGGTTTGAGGTAGTTGGTTAATTCACCGCCGCAATCGCCACCATCTCTAGGGCATCGACTTGTGGTGGTCCCTAACGGACAAGTGTCGAACTCTTCAAACACCCCTTCCCCGCCCTCCCTCAAACATGCGTTGTCCCTCACCCACCCTCTACCCCACCTCTCATCCCTACGCACAAACTCCCGTTGAACGACCTTGAGCTGCAGTGAATGTTGGGTTATGGTGCGGGGGAATGACAGCGGGCGACAGTGCTGCGCTCTAACCTGTAAATAACAACCTAAGACGATACAGGGCGTTACGGCAGCTCACTGCAGCGGTGAAGTTCCCAAGCTGCTCATCATACGCTCCTGAAAAACGTAGAGTAAATCCTATCCACTCGCGACTTCTATACAGTATATATATTCAAAGGTACTAGCGAACCCTTGTCACTAGTGGACATTGACACATTTGCTTCTCGTATTTATCTAATGTCATCAATCCTAATTTATAACCGATATGAATCCCAATTGTTCAAGCATTCTCAAGTCGTAGTGGTCTTATCAGGTGCCTCTATTTGACCCGGTCGGTATAACCTCTTAACACTGACATTCTACTAAGAACTGTTTTACTGGTAGTGTCTTTGGGTTGAGAATTTTTCACTAATCCATACAAAATTTTACCTACTGCCAGATGAGCTAGAAGCTTTAAATATAGCAAAGTCATAGCTTTTTACCTGCAAACAATTTTTTTTTTTAATTTAATACTTTTAACATTATGTTCGCATGAATGAGCTATATATAGCAGAATTTATTACTTAAATAATAACTCCACGTGAGTTATACTACTATTCTAGTCTACTTTATGTATACAGGCGGTAATTTTTCCTATTAAAATATATACTATGAAATGAGTAACATTTAACAAAAACGTTGAGTTAAATATTTAAAATCGAGACAAAATAATTCCGTACTAAATAAAGTAAAAGGTAGACTGAACTAACAGAGGGGTCGTCTGCCTACATCCAGGGCTACCTTGTTGCGACCGGCGTGGTTCCTCGTGGCTTCCGCTGCCTCCAGCTATCGTCCCGTCTCATTCATTCATCCACATGTCCTGGAGGTTGAAGTAAAGTATGTTCGCCATTCTGTTCTCTCAAAATGTAACAACGTGTCAGTTCGACATGCGCCGCCTGGCCCAAGGATCAGTTACACCGCAAACTACTTGCCAGAGCATGTGTGGGCAGACGCGGTGTGTGTGGGCCTAAGTCTTAGAGATGTCTCATTGAAGTAAGAAACTAAGTGCCTATGTACGCATGGGGAGAGGTGGTGTGTGTGTGCCTAAGTATCAAACGTGTCTCACTGAATTAATTAACTATTTGCCAATTCATTTTTGGGCAGAGGCGGTTTGCGTGACATGTCTCATAGAAGTTTGTAAATATGTACTTGTTAAACCACATTTGTACAGACGCGTTGTGTGGGCCTAAGTCTCAGACATGTCTCACCTTACCTGCACCAGAATGAATACAGTTTTAACCAATTTACTGCGAACCAACCTTAGTGCTTTCTTTTAATATATGCTACATAAGCATGCCATTACTTTACTTGGATACTCAGAAATATTCTCGGAGTCCACACAGTTTTAAACATTTTTTTTGGTGCATTTCCAAAGCTCCTGTTGCGATTCCCTTCGCATGTTTTGCGCCTTACTGCCAGAATTAGACAGCCACTTACAACTGTGAGGAGCCAGCGACCTCACACATCTGACAACATGGCATTGGGCAGCGCTGCTAACTTCAATAGTTTTTGCGACTGTTCCCCCCATGTCGATCAGAGGGATGGCTCAGTCATGCTTGACGAGGAATAACCGTCTAACAGACTGTCCCAAGGTCAAGGTGGTTCCCATACCTGAAGTGCAGTATTTGTCTTTTATTTTCGGAACCTTTAGGGTGAGCATGCTGGGGGGACTCCCTACTTAACCATGTACAATGGGTGTGTGTGGTCCTAAGTCATTCACATTAATCAGGCGAGTTTTCATTTCTGATTAACATGTAATATTACTTGTGTCAGCAGTGAGTCTGACTGCGTCTATAAACAGATTTCTTCGCCTCCTCAAATAAAACACCATGCCTATCCACTGGTTTATTTCTCTATATTTCCTTATATTGTTCATCAATAGTTTTAGCACAGAAAAAAAAACTTTTCTTTTAAGTGAAACCTGATGTGGCCGAGAATCTCAAAATTTCTCTCTTACCATCTTGAGTTGATGTTCCAGGATCTTCTGACTGCATCTTGACAGCATCTGATATACTATTTTTCCTAGTGTAATTTTTCCTGCAGATAGAGTGGACCAATGAGGATTGGATTTCTCTAAGGCTGGAGACTTTTCCGTCATTCTCAGTTTTCCTAGCTGCTATCAAAGTGGTGGCGGAGGCGATGGAGGCAGAGGCGAAGGTGGGGGGAGTGGGGCGTGATGCGCGAAGCAGTCCCTCGCCCTCGCCCCCTCACGCCACGCCGCTACTATCCGTCCTGCTGCATCTGCGCCAGGGTGTCCACAAGGAAGAAATATTTCGTACCAACTTAGCCGAGAAAAAAGTACTAGATTTGAAAAAAAAAAAAAGTACTAAATTATAATTTGTTATTGTTTTAACAATTTAGGAAGTTATTATAACATTGCAATGCTCGAACTTAAATATCACACACCACACACACATACATTCCATAGTTTTTAAAAATAATTACGCTTAATAATAAAACATATTGGAGTTACTGTTATATTATTATATTAAAGAAAACAGTACTAGATCTGAACGTAAATGTACTAGACCACTAAAAAAGTTATAAAAGTACTATATCTAGTACGAAAGTACTAATTGTGGACACCCTGATCTGCGCTTGTCTCACGTGTCTAGCGCCGTCGCCTCTGCTGCACATTTTAAGTCTTCAATGTTTAAGTCTTCAAGGTCAAAGGTCGAGGTTAAATGTCAAGGTAAAGGTGAAAGGTCAAGGTCAACATAATAATAGAGACTATAACGAAAAGAACAATAAGTAGTGGGGCACTCGATTTAAATATGGTGGAAGTCAATATGGTGGCATTAAATATGGTGGTCATTGTCAAGATCAAGGTCAGGGTCAAAGTCAAAATTGCGACCATAACAAATATTGCAATGGTGACATCATAATTTAAGATGGCCGCCGTGACATCAGATAGCGAATGGTCACTGACTCCACCATCAATCATCGAGTTAAAACCAGTTCCAGGCGCCCCCAATATATACAACTTATGAACATGCATATAACGTATAAAGATATGCTAAACGTAAATAAATGTCAAAAATATACATATGCATATGACATTTTATATGCAAGCATAATTACCAATATTTATTGCATGGGTTTTAACCCTTTGTTAAATGATAATTTGTTTACCTTATAACCAGCCTGTAAGAGGTTGTTTTAATAAACTTTAATTACGCATGTTATTTGACAAACAAGATATCAAACATACTTTTATCCCTATGATAACAAATATATAATTGATAATACTTTCGCAACAGAGGAGACCATGTGGAGTAGAGAGGAAAACCTATATGCTCATACTCACCTATTAAATTAGTTTTTTTTTATTTCTCCGTCAACAGTTCCTGCATTATTTTACCATGCCTATTATTATACTTTTTGTGGAAATTATCATCAGAATACTGTTGTAAAATATCAGGAATATGATCATAACAAAAAAAAATGTGTTCAACGAATTGCATCATTGTATATAATGCAATATCGATTTTGTTTATTACCGCAACTAAGTATTGCGTACAAGCAAACCCATACATATATTACATTTCAGTGTTTTTCTACATAAAAAAATTGGTTGTCTGTAAAGTCGGTTTACGGACGATAGTTTAACGTGACGTCATAACAAAACATTGATGAAATGATTGCATACTTTTATGAATAAAATTGAATCATTTTTATTTTAATAATAAAAGAATAAATATTTGAAATTATACTAGTAATCAGATTTTTAAAATGCAAGAATAATTAACCTTTATTGCTGAAATTGTTGTTGTAATAAGCAATGAAAACCACATTAACTTTTCACTTCACTTTATAAACAGTCGATGAAACAGTTCACGTGTAGATGACTTGTAATTAATTTTAAAACTGACGTTTAGCTATAAAGTTTAAATAATTATGAACAAGTTTTCATATAAATAAACTGTAATCAAATATCTATCATCAATCATATGAATCACCATAATTTTTTAGTCAATTTTAATATAACCTATTATTACTGCACTCGCCGACAGCGTAACGGAACACAGCGTAACGGAACAATGAGTGTAAAGGGACACAGCGTAACGGAACAATGTGCGTAACGGGACACTTTTTCGTGCGTCCAGCCAGCGTTCATCGATTTATTAGACGTCACGTAAAAAATAGTTAATTGGCTAAGAAGCCGAAGGCAGAGACCGAGTTCCCTCTCGTGCAGGCATTGTTCTCCTGCTGCTCTGCGACGCAAGTCCAGTGAACTGACAATCAACCACGCGCCTCTGTGAACCTGGCGGTGTATCTCCGACCAGCTGCTGCGCGGGGCGTGAACCGCACAGCTCACCTGCCGCGGTGTGTCTGTAATGTCCCGCGGGGAAAGCGACACTCTCCTCGTGATACACGGCGACATGTATCACGCGCTCGCCGACAGCAGCTATTGTCGCTAGATGGGCGTGAGACTGTTCGAACAACACGAGTATTCATGAGACAAAAGCTGGTGCGCAACACCGCGGCCGTCTATCTTCGCGCGGCGTTTCAACATCTGTTCAAAACCCGAAAAAAAACGAACGCCATTGCCACAACACTTGTGTATCTGTCAGTATTCATCTCATCGCCTACAAATGGGAGTCAGGAGAACCTGGTGGGATGGGTTTTACCAACTCCGCCTTGGATAATTAAATATGAGAAATGAGTAGCTGCAAGAAGCCTGGAACCCCTCAGTAAACTCGGAGGTCTTGCCTTATGCGTCTATGCACACATATTCTTGCAATGCCCAATTCAATCCCCATTTACTAATGATGTGGGAAAGGGCTTAAATTAAACATCAAATAATTTTTTTTCTTATTTCGTACCACATTTTTTTTTTTCGTAGGGTTTAATATTACGACAGGTCTTTGAAATCTAAAAATTTAAAAAAAAAAAACTTGAAACTGTGAACACGGTTACTGATTTGCAATACAGTATCTATTTCATTTTAAAGTTCATGTTGTGTGACGAAACGAACAGTGGGCTGTTTTCAACAAGCGAGCATTTTAGCGGAATGAACTCACTTTTCTACCGGTTCGCTTGAGTAAAAGCTCCTTTCTTTACTCCTACAGTCCATTTACACGCCAGAGAAAATAATCAGATATTATTTTCTATGCCGTATCCCTCTTTACTGGTTGTGATAATAAGACTTGAATCACTCCTTTACGATATCCCAGGTCGCCCCGGGTCAGTTATGATGCTCGGGTGAGCAAGTACAATAGTGACAAGTTCATCATAAGAACTGCTGTTGGTATTAAATACTTAAGTTCACTTGAAAATTCTGTAGCGTCTCTCTCTGTTATATTAAATATGATTTAGATTGAAAACACTTTTTTTTAGATGCATGCTAATTTTAAGAATACTAATTACTTTTGCCCTTTTTAGAGGCGGATAAATGAGTTAACAAACCTAGAACTATTTGTCTACATGTAATTAAATAGCTAATGTTTGAGATTATTCTTGAACCTATTGGTGTATCGGATTACTTTAGTTTAGCAAAGTTTAACCAGGTTATAAAAATGAATATCAGGAAAATCGTTGGCAGTTTGATTGACATTTAATGGTCACAAGGTTTTCAAATACGAAATTACTTATTTAAAATTCTTATTAAATGATAAAAAAAATAAGATAAATGAAATGAGTAAGCTCCAAGACCAAAATTAAAACAACATATTAGTTTGAAAAATATTTTTCAGATGAACTATTCCCATCTTAGATTGCATTAAGAACACAACTTTTCCGCCACTAGTACACGTTCAAGAACGATAAGAATATTAACATCACCAGGATATCTGTACTTTACCTTTGCAGACATTTTTACGTATAAGATGCACGCTTACAATGGCAGGCTGCACGCATCCGAAAATGATAACAATATCCTGCAATGGTATTCTTCACCCAATTGAGTACATTACATATGTACTCAATGGCGTCGAGGTAGACCAAACAAGAAAATGTGGGTTTATCATCAGCTATGAGAAACTACCTTTCGCTCACACCAAATGAACTATCTGCTGCAAAGATGGCCGGCTGGGCCCTCGAGGATGAATATAGGCAAACCTGTTTATGCCGAAGGAAAGTTCGAAGTTTTTGTTCCTCTGTCCATACTTCTGGGATTTTCTGAAGACTACAAACATGTAATCATTAATTCGAAACAATAGCTCACACTGCTTTTAGCCAATACGCACATTAATGTTGTTTCTTTTACTACACATACTAGGCTTATATCTATCCCCAGTCATTTAAAAGCATATATAGCACTATGTCTACTACCATCCATATATAATTTTTACTGGACACGAAGTAGTATGTCTATATTTACCACGATCCCTATAAGCACACATATTACTATAAGGACTTTGACAATTTTGTTTCTTGTGCGCGCTTCTGATGCACATAAAGGAACTTATTCTTAGGCGCATCATGTTACACCTCTCCATCCAATATGGCACATTTTCCTAATTCCAAGATGGCAGGGGATGGAGCGCATTGAATGCTTTCCTTTTTCACTCTGTGTGCGCAAAGGAACGAGTCCTTAGGTTCATCATGATACATCTGTTGCGGTGGAAGGCTGAATGCGCTGAAGTTATCGGAAGGTTTAATACTATTGTGCACGACATCCGCCGTACAGCAAGGCAGCGTGGGCTGCATAACGTCCCGGCATGTTTCCACATGAGCAGCTCGAAGCACGAGCAAGGCTGGGCAGTTGGGAGGGGGGTGGGACATCACATGACAGGTCAGCGGACCTAACTCCTCGCCACCTTCCCCCCCCCCCCCCCGGGAAGGGAGTAGAAAATGAATAAAGCGACTATTCTAGAAGGTAATGGAGAGGTGGGTGACTGGTATAAATAAGCCTGCCCTAGCCATGATCAACCTGTTCAAGTGCCCAACCCCCGCATGGTAGACTCTTTTCTACTATGTCCAACTCTTCATCCAGATCCGTCCTTCGGTTTCCTGTATCCAACCCGCACGCATAATGTATTATCTTTGCACCCCGCACGAATGAGCCTAGGGTTTCCCCTGGTTTTACCTGGGCCCAACTTACTTAGTTTTAGTCTAGGATAGTCAGTGAGAGGGGTTAGTCATGGTCGCCAATCGCTGTCATGGCTGGCCAATCCCCCTCCTAGCACATGATGCATGCTACCTCTCTTACATGGCTAACAACCTGCATGATTGGAGCGTATAGGCTTCGGCCTGAGACGCACTTAGAGTCTTCCCTACCCAGACCTCTCCCGAACACTCATAGCTTTAAGTTAGGTTAGAAAAAATAATCGACCAACCTGAGTCTTCGGAGGGAGTCGGGGAAGTTCTCACCCGCCGGACATCGATACCTGCGTCACGCTGCCAGGGGGTTTATTCTAAGTTTCTCGGAAAAGAGTTCCCGATCGTGATGCCACGATTATCGGAAGCTTTCTACAATTTGGTATTCTAAGTTACTTTCATCAACTCGGAACCTTTCGATTCTCGGAAGCCAACGATCGGCATGTTTCGAGTATACAATTGCTGTCGAAAAACCTTTGCCGATCGGGAATTAGCAGCCACTTGAAATCATGGCGCATGCACGATTTATGTGTACACAAATAGTTAAACATTGTCGAAAATAGTACATTTTTGGGCATGATCTATTTTTTTTTATATTTTACGTAGGTGTCAATTGTGTTTAATATTTTGTAAAATGAAATGTTTTCCCAGTAGCATTGAATATGTATGATTTTGGGGCGTTATTCAAGTAGTTGACCTAACAGTCACGAGAGGGCAGCAGGGCTTGCGGGAGTGCGAGGCAGTAGCGCGCTGCGGCGAGTAGGACTACTACAACACTTAATCGGAATTAAGTTTCGCGTCCATTACCGTTTCCCGAGTGGTAACAGTTATTACTGAAGATATTTGTACATTTATTATGTATAAAATATTGATCCATAATACATGAACAAATATCTTCAGTAATTACTTTTACCACTCAGGAAACGGTAGTGGACGCGAAACTTAATTCCAATAAAGTGTTGTAGTAGTCGTACCGGTCGCTGCGCGCTACTGCCTCGCACTTCCGCAAGCCCTGCCATCTCGTGACTGTTAGGCCAACTACTTGAATAACGCCCCAAAAACACGAAAGTATTTCTTCATATGGAAGCGACTTCTATCCAATCAAAGAAATTAAAAAATTACATAATGTAAGTAGTGATCCAGATACATAATAACTAAGTGGGAATGTAAAGACGTTCTTTCTATAATAACAATATTATAACAAAGATTTTATGCAAGTAAATTGAAAAATAACCCAACTTTCAAAATACATATTCATAAATTATTCGCCTGTTTCAGATATCAAAAGTTTCAACAATAACTCAGCGTGTGTATTTTGTTGCAGTCGTGGAATTTGATGAAAATTTTCTCCGCAAGAATTCAGGGTGCTCCTCCATAAAATAAAGCAACATTTTAATTTGCCTCTCACTCACACGAGATCGCCGAGCAGCCATTATTTCAATAATACAATGACCGACCACGTGCAAACAACTCTAAACATTTCACTTCAAATATCCCGTAAAAACAATTTAAGAAATAAACATGTTTTCGCTTGCTCGATCACTTTTAAAATTACTTAAGATTTTTATAAATACTTTTATCAACATTGAAACATCTGGAAAGTATATTGTCTTATAAACTCTGTGTTTTTATTTATAGATTTGTTAGAAATATGAAGTGTTTTTTGTTGTTATGTTGCAGTTTTCAAATCTCATCTTCGCTGCCAGAAAAATTGTAGAGGGGGAAATCGTAACACGAACTTTGCCGAGATAGTTAGGCCTCGTAACGTTACCGCGCTTAAAATAGCAATTTCAGTACCTTTCGATTACGATCGTTCGTAACCGTGTGTTGCCGATCGGCCAAAGAGCTATATGTCGGAATCGATATCGAAATGTTCCGATAGAAAACGCTGGAAACTTAGAATAAACCCCCAGATCTCTTCGAAACACCGTCACTCTGCCCGACTGCGCGCCGATTTGGACTTAGCCTGAAGCTCTGATAAGCTGGACTCTTAACTTTTCAGCGGTCAGTTCGGCCTTAGTGCAACCGCAGCCAAGGATCTCAACGGACTTAGCCCCCACGTAGAAGGTAACAGGTTTTAATCAACTTGCTTGCTAGTGCAACTCGTGGAGCGAGTTGCTACTCGCGGGGCGACTCCTGTGGAAAAACTCGCTCAGCGGGATTGGACCCTTTGGTGTGGGCAAACATCACATCGCCTCAGGGTGGACAACGCTCGCCGACGACTGTCGCTTTTTTTTACTCGTCGGTCAAGTAAGCGAGTTAGCGAGTTCAGGAAAAGACCGAACAACAAGGGTTTATGTCACACTACTGATAAGAGCAGCCAGTGGCGGGAAGGGCAGAGTTTCTGAACTGGACTTGGACGAATCACCACAGCAGTGACTTAGTCTCGGAGTGAGACGGACTGTGCGACCCCACAATACGAGAACCCCTACGATACGAGACATCATGCAGTGTCTTGTGTGGACTCTCTGCTACTACAAGAGTACGAGCGTGACAGGTCGCCGCGTCCTGTGATCTGGCGAGTACGACAGGGTTGCGGCCCTTCTTCGCTGAGCAGCGCAGGTCTCCTGCGGGACTTCGTGTTGCTCTCAGTGCGTGGCCGTCGAGAACCGCGTGGATCTCCGACTGCGGGTAGCACGTGACACGGCAGTTGACACCGAGACTAGCCGCCACAGCAACAGCCTGGAGTGGACACCCAGACTGCGGGTTCGTGAGGCGAGTGCTCGACTCGGTACTACCTCAGCACACGAGGGGTCTTCTACTGTATCAGTGAACTACACGCCAACACGAGTGTCTCATCTGTCAACTAACTTTTGATATTTAAATGGGGCGCCCTCTGGCAGCAATATCTTGAATTAAAGATGATACCCACTACAAGCAATGGTTAGAACTAAAGATGGCGCCCTCTGGGTAACTATTTATGAAATTTAAACTCCCTGCCAAACATCATACCAATATCGACTTAAAGAAATACTTTGAAAGCATGTATAATTTATTTATTCATCAACTGCTCTCCTGGCCGACGGGTTAAAAGTGTATGTTTTCAAATCTCAACATACTGTGGCGTCCCTTGGTTTGGGGCTCGGCCACTTAAATAGAGCTTTTTGTACAAAATAAAATTCATCATTGACAATGGAACCACCCATCTTCGAGCTTTGGAACTAAGTTGGCCACCGCCAGCAGACCAAAACAAGATAGTGGCTACCAGCAGACAAAAACAATATGGCGGCCACAGAATACTCAAATAAGATGGTGGCCACTTGCAGACCAAAACAAGGAGGTGGTTGAGGGGAAAATCGAATATGAAGAAAACAAACACTATATAGTCGAATTACACATTCAAGATGGCGACTATAATGACAAGTGCAACAGTGATGTCACACACATCCAAGATATCGGCCGTAACGATAAGTGCAACAGTGATATCACAATTCCAAAATGGTGAATGTTATAGAAAAAAAATTCTGGAATCCAATATGGCAGCTGGAGCTTAAGGTCAAATCAAGGTGAAAGGTCAAGGGTTATGTTAAATATAAGATTGCGAATCCAAGATGGTAGCGATGATGTCATCCAAGGTTGGGGCAATGATGTCAAAAATCCAAAATGCTGCTGCCTCCTTCTGCGCCTGTCAATAAACATACTATTAGTAGTATATAAAAGGGGCTCCGAGCGCAGGCTTCAGGCTGTGGATTGAAGATTGTTTACATTGTGACATCACGGCGGCCATCTTGGATGAGTGTAACGGGACACGTTGTACCATGACCTTTGACCTTGACCTTGACCCCAACGGCCATTTTGGGTCCACCATCTTGGATCCACCATTTTGGATGACGTCATTTTGTTTTCTCGAACATTCCGGCATTGTGTTTTCCGCCATTTTGAATTATGACGTCACCGTTGCAGTTTCCGTTACGGCCGTCATCTTTAAAATCTTTATTTATTATCCGATTTTAATGGAAAAAAAATTAAAATTTATAAAAAAATTCACTTAATAAATTTTAATAATTTTTTTATAAAAAAATGTACTTTTACGACACGGAGTTCGGAGTCCTTGGTTCGAACCCAACGAGTGAAAAAAAATAAAAATGGCAACCGATCCTTCCTCCCGTGGTGGGTGCTGGCATACTGACCCCCACCACTTTGTTCATAGCATATATATCGCCAGTTAGCATGATGTCATGTCAGCCATCTTGACCTCGTCTGCTGGAAGCAATCATCATTGTATCGTCGGCTAGAGTGCGCTGATGCCATGTTAGTTTAATTCTTATCCGCTAGAGTGCAGTAATCATTTATTATTATTGCTGTGACACCCGGCATCTTGTCATTTGGCTGCCATCTTGAAAATCCGTAATTATTTAGCTAAAAAATCGGGAAAAGTTCCAAATTTCATTAAATAAATAACTTATTAATTTAAATATTGATTCGATCGATTCCTGTCCTCGGTTCGATACCCGATCGTTGCAATAATGTTTAATTTTATGTAAAATAATAATAATTTCAATAAACCATGTTCAACATTCGTAAAGAGACTTTAAATCCTCTACTACCATCATCCTATCAGACATCAAGACCACCATATTGTAAATTCGTAATTTTAATGCTAGAGATTCGGGAAAAAGTTCAAAATTCATTAAATAAATTTGTAATCTATATAATGATTGATTAGATCGACTAAGGTCCTTGGTTCGATCCCTGACCGATACAAAACAACTTTAATATTTTAAAAAAGTACCACTAAAGTGGCAGGTTTGAGAAAATAAAAACACCGCAAGTTCTTTTAAAAAAAACTTTTATTACACAAATACTACACTACCACAAGTACAAAAAAATACACAGACAAATGACTAAAGTTTTGTGGATGTCTCGATTCAAACAGTCTTCTTAATGGACGAAGTAAGTCTTTTACATGTCCGTAAATGTCTATTCAGTTTATCAGGTCGACATATTGGTACACCACAATTTTCACACAAAGACGAATTATCGACTTCATTAAAAGGACAGTGAAATATTGCGTGCCGTTGTGCACTTTGAATATTTGCTAATGTTTTGTTATAAAATATACAGCTTGATTCCGATGAATGTACAGCCAGTCCATCACAATTCCTGAGGTGCCGTTTTAATCTTCCATAGAGTATAAACTTGCTTAAACATCTGTTGCACTGATATTTAATGCGTTCAGAGTTATTAGTACAATTGTGTATTACATAATCCCGTAATTTCAAGTTTTTGATCTTATCACAGTACGTGCAGTCGGGTGATGGAACACCGCTGGATGCTCCTTCCTTCATCAATGGCACTGGAATTGTTGACAACCATTGTAACACTGCTGACATGTTAACTTCTGAAGTCTTTGAGGTCTGCTCTGCAGAAGATGTTGCTTGAGTCGAAATCTCCTGCTGTGCTGAGAGAGCAGGTGTAGCTGTAGACGTCGTTGTCATCGTGCTCTGCACTGATGATGGTAGACGTTCGATCCAGGTTGGTGTAGATAGTGGTAATGATGCCATCGAGTTCTCAAGAATAGCTAGATACCGGTCTATTATGTTATACAAGTCTAATTATCCGATCCGTTCATCACCGCAGCCGGAGGCGGACTGAAGTTCATATCACCAGGGTCTCACTTATATAGTCTCATCAGCTGGTACAACACATGAGTCAAAACAATAACCATGTTCATTATACTCGCACTTAACTTTCTCGGAGCATTTTTTATAATGATGAAGTAAGCTATCGAGACGTGAAATTAGTTTATTACATTTTATACACTGAAACAGTATTCTTTGAACATTATTCTGACAGCTGCTTCTTTCATGTCTGCGCGCATTTAAAGTGAAAGTAAATGATGCGCCACAATATTTGCATTGATGCGCTGTACACTCTTCATTAATTGAAGTATTCAATGCAGATGATGAAACTTCAGCTGATGATGGAACAGCACGTATCGTTGTCTCCTCTGCAGTCGGTATCAGGATCTCCGACTCCATCATCGCTGCTGCCATCGAGGTCCCCGCTGCTGACGGTAAACAGTCTATTCCGGTCGACATAACTAAATCTCGCGAAACCACCTGAAGAGAGCAAGTCCGTACTGCACCGCGACCTGAGGTGGACTGCGGGTCCAGTCGTCTGAACCTCGCTTATATACCCGCGGTCTACTGGTATACTACATGAGTCAAAATATTGTCTGTATTTAAAATTTTTTTATTATGTACCTAAAAATTACAGAAATAAAAAACACACAAGTTCAAGTTTTACACATTTATTTATAAAAATTACACAAATACACATTAGGTTAAGGAATCAAGCATTTTCACAAGCAAAGTCTTTAATGCCGCACGCACTGTATCGTCGACTCCGGTTCCAACCGGTTCGCAGGCCACGGGATCAGGAACACAGGTTTCCAGCTGGTCATCTTCTGCGACGTCGACAACTCTGACAAGACATGGTCGATGACGTCTGTGAACACATCTACGCCTGGGCTTTGGCTCAGTGCTAGTTGGGACAGATTCACTGCCTGAACTACGACGACGAGACACACACCGTTTGGACGTCTGCGTAGAAACATCACAGGTCGCAACAGGTTGCAACACGTCCATGTTTGGTGTTGCACATGCAGACGAGGCGACTACCTCAGCGATGCTAGCAGGAAGGATTGTGTGTGGTCTCATGTTATAGACGGCACAGTTTCCAGGTTCGCAACAATCTACCAGCTGCTGAGTCGGTTCGTAGGACACAGGAAAGTGCGCAAACCGACAATGCTGAGCGCCTACATCACAGGTTTCTGTATATGTACGTAGATACCCGGAATCCCAGTAGCTGTACTCGACACTGCTGAAGCTAGGTCTTGCGCTCAAGTACACGTTAGCAGGATGAAACGTAAACATCTTCTTGCAGGTCGAACGACCACTGAAGGCACGTACGTATGCACGCCATTTATATATGCAGGCTCCTACTAACATTGTGTGTGCCATTTCTGCATTAACTGCGAGTTTGTACAGGCACAGACACGTTCAAACTTGTTACGTGGCTGCACGTCGTATATTGCACTAAGCTTGCGCAGGGAAGGACAGCCGTAGTCGGTCTGTAGATCTACAATTACAACTGACGCATCACACAACTTGCTCAGCCATTTCTTCTGTTCAGGTCCGGCAACGTAGATTATTTCGTTTTGAACTAGTAAATCTTAAATAGTGTTTTTCACTTGGTGGTATGGAATTTTTGCTTGGCTTTTTGCACGCCTGCACCAGTCTTGCGTTTGGTCTTGCGTGAGTTAGTCTTTGACTTGATGGAGCTGGCTCAACGAGCACCCAGTCCTAATTTGGTCTTTGCCTTCATGATTTTGGAAACGCCCCAGGCCGCGATTTTCTCTCCTAGTCCCGCGTTCGACGATTTACTTATATCTTCGGCTTCCTGTGCCAATATCTCGTCGGCCCGGTGTCTGGATTCCAGATCCTTGCTTAATGAATATGCGATATCGTGTTGTTTGCACTTTTCGTCGAGAGAATTAATGCCCACGTCACCGCGAGCTAACCTTTTCGCTAGTTTAGTGCCGGGGCCGCAGAATATGTAACCGGGAATGTGTATTTCGAATGTCAGATTGTTTATCAGCGAGTTTACGAGTCCTGCACCGATGTGTTTTTTGTACTTACCTCTTCGAGTCATTGCGCAAAACTGACCAGAAAGTATAAATGTGTTTGATTTTATACAATTTCTTCAGTACAATGCAAGTCGTCAAGCAAGAAGTGTGTTTGCCTGTGCGCATTACCCAAGACGATGTATTTAGTGCGCTTGAATCACGGCATGGCTTACTGTTGCCTTCTGCCGTACGATGCATAATGGCGGGTCCGTCCAACTGTGGCAAAACGTGCGTTCTGCTAAGTTTTCTGGAGGAACCAAACGGTCTTAGGTTCGAAAACGTTTACTTGTATTCCAAGTCGTTGCAAGAGCCTAAGTACCAGCGCCTAGCTACGGTTCTACAATCGATGGATGGTCTGGAGTATTTTACATTTAATGATAATACGGATGTGGTACCTCCAAGCGAAACAAAAGCCAATTCCGTGTTTGTTTTCGACGATGTAATGTGCGAGAAGCAAGGCATAATACAAGAGTACTTTTCCATGGGCAGACACACCAAGGTAGACTGCGTTTACATGTGTCAGACGTACAGTCGTATTACAAAACATCTCCTACGAGACAACGCGAATGTCATAGTGCTTTTTCGCATGGACGAACTTAATTTACGTCACGCTTATGACGATCACGTAAACACCGACATGACATTCCAGGAATTCAAAGACATGTGCTCCTTGTGTTGGAAAGAAGAACACGGATTCCTAGTTATAGTCAAAGACTGGCCTCTATATAAGGGTAGGTACAGACGAGGTTTCGATCAGTTTATCGCCAAACATGAGTCATAGCATTTCAAAATTCGGTCGTAGCAGCAGACATACTGTATGTCACGACTCCGATATCCGCAAATACATTATATTACTGGCTCAAAAAGTAGAAATTGTGAAAAAGGAATTACTAGAGTATCTCGTTGCCATCGACCAGCGTGTCGAAGCCTCGGATTCTCGCATTCGCGACATGATCGAAGTATCGAATGCACAAAGACGTGACGATTTGAGGACTTTTCAAAGTAGTCTGAAAGCATCACTATCTCATTTGTCAACAAATTCGGATTTGGCCAAACACAAGAAAGAAGTTTCTGCGAACGAATAAAAAAGTATAAAAGGAGGTCTTGCAATAAGTTTTCAACCAGTACAATGTCGGACCTGGCCAGTGACCTTCATAGAGCTATACAGTCTGTTCGTGAAAAATATTTACTTGCTAGACGAACCAGACTTGCACGTGAGATGGAAAATGAGGAGATATTTAAACCAATCACTAGTCGCCTCGACGAACTTAAAAACAAGGAAGAACCAGCCATCATTGTGAAGACAGAAGTTGAAGATGAAATGCCAACTGTAAAGAAGAGAAAGTATGAACCAGATCGAGAAGAAGACTTAACAAGTACAGAGTCAATGCACAAGAAAAAAATACCGAAAAAGGGACATCAAGTTAATGCAATGGTCCGACCATACCTGATATCGTTTACGAGCCGGAATAATGACACGACCTACGGAATGTACAGAAAACATAATAAGTGGTTCCTCGGTGCTAAAGAAATAGACTTTCTACCAGGAAATATCGTGCGCGTAGAAGCGTTCAAAACGCGTGTGACTCCGGGTCTGTACGAATTGCTGTTTCGCAGGGAGCCAAAAGGATATTCTCACAAAGACTTACAAGAGTACAAAAAACTACTAGAGCTAACCAATGCACATTTTCGCGATAACGATCCAGATAGTGGTGTGTATAAAGACGAAAATCATGAAAAAATCGACATTCTCGCTAATCTCTTCAGTGAACTAACGATACATGGTGAAGGTTTAAAAAAAGCTAGAAAGTGATCAGGTATTTGACTATGTATATTGGGACAACTCCAATTAATTAGTTGATCATCTTAGAATTCTACATGCTTCCCTTAGTGTAGGAAACTATTCGCACATCAACGAAATAGTCTCCATACTTGAAGAACTGAGGGAAGCCGGCTACATACAATGAGTCGAACCGGAATCGCTCGCGAACTTCATGATCCTGCTAGACGGAAATATCTTCGTCACAAAGTCATAGTTCGTGGAATTGATGATTTATTCCAGGCGGACCTTGTTGAGATGATACCGTATTCCCGATTGAATAACGGTTTCAAGTACATGTTGACAGTCATCGATGTTTATAGCAAGTTCGCTTGGGCGAGACCTGTCAAATCAAAGACTGCAACTGACGTAGCCAAGGCCATGGACAATATTTTGCAGGGTGGACGTGTACCGTCGCACCTGCAAACAGACCTCGGGAAAGAATTCTACAATGCACCCTTCAAGGCTTTGATGAAGAAGTATGGCATCAGACACTACTCTACATTTAGTAACATCAAAGTTTCTGTTGTCGAAAGGTGTAACAGAACTTTGCGTTCCAAGATGTGGCGACAGTTCACGGTTAACGGAAATTACAAGTGGCTTGACATCTTGCCGAAACTAATAAGCGAGTATAATTCCACGGTGCATTCTACCACGAAAATGAAGCCAGAGGACGTAACGGACAATCGCCTACTTCAAACAGTGTTTTCCAACACGAAGAAGAAAGATCCACGGAAGCTTAAAGCTACTATCGGTGACATTGTGCAAATCTCCAAGCAGAAAGGAATCTTCGAGAAAGGATTCACTGCGAACTGGAGCCCTGAACTTTTCCGTGTGACACATGTTCGTGAATCAGAGCCTAGGACCTACTACCTTGAAGATTTGGACCACAAACCTATCCATGGCGGCTTCTATGCCGAAGAGATTCAGCCTACGTTGTATCCCGATACGTACTTGGTGGAGAAGATTATAAAACGAAGAAACGGACGGTCCTACGTCAAGTGGTGGGGCTTTCCACCTCACTTTAATTCGTGGGTGGCAGATGCAGAAATAGAGAAATCCACAAAACTTTAGTCATTTGTCTGTGTATTTTTTGTACTTGTAATAGTGTAGTATTTTGTAATAAAAGTTTTTTTAAAAGAACTTGCGGTGTTTTCATTTTCTCAAACCTGCCACTTAAGTGGTACTTTTTAAAAATATTAAAGTTGTTTTGTATCGGCCAGGGATTGAACCAAGGACCTTAGTCGATCTAATCAATCATTATATATATTACAAATTTATTTAATGAATTTTGAACTTTTTCCCGAATCTCTAGCATTAAAATTACGAATTTCCAATATGGTGGTCTTGATGTCTAATAGGATGATGGTAGTAGAGGATTTAAAGTCTCTTTACGAATGTTGAACATGGTTTATTGAAATTATTATTTTTTTTATATAAAATTAAACATTATTGCATCGATCGGGTATCGAACCGAGGACAGGAATCGATCGAATCAATATTTAAATTAATAAGTTATTTATTTAATGAATTTTGGAACTTTTCCCGATTTTTTAGCTAAATAATTGCGGATTTTCAAGATGGCGGCCAAATGACAAGATGCCGGGTGTCACAGCAATAATAATAAATGATTACTGCACTCTAGCGGATAAGAATTAAACTAACATGGCATCAGCGTACTCTAGCTGACGATACAATGATGATAGCTTCCAGCAGACGAGGACAAGATGGCTGACATGACATCATGCTAACTGGCGATATATATGCTATGAACAAAGTGGTGGGGGTCAGTATGCCAGCACCCACCACGGGAGGAAGGATCGGTCGCCATTTTTATTTTTTTGCACTCGTTGGGTTCGAACCGAGGACTCCGAACTCCGTGTCGTAAAAGTACATTTTTTTATAAAAAAAATTATTAAAATTTATTAAGTGAATTTTTTTATAAATTTTAGATTTTTTTCATTAAAATCGGATAATATATAAAGATTTTAAAGATGGCGGCCGTAATGTAAACTGCAATGGTGACGTCATAATTCAAAATGGCGGAAAACACAATGCCGGAATGTTCGAGAAAACAAAATGACGTCATCCTAAATGGTGGATCCAAGATGGTGGATCCAAAATGGCCGTCGGGGTCAAGGTCAAAGGTCACGGTACTACTTGTCCTGTTACGCTGTGTCCCGTTACACTCATTCAAGATGGTCGCCGTGACGTCACAAAGTAAACAATCTTCAATCCACAGCCTGAAGCCTGCGCTCGGAGCCCCTTTTATATACTACTACTATTCATATTTACTTTATCTCATTAAATCTCTACCATGTCCATTTAGAGTGTGCTATCTGAAGGCGGAAAATAAACGGATACTTAAGTCAACAACATACCTAATTATTCTGCAAACTGAAAAATTATACTTTTTACCCGTGGAAGTTTTGATAGAAATCCAGCCACAACTTTTACTCTCTCTGCGTGCAGTTGCTGCTTCCCTGCATCACTCGGCGTCGCTTCGTCTCAACCTGCTTCATCCTGCGTCACTCTGCGCCACCCTGCATCCCGCAGCATGACTCTGCGTCAACAGGCGTCGCCTTGCGTCACCTGGCGTCACTCTGCGTCACATTGCATCGCCCGGCATCACCCTGCATCACCCTGCATAGGCTGGCGTTATTTTACGTAACCCGGCGTAATTGGCGTCACTCTGCACACGCTGCATCACCCTGCAGCTTTCTGCTTCACCCGGCGTCACTTTTCGTAACCCTGCGTTACGCGGTGTCACTCTGCATCACACTAAAACACACGGCGTCACCCTTCGTCACCCTTCGTCACCTTGCTTCACCCCGCGTCACCTTGCTTCACCACACGTCACTGTGCTTCACCCGGCATCACCTTGCATCACCCTAGGTCACACTGCATCACTCAGCGTCACTCAGTATCGTCCGAGGTCTCCTTGCGTCACCATAAGTCACTCTGCTTCACTCAGCCACACTCGGCATCACCCTGCTTTACCCGGCGTCACATTGCGTCACCCGGCGTCACCTTGCGTCACCCTGAAACATCCTGCGCCACACTTAATCACCCTATGTTAAAATGCGTCAGTCTGCATCAAACTGCGTCACCTGGCGACACCTTACATCACCCGGCATAATACTAGATTACCCAGCGTTACTCTGCGTCACCTCGAGTCACCGACGTCACCTTGCGTCACAAAGCATCATCTAGCGTCACCCTGCGTCACACTGCGTCACCGTCGCCACCCTGCACACCATGAATTACCCGGTGCCACCTTGCATTACCCTGCAACACCCTACGTCACTCTGCGTCACCCTGCGTCGTACAATGTCACTCTGCGTCACCTGGCATTAACTTACTTCATTCTGCGTCGCCCGGTTTAACTCTGTGTGATCCAATGTCACCCGGCGTCACTTGCATCACCCTGCATCACCTTGTGTAATCTGGAGTAACCCTGCGTCACCCTGCGATACCTTGGGTCACCCGGCGTCACCTTGTGTAATCTGGAGTAACCCTGTGTCACCCTGCGATACCTTGGGTCACCCGGCATCAACTTCCATCTACGTATTTGCTTCACCTGGCGCCACTCTGCGTCACGCTTCGTCACCAGGCGTCACCTTGCGTCAATCTACGTCACCCTGCGTCACCCGGCATCACCCTGCGTCCCCAATGCCTGAGGCGCGCTGCTCTGTGCGCGGGTCTGGCTGCGGGCGATGCGACGCCGGGTAAATGTCAGAGACGCCCTGCAGGCATGTTCCACATAGCGCTCCCCCCCTCTACCCTTCTCCAAGCAACACGCACTGTGCTCGGCTAGCGCTAACACTCTTGAAGCTGAGCTCAGAGCCCGATCGCTCCAGTGCTTTCTGTAGCAGCGAGGTTCGCTCTCACGCAGTCTCGCACAGAACCCACAAGACTTCAGGAGGAAGCCTTATTCTCACAGACGAGAGAGCCACACCCGAAGTTCCCCGAAGTTCATGTTTTTTTCCGTATCTTTTATGTAGCTATCCTAACCAAATCAACCGTCCACAATGTTTTAAAGTATTTATAATGTAGCTAACCTAACCGAATTGACCATTAGTGTCCTTTTATCAACAACGCCATATTTATTTACAATGAAAAAAAAACCGAAGATGCACGATCGGGCGTTTGGCTCTCTCGTCTGTGAAAAGAAGGCTTCCCCTTGGGGTACCGACTCGGTGTTTGTGAATGTGAGTGATGTCGGGGTGCTGGTTCGATACCGCGACCCTCGCTTCAACCTCCAAACAACCATCACCGAATAAAATAGACACCTAACCTCAAAAATTAAAAAAAAAAAGTTTAAGTATTGCTTGGCAGTGACAGAAAAATAAAAATTAATAGAAAATTGACCGCCGGTATTACAGTATTAGATTGGCGAAATATTTAATTTACTAATTGAAACGCTAGATGGCGTTGAATTTCATTCAAATTAAGTTACTCAAAATCTCAGTCGGACGATCATATATACCAATATAAATTTTTTTGCGCTTCGGAAAAAATATATAATTTTTTATATAAAAAGTGTCCTATGTCCTTTACTATACCCTTGAAAATATGCGCATAAAATTTCATGATGATCGGTTGAGTAGTTTCCGCGTGAAAGCTGCCGCCTGTTTTTTGCAATGTATGAGCTATAGTTCACGGGAACGAAGTTCGTTTACTCCTAATATGTGTTAGAGAAAACTTTATAGGAATGATCGTACGATCGTTCTTGAGTTATGTAAGATCATTGGATCGGGAATCAAAGAGCAGAATGGTGCAAATGACCATTGGTAGGCATACGACCGAATCCGTTCAAAATGTTTGTAAATAATTTAATTTTTAATATAATTTTTTCTTAAAACCAATTTTTGTTACTACCACCCATTGCTCCTGAGGGTAAAATAAACTAGGTTTAGTGACAAAAACATTCCTAACACCCGTATTAGTTTCCTATAAAATCTATAAAAATTTATTGCAAATCTGAAAATTCATCTAAAACTTTGGTTTAAAACAATTTTTGATCAGATGAATATTATTACAAGGGCTTGGAGAAGAAAATAAAAAAAAGGGTTTTAATTGGGGGGGGGGGGGGGGGGAAATCGTCCATACAATGTAAACTATTGAAGCTGTTCTTGTATGCTGCCCTGCAAAACCACCTGCTCGGCCAGTGGCTACTCAAAGTCTGCGGTTTTGTTTTAATTGTGACATGACGTCTAATAAATCGATGAACGCCGGCTGCACGCACGAAAAAGTGTCCCGTTATGCACTTGTCCCGTTACGCTGTGTCCCGTTACGCTCATTGTACGCTTCACTCTTCCACTCGATTGGAACAACCACGGATTTGACTTTTTCGAGGCACATTAAACTTGAAACACTCCCATTCGTTTCCTACTTTTCCTATCATCGTCCTATCCTTAATAGAATAACACAGATTGGAAGAAGTTAAATAGCAAACATGTATAACAGTTATAGTTAAAATAATCTCTTCGTTAAAGTAATAAACATATTTGAATTAATGAGCGCAAATAAAAGTAAATTCATCAATTAAATTGTAGATTTCATTTCACTCCTTTGTATCCATACAAAATAGTGATAATTCAATAAAAATGATTCAATTTTATTCATAAAAGTATGCAATAATTTTATCAATGTTTTGTTATGACATTGTCACGTTAAACTATCGTCCGTAAACCGACTTTACAGACAATCAATTTTTTAAGTTTGGGACAGTCTGTATTTATGCCATTTTCGCCTGGACGACATCACAGCTCTATTTTTACCAAAGTATTGAGTACAGTTGACGGGCTTGAACACGGCCTCCCTTACACTAGGCGAACTTTCCACCTCCACCACTCGCATGCATGGCTATAAGCGACACTATACTCACGAATGGGCGTAACGGGCATACGTCACGTCACTCCGCGAACCCTTTTGTTTACGTTGCCTATATAGGGTGGCCGTGAAAGACCGCACTTTTTTTTTTGGATCAGATAGAGAATAAATTTCTGAAACGGGAAGTCTTTGCCGATTTTTGATCTGAAGCGCGAGGTACTACTGCTTACTGTCTCTCACGGCGCGCCAAGAGTATAAGGGGGCAAGCAGCAGTAAGCTTACACGCTCTCTCTCTCTCTCTCTCTCTCTCTCTCTCTCTCTCCCGGTAAGCACAGTCCCCCCACTCTTCTTCTTTCTCTTAGAGCGCGCTCATCATTGGTTAACTATTTTAATTAATTACTAAATACCTATGGGTCAGATCAAAAAACTGCAAAGACTTTCTGTCTCAGAAATTTATTCTCTATGTGATCCAAAAAAAAGTGCGTATTTTCACGGACACCCTGTATGCTTGCTTGTACGCCCCTTCTCTTTCAGGAGGACGCATTCTGAGGCAATATATCCTAGCTCAACACATTTGAAACTGGAGTTCCTTTATTAACGTGACAACGTCTAATAAATCGATGAACGCCGGATGCACGCACGAAAAAGTGTCCCGTTACGCACATTGTCCCGTTACGCTCACTGTACGCTTGCGCCGCATCTATCTCTCTTCCACTCGACTGGAACAACCATCGATTTGACTTTTTCGAGGCACATTAAACTTGATGCACTCCCATTCGTTTCCTACTTTTCCTATCATCGTCCTATCCTTAACAGAATAACACAGATTGGAAGAAGTTAAATATCAAACATGTATAAAAGTTATAGTTAAAATAATCTCTTCGTTAATGTAATAAACTTATTTGAATTAATGAGTACAAATAAAAGTAAATTTATCAATTAAATTGTAGATTTCATTTCACTCATTCTTTGTATTCATACAAAATAGTGATAATTCAATAAAAATTATTCAATTTTATTCATAAAAGTATGCAATCATTTCATCAATGTTTTGTTATGACGTTTGTTTACAGACAAACAATTTTTTTTGACACAAAAGTAGCTTTACTAGCCTAAAAATGTGTTCGCTTTCCCCCAAATTATTTGGCTTTTTTTTTAATTGAGCACTAGCAAAATGAAATTCACTACTCATAGTGGATTTCATAACCAAAAAAAAAACTGCTGCTGCTGGGTTCAATGTATCGTGCACAAACTCCAACATCTGCTCACCCACTTTTGGAAAGCGATGTGCACAAGCGGTAATCGAATCAGTCTTGATTCAGCGAGGCCATCAACAGACAGTGCAACAGTGTGCCGACAGTGACCATGCAGTTCGTGGCTCACTCGACCATCCAGCGCGCAGCGGAGCGCCGCGGTCGACGGGAACGGGTCGTTACCACAACGCCGAAATAACAACTGAATGAATTTGTGTGTGTTTCTTAAATGTACCTTAACGCCGGAATACCATAATAAAAACCTAACCTTACCTAACCCAACCTAACCTAGCGTAATATAACCTAACTTAACCTAGCCTATCCTAGCCTAACCTAACCTAGACTAACCTAACCTAGTCTAACCTAACCTAGTCTAACCTAACCTAGTCCAACCTAACCTAACCTAACCTTTGTGGCAGTCCTGCAATAACATTTTTCGGCGTTAGTGTATTTCGGCGTTGTGGTAATTCGGCGTTGTGGTACACAGCAGTTTTCTAGCTGTCGGCGTTGTGGTAAATTTGGCATTTCGGCGTTGTGGTAAATTTGGCATTTCGGCGTTGTGGTAATTCGGCGTTTTGGTACACAGCAATTTTCTAGCTGTCGGCGTTGTGGTCAATTTGGCTTTTCGGCGTTGTGGTATTTCGACGTTGTGGTAATTCGGCGTTGTGGTACACAGCAGTTTTCTAGCTGTCGACGTTGTGGTCAATTTGGCATTTCGGCGTTGTGGTATTTCGACGTTGTGGTATTTCGGCGTTGTGGTGGTCCCCGACGGGAACCACGCGAGGGCCGAGATGGATGGCCGGCCGGACAATCACACCATCAATAACCCCGCAGCCGGGGTAGGCTGACCTCCGCAGCCCAGCCGGGGGAAAGCCGAGGCATTTAGAACACTGCGAGGAACACGCTTCCATTCATCGCTCTCGCGATCCACGTGGGGGCGTTTAATTACCACGTCTTTATTGTGGCGTTAATCACTACATCAATTCTGTGTTTTGATTTATCGTGCGTTATTCAGCACACATTAACTAAATGCGTGACAGTAGATGACTGTCTAATAATTTTAAATTTTTTTTGTTGTAGTTCTGGGATACTCTTTTGGTGTTGAATCATTTTTTGGCATTTTATGTTTAACTTTTTTTTCTTTTTTTAACTTAAAAATTATGTTCTATAAATCAATAAGTTTGAGAAACTATATTAATTTTGCCATGCATATTTTTTACTTTAAAATGTATTTTGGAATGTACCTAGTTGTTTAAGGGCCTATTATAATACGAATACTACTTAGTAGGTAATACTAGCAAAATCTTCAGAGATATTTTTACAATAATAGATGTGACATTGTTGATAATGTCATGGTTACTCAACTCACATATTTTAATACGCATCTCTCATCTGAAAACAACAATTTGCCGGGGACGCACCACAACGCCGAAAAATTTCATTGCAGGACTGCCACAAAGGTTAGGTTAGGTAAGCTTAGCACACAAATTCATTCAGTTGTTTTTCATTTTGCTCCTGTGCCCCCCCCCCCCCCCCCCCCCCCAACACCCCGCAGCAACAGTTTTCGGCGTTACTGTATTTCGGCGTTGTGGTACACAGCAGTTTTCTAGCTGTCGGCGTTGCGGTCTATTTGGCATTTGGCGTTATGGTATTAGGCGTTATTGTACGTTCGGCGTTGTGGTAACGACCCCAACTTGCCTCCTTAAATGTGGGGGCCCTGGGGAGGGAGGAGGACTGTGTGCTGCCTGCCTGGCCTACTGCTCGGGTCAGAGGTCGCCACTTCCTCGCTCGGGAGAAACTGCGTGTCATTGGCCCGTCACAGGCCCACTCGCTCACCCATTCACATGCTCGCAACACTCGTGAGGAGAACGTATTACATAACTAGTCGACCCGTGCGGAATTCCGCAGTGCGCGCCAAATCGGTTTGTGTAGCATTCCATTCTTTAAAAATCTGGGAGAAATTACATTTTGAAGAAGAACAGAATAAAGTAAACGGGTGTTGGAACAAAAGAAGACATGTAATTGAACACATCAGTACAAATAGCTGTTACACATTTTTTTTGACGTGATAACGTCTTATAAATCAATGGACGCCGGAAAAAGCATGACTCATTGTCACGTTCCGCCTGAGCCGAGCGTGCAAGCGAGAGCGCGGAACAAGCGATAGAGAGGCACGATCGGCTTGTGACACTTCTATCTCTCTTCCACTCCATCGGCCGATGCGTCCGAGTAGAAGAGAGACAGCGGCAGCACACAACAATGTTTTCTTATGACGTTATCACGTAAAATTATCATCCGTAAACCGACTTTACAGACAACCCCCCCCCCCCTTTTTTTTACAGAAGTATTATATTCAAACATACCAATAATATAAGCGTTTACAAAATCTCTTTAAATACAATGTTGGAAGTGATGATGTGATCATTGTTCACTTTTTGGTTGTACGTTCGTTTGTCTTATGAAGACGAAACCAATTCTTTAGTTGATTATTATAGAAAATTTATAAACGACTATGGTATAAAATAAAATGATTGATGATTGTCTGTCGTGAAAATTTTTAAAAAAGTTAGCAGAATGTGGGTTAAAAATAAGGCACTGAAATACAATTTTGTGTGTCTATTCAACACAATATAAATATAGTTCGGTTACTCATTTGGCCCTTGTGAAGTTTCATGCGAGACATATAGCAGTAAACCTGTATTGTGACAACGATAAAGTTAAACACCAGCGTTCCAAAACTAACTTCGATGACAGCACCACATAAGCAGGCCCTGTTTTACATTTTCACCGGTTAATTGCACTTACTCAAGTTCATTGCACTAGGTAGAGAGGCAATTGAACATGATGCTTGCCTTAAATTTTAGCTACACGTTTCAACCGTTTATATTTGTATAGAAAAGTTTTTATTGCCACAGAAACATTCTTATAAATCGCATTTGAATCATAGGAAATAAATAAAGGTGCCTGACAAAATTTACACCAAGACATGTGGAATCATACTTGGTAAAGTATTTAACAAACCGAGCTATACCAACGGTCGTCAATTGTTAGAAATAAGTAATATATTCAAATCAATGCGCCCATTCATGTATGAACCTGACCTAATCTCACATAACCAAGCCTATGCTAATTTTATCAAGGAAAAAATACTTATATTGTAAATCTAATTAATATTATATGTTCAGTGTCACAACGACACAGCTATTTGTTGCAAGATTAGCACTCATTAATGTATAACAGTTTATATAATTTAATGTTTAGCAATTGCTGTTTCGATTCCGTAGAGCTTTCTGAATCAGGCAATAATTTGAGATATTTTAGAGCATTCCTACGAACCTGAACTCTAATTCCATTTTGATCATCCTGATGTCAAATATTAATTAGGTTCCCGAAAACATTACCTGCAATTGCTGGGCTGGGTCCTTAATATAGGCTATTAGTTATTTACTCTATACTAATGGTTCCTTACTTTATACTATGGTTTTCTTGCTCTATCCCTATAACTACTTACCTTATGCCATGGGTTCCTTCAGATATGCCTTGAAATTATTTATATTTGCCTTGGGTTCCTTTCTCTATGTCCCGAATTACTTTCTCTATGCCATTGGTTCTTAATTTTATTTCATGAGTTCCTTAATATATATTTATTCTTTAGACTAAGTTAATTGTTCCTTAATCAATGCCATGGGTTTCTTACTCTATGATGCGTTACTTAATTTACGCTTTACGCGTGGGTTCTTTTTTCTATACCATGTGTTCCTTAATCCTTGCCAAGGATTCTTTACTATATTACATGGGTTTCTTACTCTATGCCAAAGGTTCAATACTATATGTAATTGATTCCTTACTCTTTGCAATGGATTTCTTACCAAATGCTAAGGGGTCCTTACTTCATACCATGGGTTTCATACTGTATTTCTTAGGTTCTTAATTGTATGTTCCTAATATTCTCGATGTGTTGCTGTATTTCCGTGTCAAAGGGCGTCATTGTCGAAAACATGTTAAGTTTATCATTTACAATAATTACATTAAATATAGACAGGACATGTCCGATAACATTTTAGAGGGACAGATATGGGTACAAGTGTCAGTTGAAGCTGTACTATGATAAATTAGGAGAAACCAAATTATTTCGTAATATATTGTAGGAATAGTGTCCAATAAAACTGTGCCTTGCGGGTTTTTCATTTCGCGAAGCTTCACGCGTCTTGAACCTCCGGAGCGGCGGCTGTGACCTGGAGGATGCGTGACTGTCGGTTTTCTTCCCATTATCTCGTCGCGATGTGTTCCAACACCGCTCGGATGACTTCCGGCCATTACGGCGCGGGGCGGTCAAATGAAGTAACTCAAGGGCGGAAGTGACGTCACACTTCGGCAACAGCCGGGGAACAGACATCTGACTGTCGAATATTACAGGTAGCTACTGGATTCATCCCCATCTACTTATATATGTATTGTAGCATGTCTGCTACAGCTCTGGCCTGGATGAGATTTATGTTGGCAGAAAAGGTAGATTTTTTATATTTTTTTTTTTGGCCTCCCTGGCAATAGAAGTTATTTTGATTTACGTTTGTTATATTTGGTTTAACGTAATAAAATATATGAAACTGTAATTTTTATTTAGTCTTCTTAATTTGTTAATTTTAATGGACTTTAGTTATTATATTGGTCTGGAAGGTTCGAGAACATCATCGATTGTATCGCTCCGCGGCGAACGCACGTGGCGGAAGAGCTGTGTGTCTGACGTCAGCGGACATATGGAGTGGGTGTGACGTCAGAAGACGAGTGATGGGGAGTCGGCCCGTGGGCCTAGCCGGCGGCGGACGTGTCGAAATAAAGCGGGTTGGCCGTGGTGATGCTTCCACTACGAAGCGATTATGAACGGCTTGCCCTTTAAAAAAGGTTGGGGAAGCCGTATACGTAGGACGCGAGTGAGCGGTGAAGAGGTTGGTGAATATCGCGAGCATGTTTTAAGGAGGAAATACGTGCGTCGACGACACCTCCGAACCAGCATGACGGGAACTCGTCACAGCAGAAATTCGCAACTCCGGCAACGTTTAATGGTGATGATTCGCCATCATTTTACGCTCGTGAGTAAGTGAGTGTACCAGGTGACCGGACTTCTCGACGTGGATCGCAAGTAAGTGCCAGCCATGCCACCGCCCCATTGACCCTTTTTAGTCGCAGCAAGAAATGATAAAGCGTGGATTTTGCAAATTTAAATAACTTACTACGCAACCTGATTGTTCAGCAGTTGGTTACCTTCCGCGTGCAAAAATAACTATACTCGACAGTCGTTGAAGTGAAAAGACCGTCAGCGTTAGACTATGACTTAAACTGTGAAAGGCCTTTTTGTTTTAAGCCAAAATTTTGGAACTAGATAAAATTTTTTAAGATATTTAGTGAGATGTTAATATGTGTTAATATGTTGTTACATTACGCTTATCAGATGTAAAAGTTTATCCTTTAATATTTATAGTTGTACTATGCCTGGCGCGTCAGAGGTTGTTTTTAATATGTTATATATATATATTTATAGTTAATATTTTTTTGGGGTAATTATATTAATTCTTCGGAGCTCCGAAATATAAGATCAGAGTATACCGTTGGTAGTAATTGATGAAGTATTTTGTGTATAGTTTAACGGTAATTTTTTTATATGATACAGTATGTATTGGAAGTGGTTCGCGGCGATTTGTGAGAAATCCGTTTATGATATATTTATCTAACTATTAAATGGTGCCATATAAATTTCTCATTTTTTTTATAACTTGCTGTCCCCTCTCACTGTTCAAAATCTTACTAGTAGTGTTGTTGTGTCTGCTATCGGTTTGGATTCAAATATTTGTTTTTGGGGTTTGCCTGCGCTCGCGGTACGAGTCATTAGAGTCTTTTGACGGTGTGGCGAGGCGCGGGAGTTGTACGTGTTGGCTAGGGTCAGGGCCAAAACGTTACAAAGTGCGCCACTCTGCTATATGCAGTGGCTGGAGGGCAGCAGGCGTAATGTTATTTCTTGTAGGGGTTATTGTGTTTGGAATAATAAGGGCTAGTATGGCAGTGAATGTGAGTTGGATTTTTAATTTGGAGCGCCCGGACTTGATAAACAACCTGGAAAAGGTGGGGATAACAGTGGAAGGGCAGGAGGACTTAGAATTCCTCCAGGTGACGTTTATGGAATACGTTTTGCATGGAGCTGACGGAAATGTTTCAGGGGGAGAGGTTAATAAAAGTGATCATTACTTGAATCAGAAATTGTTTTTCGAGGCGATAAAAAATATTCCTTACTTAAAATATAAAAATCCGGAGGACTTAATCCAGTTTTGCAGCGAGGTGGAAAAATTGCGGGAAATTAAAGAATGGGCCGACGATAATATTATTTTGAAGAGTGTTGTAGTTAAATGTTCGGGAGTAGCTCGCGCCGTAGTTATTGACGGATTGGTTAATAACCTTAGTTGGTGTGAAGTAAGTGAGGGTTTATGGGATGCCCTGTGTCCGCGGCGCCGTAAGTTACAACTCGTGCAGGACAGAGTGTTTAGGTTTCAAAGAGAGGGGGAGAGAATGGGTGATTATGTATATGATATTTTGTTACACTTGAAAGTATTTGGTTTGTGTTTACCGGAGCAGGCCATGGTGGATATAATTGTAGAAAATATGAATCCCGATGTGAGGAGAGAGTGTTCATTTGTGGAAAGACCGAGGGATCTGAATGGGCTGCGAAGGTGGTCGGTAGAAATAGAAAACGTGATGTATGCGCGGCAGGAGTACCAAAAAAATATACACGGGGTAAACAAAGTTGTCGAAGAGAGCGTAGTTGAGGAAATATTCACCCGCGGGAAAAGGAAAGGGAAATGTTATACGTGTGGGGAGAAAGGGCATTATAGAGTAGAGTGTACTCAAAAGGGCAAAGACAAGGTCTTGAGGGTTAAGAAAAAGGGTAATGATTGTTTTTATCGTCGCGAAGGGGGACATTTTCAGCGGGGCGGTCAATCAATTTCTAAACAAGGATGTTTTTATTGTGGGAAGAAATCGCATGTGGTTCGTGTTTGTAGGAAAAAGGGGCGGCTAAATAAATTGCGTTTTGGGAATAAACATTTTTTAGCCGTGATACGGAACGAAAATAATTTACAGGTAGACCTTAAAATGTATGAGGAGAAGGTGGTGGCTCTTATTGATACTGGGGCTACCCGAAGTTTTGTAAGTGAGGAATTTGTGAATAAGCTATTAAAAAGGGATGGGAAATTAAAAAAAAAATTAGCGGTCGCGAGTGGTATGGAATTTCAACTCGCAGACGGAAAAAATAAAATCTCTAAATTAAAGGCTTACTTACACATTAAAATTGGATCTTTTTCATGGGATCGCGAGTTTTGGGTGATACCTGATCTTATTAAGGAGGTAATTTTAGGAATGGATTTTTTGGTGGACACTCGGGCGGTTATCGATTGTAATAAGAAGAAGTTGAGTTTCTCCTTTGAGCCAAAGGTTAGTGTGAGGTTAACCAAGAATAGGAGTAAGACAGAGGTAGTGTGTGGTGGAATGCAGGGGGCTGAGAGTAGGTTAGATCAAGAAGTGGTAGGTCGAATTCAAGAAATTATCGAGGAGTTTGGAGATGTGATCACTGATAAAGTAGGAAAGTGTGAAATAGATCCTTACTGTATTAAGCTAACGGATAACAAAGCAGTGAAGTGTGTACCATACCAGTGCCCCCCTCCGAAGATGCAAGCCTTTAGACAGATAATACAGGATTTAATGGAGAAAGGAATTATTTGTGCGTCAAAATCTGTGTATGCGTCACCGGCCTTTTTGGTAAAGAAAAAAAAGGCAGGGGAATATCGTTTAGTGCTGGACTATCGCCTTTTGAATGAAAAAATTAGGCTAGATCCTTTCCCTTTACCTAAGATTGAGGTGTTATTCCAATATTTGGGCAAGGCCAAATATTTCACTATTTTGGATCTGAACGCGGCCTTTCACCAATGTGTGCTCGACCCTGAGAGCCAGCCGTATACTAGTTTTGTGACACCCTGGGGCCAATATGAGTGGAGAAGAGTACCTTTTGGTGTGAACTTTGGGGCGCAATGTTTATCCAGGATTTTAGGGAAAGTTTTACAAGAGTATCAATACAAGTTCTTACTTAGCTTTTTAGACGACATCTGTGTGTTTTCCGATTCCTTGGAAGAACATTTTCAGCATTTACGGAAAGTGCTGGAGAAACTACGAGAAGCTGGGTTTACGGTAAACCCGGAGAAGGTGTGTTGGGTAAAAAGGAAAATCAGTTTTTTAGGATTTATTGTGGGAGATGGATGCTTAGAGATGGATCCTGCGAAAATAGCTCCGATTGTTAATTATGGCCCACCTAAAAATCTGAAAGGGGTTATGCGCTTTTTGGGGATGCTGGTTTTTTTTAGCAGGTTCATACCCGATTATGCCACCTTGTGCGCCCCTTTAAATGAACTAAAAAAGAAGGGAGTAGCCTTTGTTTGGGGTGAAGCTCAGAATAAAGCTTTCCAGGAGTTAAAACGCGCCATTTCAAGCCCTCCGGTGTTGGTACTTCCAAATTTTGATAAAAAATTTATTGTGCAAGTGGATGCGTCTAGTTTAGCCCTAGGGGCGGTTTTATTGCAAGAAGGAGAAAGGGGTTTACAACCTGTTATGTTTGCTAGTAGGACGCTCAATAAACATGAAAAAGGTTATAGTGTATATGAGAAAGAGGCCCTCGCTTGCGTCTATGCCTTAGAAAGATTTGAGTGTTATTTAGAACACGATGAATTTGAACTACATACGGACAACCAGGCCCTAACTTGGCTCTTTACCCATCCTAAGCAGCTTGGAAAGATTGGGCGGTGGGTGATGAGATTAAGTCGTTTCAGATTTAAGATTCGTCACATCAAAGGGCAGGAAAATAAAGTGGCCGATGCTTTGTCGCGCATGTATAATCCCGAAGAGCATGTTGTAGAAATTGAGGACCAATCAGACGAGAGCGAATGTGAAGAGGAGGACGGGGTGGAAGTTAAAGAATATTTAAATGTTTTAGGAGACTTTCCCGAAAGTTCTATAGGTATAGAGGAATGGCAGGAGAGGGATTGTGACGTCAGAAATATTCGTAGTAAAGTAGGGGAAAAGGGGTATGAAAATTTCCAACTTTTTAAAGGAATTCTATATTGGGTGAAAGATGGGGTAAAAAAGGTATATGTCCCTGAGGGTTTGACGAGTGTGCTTTTAAGATATTTTCATGATTCTTGTGTAGGAGCCCATGGTGGAAGTGAGAAAACAGAGGAAAGATTAAAGAGGAAGTTTTATTGGCCCACCCTAAAAAAGGATGTGGATGAGTATGTTAAGCAATGTCATTTGTGTCAAGTGTGTAAACAACCCCGCAATAGTAAGGTGGGAAAATACTCGGTGGAGAAGATCGAGAGACCGTGGGAAAGAGCATTTATTGATGTTTTTGGGCCCTTACCGCGCACCGTGCGAGGAAATAACTGTTTGTTAGTATTAGTAGACGGGTTTAGTAAGTTTTGTATAATGATGGCTTTGCGGGACATGAAGAGTGTGCAGGTGGTACGGGCATTGGTGGATAAAGTTTGGAGTTTGTATGGGGGTCCGGAGCTACTGGTTTCCGATAATGCCACTTATTTTATGAGTACCATGTTCCAACAAATGTGTTTCCGATGGGGGGTGAAACATATTACTACGAGCCCTTATTATCCCAAACCCAATTTAGTTGAGAGAGTAAACAAGAATATCAAGGTAGCCTTAAGCATTTTTCACCAAAAAGACCCCCGCCACTGGGATGATTCGGTGCCTTATCTGAACTTGGCGTTTAACAGTAGCAAACACAGTGGAACAGGTTTTACTCCTGGAGAAATTTTTTTGGGTCGAGAACTCTGTCACCCTCTATTAAATGTTTGGGGGATCAATCCGGAATGTTTAGAGGTACATAGTCCTAGACGACTGGAAAATATGTGGAATGAAGTTGCTATCAATTTGGACAAAGCTAGGAATAAGATCTGTTCGCAGTATAACAAAGATCGTATTCCTAATCCTTATCAGATAGGGGACAAGGCTTTGTGCAGACAATATATACTTAGTAATAAAAAGGATTTTATTTCTGGGAAACTTCAGCACGCTTTTGCGGGGCCCTTTGAAATAACTAGATTTCTAGGTCCAGTCACGGTTTTGCTACGAGATGTTAAGAATGTGTATAAAGTAAAGAAGGCGCATGTTTCGCAGTTAAAAAAATATATTATTCCAGGTGGATAATGAGTTGGGTAGGTTAAGAGTGGAATGATTTTTTTTATTATGGTATTTGATTTATTTTTAAGTACTGTCGGTTATAGCGGTTAGTCTTTGTACCTTTGTTAATTGTTGGTGCTATCTTGTCAATACTTTGTTCCTTTGTTAGGTGACTTTGTGTAGTTTTCTCTCCTTTTTATCTTTATTCTTGTTCTTACTTGCTCTATTAATTGTACTTTAATTGTTACCTTTGTTGTTAGGCTATTCGGTCCTAGGATGATTACCGCTAAAACGATAATGGTTCGGATAGAAGCCTTTCTTTAATTGCTTCAATATTTTTTTTGAGCGGGGTGATTTGTAGCATGTCTGCTACAGCTCTGGCCTGGATGAGATTTATGTTGGCAGAAAAGGTAGATTTTTTATATTTTTTTTTTTGGCCTCCCTGGCAATAGAAGTTATTTTGATTTACGTTTGTTATATTTGGTTTAACGTAATAAAATATATGAAACTGTAATTTTTATTTAGTCTTCTTAATTTGTTAATTTTAATGGACTTTAGTTATTATATTGGTCTGGAAGGTTCGAGAACATCATCGATTGTATCGCTCCGCGGCGAACGCACGTGGCGGAAGAGCTGTGTGTCTGACGTCAGCGGACATATGGAGTGGGTGTGACGTCAGAAGACGAGTGATGGGGAGTCGGCCCGTGGGCCTAGCCGGCGGCGGACGTGTCGAAATAAAGCGGGTTGACCGTGGTGATGCTTCCACTACGAAGCGATTATGAACGGCTTGCCTTTTTAAAAAAGGTTGGGGAAGCCGTATACGTAGGACGCGAGTGAGCGGTGAAGAGGTTGGTGAATATCGCGAGCATGTTTTAAGGAGGAAATACGTGCGTCGACGACACCTCCGAACCAGCATGACGGGAACTCGTCACAGCAGAAATTCGCAACTCCGGCAACGTTTAATGGTGATGATTCGCCATCATTTTACGCTCGTGAGTAAGTGAGTGTACCAGGTGACCGGACTTCTCGACGTGGATCGCAAGTAAGTGCCAGCCATGCCACCGCCCCATTGACCCTTTTTAGTCGCAGCAAGAAATGATAAAGCGTGGATTTTGCAAATTTAAATAACTTACTACGCAACCTGATTGTTCAGCAGTTGGTTACCTTCCGCGTGCAAAAATAACTATACTCGACAGTCGTTGAAGTGAAAAGACCGTCAGCGTTAGACTATGACTTAAACTGTGAAAGGCCTTTTTGTTTTAAGCCAAAATTTTGGAACTAGATAAAATTTTTTAAGATATTTAGTGAGATGTTAATATGTGTTAATATGTTGTTACATTACGCTTATCAGATGTAAAAGTTTATCCTTTAATATTTATAGTTGTACTATGCCTGGCGCGTCAGAGGTTGTTTTTAATATGTTATATATATATATTTATAGTTAATATTTTTTTGGGGTAATTATATTAATTCTTCGGAGCTCCGAAATATAAGATCAGAGTATACCGTTGGTAGTAATTGATGAAGTATTTTGTGTATAGTTTAACGGTAATTTTTTTATATGATACAGTATGTATTGGAAGTGGTTCGCGGCGATTTGTGAGAAATCCGTTTATGATATATTTATCTAACTATTAAATGGTGCCATATAAATTTCTCATTTTTTTTATAACTTGCTGTCCCCTCTCACTGTTCAAAATCTTACTAGTAGTGTTGTTGTGTCTGCTATCGGTTTGGATTCAAATATTTGTTTTTGGGGTTTGCCTGCGCTCGCGGTACGAGTCATTAGAGTCTTTTGACGGTGTGGCGAGGCGCGGGAGTTGTACGTGTTGGCTAGGGTCAGGGCCAAAACGTTACAGTATTAAGAAAATAATCGAACTCGCAAATATTAAGGAAACTCAAAGAATACTTCATTCAGAAGACAGAAAAAAGCTATGCCAAAAACAAAATTACCGCTCGGATGACTTCCGGCCATTACGGCGGGACGGTCAAATGAAGTAACTCAAGGGCGGAAGTGACGTCACACTTCGGCAACAGCCAGGGAACAGACATCTGACTGTCGAATATTACAGGTAGCTACTGGATTCATCCCCATCTACTTATATATGTATTAAGAAAATAATCGAACTCGCAAATATTAAGGAAACTCAAAGAATACTTCATTCGGAAGACAGAAAACAAGCTATGCCAAAAACAAAATTGAACATCTCCGGGAAGGGAAGATGTACCTACAGTAAATTTCCTTATATTGGCACCAGAATGAAGAGGAAATGGTTTGAAACTGATCATTACTGCTCACAATACCCAAACAGTAATGTAAATGTTAAAGGTGTACTATATTACATAAATTAAGTAAAGTTCCCTTTCTGCGAGATTTGCAGTGTTGAAGAAATTGCATTGTACATTCTCAATCACTGCCAGAAAATTGAAGACATAAGACATAAACAAGTCCGTTCCTTACGGGAAATGAATATAAATTATGAAGACTTAATACCAACAAAAGTGGATTTCTGTTATGGAAAAGAATTGCAACGGAAAACGTTTAGAAGTGTTTGATGTATGGTGTGAATGGGAAGAAGAAAATACACCAGAAGTAATGGAGTCAACAATAACCTGCTAAGATAATATTACAAGACAAGATATGAAAAGAATAAAGAAGCATGAATAGATGATGTTTATGAGTAAAAAAAGATAAAATGTAACTACAATACACAACGATAATAATAAGAATAAATATACAAATAAAATAAAAACAGGAGATACCATCCAAATCTGACTTGGAAGAAGATAGAATAAATACGTTGTAAGCTGAAAAAAGAGAGGAGTTAAGACTAATGATTTCTTTAAATAGCATTTCAGAACTTCGAAGACAGAAAAAAATACCAAGTAAAAAGAAAATAATAAAACATAATAATAGAGGCCCAGGTTAACTAAATAAAAGAAGATACTTTGAGAGCCTGAAGTGAACAAAAGTGGAATAAATATAACATAAGTCTATAAAAGAGAAGAAAGAAGAGCGAAAATAATGGCATCAACTTAGATACAGAAAAGCAGAAAAGAAATAATAACGAAAAAATTAAGAAAGAATAAATAAATAATGGATATCATGGAGAAGAGAAGAGTTGAAGATGGTTATGAATATAGAAGAGCATCCTTGACAAGAGAGTAGATAGACGAGAGTAGGACAACAATGTCAACCTAACAACATAATATTTCTAAAATAATAATAATAATGGGGTGAATATTATTTTTTATGTAATATTTTTTTGTGGTTACAATAATTTCTATTCCACAAAAATTATTTAATAGAAACAGTAACTTTCGTCGGTATAAATATATTTGTTAAAATATTTAAATGTTAATGATAGCTTGATTTTAGTGTAAATATATAAATATTTAAAACTAAAATTGTTTGAGACAACCAATTTGCAGTGATATTATTCAAACTTTTATATTTTTGTGTAACAAATTAATTGCGGTGCCAAAGACAACTTTTCGTAAGGGAGCGTTCAAGTATTACGTAACGCAATTTTTTGATATTTTTGACCCCCCCCTCCCCCCATGTAACGCGCAGTAACGTTTTTCTGTACCCCCCCCCCCCCCCTCACCCCTAGTAAAACGTTACGTAACCCCAAGTGACCATTTTTACCTAAAAGTCACAATTATGTGGCGTAACGTACCGGAATAAGTCACTATTATTACCTTTGTTATTGTTTTAATCGCTTTAATGTTATTTATTACCATTTGAAATGTCTTGTTTTTAAAAGCAAGAGCTTTCTAATGTTTTTTGTCCTAATAAATTTTTACTACTCAGTCATACATTTAGCAGCCATACATTTAATTACGTCGTTTTCCTGACTTGGCCCTGTCCTTACACACTTTTTGCTTTATCCGCCATTGTTCTTCTCATGCATTCTCCTATTTTAGCGTTTTACTAATAAAGCTATTAAAAACAAATAACAAATTTTATTTCTAATAATTATTTTTACTTTAGGCAATGCAATTACAAACATAAAACTAACTGAAATAAAATATATTTGTCAAAATATAATCGTATTTAAGAATACGATCGAACGAAAACGAAAAACATTTAAAATAAAATTAGCCATAATTAAAATAAGTAGATTGTAAAAAAAAAAAAACAATTCAATTGGAGTTTTACTGCTCCTCTGTCCATGAGTTTGCCAGCCACTCATATTCTTTCATTACTGGCATCCGGAGAGCAGACGAAGAGGGTTCCGGAATTGTTAACCCGCTTGCATCAACTTCGTCTTCGTCGAGCCAATCGGCATCCTCAGACGATGTTTCACAGCGACGCACAATGCAGAGAAGCTCATTTGCCCTTCTTGCAGCAAGTCGCTGTGGCCGTACTCAACTTTCACGAAAGTCTTGGGCAGTCTTGCCATGCATGTAATGATTGCGCATTTGCACACTCTTGTGGGATGTAAAATAAACCCCACAGGTTGAACATACTCGGTTCTTTAGGTCGGATTGTACTGATGGGCAAAATAAATCGTAAGGCATCTGCTAAACCCTTCTAGAGGCGACAGATCAACAAACAACCTCACAAGAAGTGGCGAAAACTTGCATGAACCTTTGTCTATCTGACTAGGTACCACGAGCTTGTTTGCGGTTTGAAGGCTTGGGCAGGGTGGCGGCAGGAAAGTTTCTGGAAATACAGATTTTAATGCACTCCTCAAGCGGGAATAGCAGGATTCATCCGCCCATTTAATAACTTGCAAGAAATATTGCGATTCACGGACGTGAGCGCTATACCACGCCAGTAGTATACAAATGTATGTTCTGGAACATGGCTTCTGGCTGTGGAGCCCGTGGAGCCGACCGCCATCTTGGATTGTGACGTCACGGCGGCAAAAATTCCTCAAAATTCCTCAAAAATGACTCAAAATGACTCAAAAATTCCCGTTTTAAGAAAAAATTTCACGTTTTCGAGGGAAAAATTCCCGTTTCGAGGGAAAATTTCCCGTTTTATTCCGTAAAAATCCCAGCAGCTGAAAATTCCTGATAGAGGCTTAAGCATCCTTAACTCAAGCCTCAGTTAAGCCTCTTTTAGGATTATGACGTCACCGTTGCTATTTTCGTTACGTCCGCCATCTTGAAAATCCGCAATTTTTATGTTAGAAAATCGGTAAAAAATTTAATAATCATTAAAAAAATTATTTGATCGAATTAAAAAAAAATTAAAAACCACTGTTGCAGTTATCGTTACGGTCGCCATCTTGGATTATATAAATGTTATATTTCGTTACACCCGCCATCTTGGTTGAGTACCTTGTCATTCTTACACTTTACGTTACGACCAGCATATTGGATCCTATTAATGTTGCAATTATCGTTATGGTTGCCATCTTGAAATTTAGTCACCATCTTGAAATTTAGACGCCATCTTGGAAATCCGTAATTTTTATGTTAGAAAATCGGGAAAAATTCCAAAATTCATCAAAAAATTAACTTAATAGAATTCTGATTGATTATATCGATTCCCGTCCTTGGTTCGAAACCGGTGAGGGCAAAAAATAAAAAAAAATCAGATCCTTCCTCCACAGAAGCCACCTACAGACTGACCTACCACCACCAATAACTAGGTATTTACCATCAGCTGGTATGACGTCATGTCCGCCATCTTGTCTTTGTCCGCTGGAGGCATCCATCTTGTTTTCGTCTGCTAGAGTGTGCTGGAGACATGTTAGTATAATGTTCTGTTCACCATAACTTTGACCTTGACCTTGAACTTTGACCTTGACCTTGAAATTTGACCTTGACCTTGAAATTTGACCTTGACCTTGAACTTTGACCTTGAGCTTAAACTTTGACCTTGAGCTTGAACTTTGACCTTGACCTTGAACTTTGACCTTGAACTTTGACCTTGACCTTGAAATTTGTCCTTGACCTTGATGTCCATCGCGGATCCGTCATTTTATGTTCAGTTCATGCTAGTGGTCATTGCCACCATCATGTTTTCGTCTGCTGGAGGACACCATATTGTGGGTACTCGTCTTACCATCATGCTAGTTTTATTCTAACATGCTACAGTGCAGTAATCATTTATTATTACTGAGGTGCCCACCATCTTGAAATTTGACCGCCATCTTAAAATCATGTAATTATTTAGCTAGAAATGCGGGAAAAATTCCAATAGTCTCCGAAAAAAATCAATTATTAATTTACAAATTGAATCTATGGATCCCTGTCCACGGTTCGATTCTTGACCAGAGACAGTTGTAACTAATTATTAAATAAATGTTAGGTTCTGTTTTCCATTACCTTTCACGGAGTTTATTAATCATTCACTCTACGAAAATCAACTCAAGTCAATATACCGGACCAACGAATTAATACAGTGCCGATTAGCCTATTATGAAAGTCTAATTTTTCAATAATCTGAATAACATATAAGCCGTTCATGTACAAAGCCACACATATAGATCAATTGTCTTCAGTCCATGAGACCGAGTCATGACATTATCAGACGTATAGACTAGTCATTTCAGGACCACATGACCTTCGTAATCCATCGTGACATTTTTATACATTCTAAAGGACCAAGTAACCTTGTAAAATATTTTAGTAACACCAATAGGTGATAAACTAGTAAATATTCAATCACTACATTTTGTGCTACGCGCAATCAACAAAAAAGGAAGCACCAACAACGAAAAGACAGCACCACCAACGAAAAGACAGCTCATTTGGAAGCACCGACAACGAAAAGCCAGCACCGCCAACGTAAATACAGCACATTTGGAAGCACCGACAACGAAAAGACAGCAGCGACAACGAAAAGACAGAACATTTGGAAGCACCGACAACGAAAAGGTACCACATTTGGAAGCACTGACATCTAAAAGACAGCACCGCCATCGCAAAGGCAGCACATTTTGGAAGCACCGACAACGAAAAGGCAGCACCGTCATCGTAAAGGAACGGACCGCAAGACCGGGTCATGTCAATATCAGACATATAGACCATGAACTCAGTACACACAGGAAAACGAAAAGTACACACAGGAGACGGAACGTACACACAGGAAAACGAAAAGTACACACAGGAGACGGAACGTACACACAGGAAACGGAACGCACACACAGTACACACAGGAAAACGGAACGTACACGCAGGAAAAACGGAATGTACGCGCAGGAAAACGGAAGGTACACGCAGTAAAACGGAACGTACACGCAGGAAAAACGGAATGTACACGCAGGAAAACGGAAGGTACACGCAGGAAAACGGAACGTACACGCTGGAAAACGGATCGTACACGCAGGAAAACGGAATGTTCACGCAGGAAAACGGAATGTACACGTAGGAAAACGGAATTTACACGCAGGAAAACGGAACGTACACGCAGGAAAAACGAAACGTACACGCAGGAAAAACGAAACGTACACGCAGGAAAACGGAAGGTACACGTAGGAAAACGGAACGTACACGCCGGAAATCGGAACGTACACGCAGGAAAACGGACTGTACAGGCAGGAAAATGAAAAGTACACACAGGAGACGGAACGTACACACAGGAAAACGAAAAGTACACACAGGAGACGGAACGTACACACAGGAAACGGAACGTACACACAGTACACACAGGAAAACGGAACGTACACGCAGGAAAAACGGAATGTACGCGCAGGAAAACGGAAGGTACACGCAGTAAAACGGAACGTACACGCAGGAAAAACGGAATGTACACGCAGGAAAACGGAAGGTACACGCAGGAAAACGGAACGTACACGCAGGAAAACGGAACGTACACACAGGAAACGGAACGTACACGCAGGAAACGGAATGATCACAGACTCCAAAATTCATTGGCTCCAATATTCATTGACTCCAATATTCATTGGCTCCAATATTCATTTACTTCAATATACATTGACTCCAATATTCATTGGCTTCAATATTCATTGGCTCCATCAGTCATTGTCACCAACAGTCTTTTGGTTCCAAAAGTCTTTTGGCTCTAAATATATTTGGATAGAATTCTTCGAGTCTAAGAGACTATAAAGCCACATGGCTACGAGTCTAAAATGATCTAGATATTTACGAGTTATACACGGCTTGCGAGGCTAGAGCTACGAAGCTTCTAGTTCACAAGTTTACGTGACTGCGAGGATACAGGACTACAAGTCTACATGAGTACTTGACTACGAAGCTACTCGTCTACAAGGCTCCAATTGCAGCATCTGTCTTCGTCAGAATTTTCTCTCTTGCTCCAACTGCACCACCATTATGTTATAAGATTACATGGATACTTGCTTACGTAGCTTCAAGTCTACGAGGCTCCAATGCATCATGACTACGCGACTTCTAGCAATGAGGTTACGAGACTACGTGAATACGAATCTTCAAGTTTACGAGACTGTGAGGCTACAGAGCTACGAAGCCTCTAGAAAACGAGTTTACGTGTCTGCATGGATACAGGGATACAAGTCTGCATGAGTTCTTGACTACGAAGCTACTCGTCTACAAGGCTCCAATTACTACATTTGTCTTCGACGGAATTTTCTCTTTTGCTACATCTGCTCCATCAGCATTATGTTATAAGATTACAAGGCTACTTGCTTACGTAGCTTCAAGTCTACGAGGCTCCAATGCATCATGACTACGAGACTACGTGCCATGAGGTTACGTGACTATGCGATTGCAAGTCTTCAAGGTTACGTGATCGCGAGGCTATAGGACTACCAAGCTTCCAGAACGTATGGTTACGTGACTGCATGACTAATTGGCGGCGCGGCTACGAAACTTCATGTCTCTAACTGACTACAATAACACTATTCAGTGGTGAGAGTTAATTTATCTCATGCAAAGGTACTTGCTGCAAGTAGTTCCGCTTTTCAACATCAGATGACGTACGTGTTGCTTGCAGGTAAATAATATTTATTTCTTATATGCGGGATGCTCACTATCGATCGCATAAGAAGGATGGCTTCGTTAGTCTCCAAGGAGAAGGAAGTTCGTCCTTCCTGCTAGTGCTTCTCAGATTTCTCACGTTCCGCCATCTTGGATTGCCACGTTACGGCGACCATCTTTGATGGGTGTGACCTTGACCTTTGACCGAAACCGCAGGAATGATCGCAAGCACTCGGATTAATCATCAAAATATTGATAAGAATAATCAGGAGCACACGGAGAAAACCATCACAATATTGATAAGAATAATCAGAAGCACACGGAGAAAAAAGACACATGTTTTCTTTGATATCATAAAATTACAGGAAAAAAAAATTAAAAATAAAAATAAATTAATAAAAAATTTAAAAAAATTAAAAAATACTTAAAATTCTGGCTTGTACACTTATCTTTGCTCAACAATGATAAGTTTACAAGCTAGCAGAATCAGTTTATGTATTTTTTAATTTTTTTAAATTTTTTATTAATTTATTTTTATTTTTAATTTTTTTTTCCTGTAATTTTATGATATCAAAGAAAACATGTGTATTTTTTCTCCGTGTGCTTCTGATTATTCTTATCAATATTGTGATGGTTTTCTCCGTGTGCTCCTGATTATTCTTATCAATATAACAATGATAAGTTTACAAGCTAGCAGAATCAGTTTATGTATTTTTTAATTTTTTTAAATTTTTTATTAATTTATTTTTATTTTTAATTTTTTTTTCCTGTAATTTTATGATATCAAAGAAAACATGTGTCTTTTTTCTCCGTGTGCTTCTGATTATTCTTATCAATATTGTGATGGTTTTCTACGTGTGCTCCTGATTATTCTTATCAATATTTTGATGATTAATCCGAGTGCTTGCGATCATTCCTGCGGTTTCGGTCAAAGGTCAAGGTCACACCCATCAAAGATGGTCGCCGTAACGTGGCAATCCAAGATGGCGGAACGTGAGAAATCTGAGAAGCACTAGCAGGAAGGACGAACTTCCTTCTCCTTGGAGACTAACGAAGCCATCCTTCTTATGCGATCGATAGTGAGCATCCCGCATATAAGAAATAAATATTATTTACCTGCAAGCAACACGTGACGTCATCTGATGTTGAAAAGCGGAACTACTTGCAGCAAGTACCTTTGCATGAGATAAATTAACTCTCACCACTGAATAGTGTTATTGTAGTCAGTTAGAGACATGAAGTTTCGTAGCCGCGCCGCCAATTAGTCATGCAGTCACGTAACCATACGTTCTGGAAGCTTGGTAGTCCTATAGCCTCGCGATCACGTAACCTTGAAGACTTGCAATCGCATAGTCACGTAACCTCATGGCACGTAGTCTCGTAGTCATGATGCATTGGAGCCTCGTAGACTTGAAGCTACGTAAGCAAGTAGCCTTGTAATCTTATAACATAATGCTGATGGAGCAGATGTAGCAAAAGAGAAAATTCCGTCGAAGACAAATGTAGTAATTGGAGCCTTGTAGACGAGTAGCTTCGTAGTCAAGAACTCATGCAGACTTGTATTCCTGTATCCATGCAGACACGTAAACTCGTTTTATAGAGGCTTCGTAGCTCTGTAGCCTCACAGTCTCGTAAACTTGAAGATTCGTATTCACGTAGTCTCGTAACCTCATTGCTAGAAGTCGCGTAGTCATGATGCATTGGAGCCTCGTAGACTTGAAGCTACGTAAGCAAGTATCCATGTAATCTTATAACATAATGGTGGTGCAGTTGGAGCAAGAGAGAAAATTCTGACGAAGACAGATGCTGCAATTGGAGCCTTGTAGACGAGTAGCTTCGTAGTCAAGTACTCATGTAGACTTGTAGTCCTGTATCCTCGCAGTCACGTAAACTTGTGAACTAGAAGCTTCGTAGCTCTAGCCTCGCAAGCCGTGTATAACTCGTAAATATCTAGATCATTTTAGACTCGTAGCCATGTGGCTTTATAGTCTCTTAGACTCGAAGAATTCTATCCAAATATATTTAGAGCCAAAAGACTTTTGGAACCAAAAGACTGTTGGTGACAATGACTGATGGAGCCAATGAATATTGAAGCCAATGAATATTGGAGTCAATGTATATTGAAGTAAATGAATATTGGAGCCAATGAATATTGGAGTCAATGAATATTGGAGCCAATGAATTTTGGAGTCTGTGATCATTCCGTTTCCTGCGTGTACGTTCCGTTTCCTGTGTGTACGTTCCGTTTTCCTGCGTGTACGTTCCGTTTTCCTGCGTGTACGTTCCGTTTTCCTGCGTGTACTTTCTGTTTTCCTGTGTGTAAATTCCGTTTTCCTGCGTGTACGTTCCGTTTTCCTGCGTGAACATTCCGTTTTCCTGCGTGTACGTTCCATTTTCCTGCGTGTACAGTCCGTTTTCCTGCGTGTACGTTCCGATTTCCGGCGTGTACGTTCCGTTTTCCTACGTGTACCTTCCGTTTTCCTGCGTGTACGTTTCGTTTTTCCTGCGTGTACGTTTCGTTTTTCCTGCGTGTACGTTCCGTTTTCCTGCGTGTAAAATCCGTTTTCCTACGTGTACATTCCGTTTTCCTGCGTGAACATTCCGTTTTCCTGCGTGTACGATCCGTTTTCCAGCGTGTACGTTCCGTTTTACTGCGTGTACCTTCCGTTTTCCTGCGCGTACATTCCGTTTTTCCTGCGTGTACGTTCCGTTTTCCTGTGTGTACTGTGTGTACGTTCCGTTTCCTGTGTGTACGTTCCGTCTCCTGTGTGTACTTTTCGTTTTCCTGTGTGTACGTTCCGTCTCCTGTGTGTACTTTTCGTTTTCCTGTGTGTACTGAGTTCATGGTCTATATGTCTGATATTGACATGACCCGGTCTTGCGGTCCGTTCCTTTACGATGACGGTGCTGCCTTTTCGTTGTCGGTGCTTCCAAAATGTGCTGCCTTTGCGATGGCGGTGCTGTCTTTTAGATGTCAGTGCTTCCAAATGTGGTACCTTTTCGTTGTCGGTGCTTCCAAATGTTCTGTCTTTTCGTTGTCGCTGCTGTCTTTTCGTTGTCGGTGCTTCCAAATGTGCTGTATTTACGTTGGCGGTGCTGGCTTTTCGTTGTCGGTGCTTCCAAATGAGCTGTCTTTTCGTTGGTGGTGCTGTCTTTTCGTTGTTGGTGCTTCCTTTTTTGTTGATTGCGCGTAGCACAAAATGTAGTGATTGAATATTTACTAGTTTATCACCTATTGGTGTTACTAAAATATTTTACAAGGTTACTTGGTCCTTTAGAATGTATAAAAATGTCACGATGGATTACGAAGGTCATGTGGTCCTGAAATGACTAGTCTATACGTCTGATAATGTCATGACTCGGTCTCATGGACTGAAGACAATTGATCTATATGTGTGGCTTTGTACATGAACGGCTTATATGTTATTCAGATTATTGAAAAATTAGACTTTCATAATAGGCTAATCGGCACTGTATTAATTCGTTGGTCCGGTATATTGATTTGAGTTGATTTTCGTAGAGTGAATGATTAATAAACTCCGTGAAAGGTAATGGAAAACAGAACCTAACATTTATTTAATAATTAGTTACAACTGTCTCTGGTCAAGAATCGAACCGTGGACAGGGATCCATAGATTCAATTTGTAAATTAATAATTGATTTTTTTCGGAGACTATTGGAATTTTTCCCGCATTTCTAGCTAAGTAATTACATGATTTTAAGATGGCGGTCAAATTTCAAGATGGTGGGCACCTCAGTAATAATAAATGATTACTGCACTGTAGCATGTTAGAATAAAACTAGCATGATGGTAAGACGAGTACCCACAATATGGTGTCCTCCAGCAGACGAAAACATGATGGTGGCAATGACCACTAGCATGAACTGAACATAAAATGACGGATCCGCGATGGACATCAAGGTCAAGGACAAATTTCAAGGTCAAGGTCAAAGTTCAAGGTCAAGGTCAAAGTTCAAGCTCAAGGTCAAAGTTTAAGCTCAAGGTCAAAGTTCAAGGTCAAGGTCAAATTTCAAGGTCAAGGTCAAATTTCAAGGTCAAGGTCAAAGTTCAAGGTCAAGGTCAAAGTTATGGTGAACAGAACATTATACTAACATGTCTCCAGCACACTCTAGCAGACGAAAACAAGATGGATGCCTCCAGCGGACAAAGACAAGATGGCGGACATGACGTCATACCAGCTGATGGTAAATACCTAGTTATTGGTGGTGGTAGGTCAGTCTGTAGGTGGCTTCTGTGGAGGAAGGATCTGATTTTTTTTTATTTTTTGCCCTCACCGGTTTCGAACCAAGGACGGGAATCGATATAATCAATCAGAATTCTATTAAGTTAATTTTTTGATGAATTTTGGAATTTTTCCCGATTTTCTAACATAAAAATTACGGATTTCCAAGATGGCGTCTAAATTTCAAGATGGTGACTAAATTTCAAGATGGCAACCATAACGATAATTGCAACATTAATAGGATCCAATATGCTGGTCGTAACGTAAAGTGTAAGAATGACAAGGTACTCAACCAAGATGGCGGGTGTAACGAAATATAACATTTATATAATCCAAGATGGCGACCGTAACGATAACTGCAACAGTGGTTTTTAATTTTTTTTTAATTCGATCAAATAATTTTTTTAATGATTATTAAATTTTTTACCGATTTTCTAACATAAAAATTGCGGATTTTCAAGATGGCGGACGTAACGAAAATAGCAACGGTGACGTCATAATCCTAAAAGAGGCTTAACTGAGGCTTGAGTTAAGGATGCTTAAGCCTCTATCAGGAATTTTCAGCTGCTGGGATTTTTACGGAATAAAACGGGAAATTTTCCCTCGAAACGGGAATTTTTCCCTCGAAAACGTGAAATTTTTTCTTAAAACGGGAATTTTTGAGTCATTTTGAGTCATTTTTGAGGAATTTTGAGGAATTTTTGCCGCCGTGACGTCACAATCCAAGATGGCGGTCGGCTCCACGGGCTCCACAGCCAGAAGCCATGTTCCAGAACATACATTTGTATACTACTCACGCCATATTAGGTTCTGCTGGATCCTGCAAGCTATCTTCAGGGTTTCTATATTCCGCCGAAACATCGTAGTTGTCAATTTTCATACAGTCGGTCGAGTGCTTGGAGCATATAAATGAAAAGGGTTGCCATCTTGGGAGAACAAAATACGAACAATTCAATCGGGAATCCCCCGTAAAAAATAAACGAAAAGGGTTGCCAACTTGGGAGATTTTATTTCACTAGTTTTTTTATTAACCCTTCAGACCAATCGTCTTTCGTACCACAACATTACTGTTGTGATGAGAGAAAATCTCACACATAGAAAACAGTGTTTTTGAATATCAATACCTATATAATTTCTAATATGGCGATTGGGGTCTACGTTGACAACCTAAGTATAACGAAGCCATCCGAATTGCGGTATTTTTTGTTTTAACTACTTTACTGGAGTGACGAGAAAAACTACCACAGCTGTTGATAAATATATATATATATATATATATTGCTTTACGTTTGGAGTTAAAAAAAACATCATTCACTAATCCTGTAAAGCAAGCAGAAGCAATTTTGTGAAGGTAAAAAAAATTTTAAGTTATCATGCCATTTGAAATTTTGAGAAAAAAAAAGTTTTAAAAAATGCGTGAAAGAATCTGTCTCTACGCGACCGTTCTGAAAGGTATATAAAAAAAATGTGACGTAACGCGTAGGTCAAACCCCCCCCCCCCCTCCCTCCCCTGTAACGCATCGTAACGTTTTACAAGACCCCCCCTCCCCCCCCCCCCCCCAAATTCGTTACGTAATACTTGAACGCTCCCTAATGTGCTATTTACGTTTCTTTAGTGGTTAAATTCTTGTGTGCTAAACTGCCCAGTTTTGCTATGTTAATTCACGTCAAGTCGTGGGAAACACATAATTGACAAAGTCAATGTCATTGCAAGGATAGTACCTGTTTCTGCTGATTTACCGTCGGCGTGCTTCGGACACTAATAACACGGCTCTGCTATAAGTCCCGAGAAGTTCCAGGCTGATCGGTGGTGGGTTAACCAGTTTCCAGCAGGCTTCGAGTAACAGACATGACGCGCATGTCCCGGGAAGCCACGCTGGAACACCTGCGCCCAGGTACTCGAGCAGACCGTCTTCCAGGGACTGGCCTTGGTACTGGGTACTGGCACCCGCCTCGCCCCTGTGGAGTCGTCACACGGGATTACCTGCCGCGGGCGGGCGAGTATGTAGCAGCGTCTGGCTGCGTCATCCATCAATCGTCTCCGTCATCCGAACAGAAGTAGGTTTTCCCTGGATCAGTATCGCCAGCGTTCACTCCTGCGTAGCCTCAGCCATCAGAGGCTAAGAATTATAGTGAATATTAATTTTCATAAAATAAAAAATTGGTAGTCTGTAAAGTCGGTTTACGGACGATAGTTTAACGTGACAACGTCATAACAAAACATTAATGATATTATTGTATACTTTTATGAATAAAATTGAATCATTTTTATTGAATTATCACTATTTTGTATGAATACAAAGAAGGAGTGAAATGAAATCTACAATTCAATTGATATATTTACTTTTATTTGCACTCATTAATACAAATATGTTTATGACTTTAACGAAGAGATTATTTTAACTATAACTTTTATACATGTTTGCTATTTAACTTCTTCCAATCTGTGTTATTCTGTTAAGGATAGGATGATGATAGGAAAAGTAGGAAACGAATGGGAGTGTTTCAAGTTTAATGTGCCTCGAAAAAGTCAAATCGATGGTTGTTCCAATCGAGTGGAAGAGAGATAGATGCGGCGCAAGCGTACAATGAGCGTAACGGGACACAGCGTAACGGAACAATGTGCGTAAACGGACAATGATTCATCCTTTTTCGTGCGTGCAGCCGGCGTTCATCGATTTATTAAACGTTGTCATGTCAATAAATGGAAAATCGCACATCTATATTTAAGGGTTGATTTATTTTCCGAGCAATATTAAGTACTGTTGGAAAAAAATTGTATTAACACAGATTTTTTTTTACGGTAGCGTAAAGTATTTAGACAGACGAAAAAATCGGAGGCATATGTATGAGCTACATACATATAAATATTGTTGGCTAGTTTACAAGTCAATTGGTTTTCAAGCGGTTTTTCAAATAATAAAATCTCTGTCAATATTTTTTGTCGTCATTAAGTTTTGACTCTGTGTTGTATACAAAAGTAAGTTTTTTTATGGGTGATATTCCAGTACACGCTCTCAGTAGTACAAATCCAATTTGAAAGCCCCGAGGACACTCTTTGTTCTATAAAAACAAGATTTGTTGGATCAACCAGTGCATGTGTGACAAAACTGATTTTAAAAGTGCAACAATTTATGCCATTGTTAGACAAAACCTTTTGTTTATAATAAATAAAAATATTTTCTACCACAAACAAATTAATTTAATAAACAGTATTTATTTACTTGAACAAATACAAACACGGTTTTGTTGAGGTGGACAAACTTTCTTCCGGCTTGAATCCTGCGATGGTATGTCGTTGCCTTCGGCGGTGTGTGAGTGAGCAACAACTCAGTCCTTCCTTCGTGATGACGGGAAGGTTTGCAACACGACAATATGAGACCTAACGATTTATTCCACAAGACAGGCCGACTGACCACTATAACAATATGCCAGCTCATTTTAACATACCCAACCTGGTAGTTGGAGTGGGTATTATGTTAATTGCGCAAACCAATAAATCGTTTCCAAACAAATATATAAAGTTGTTACTTTAAAATAAAATAAAAATGGTAGCGTCAAGCTTTAGCCATTGCGAAAACTGAGGAGTAGACAAACACAAGCAGCGCTACGAGAATTCCGTAGCATCTGATGGGTCATATCTACCTCTCCCATGCCGTCTCCCCTTACGGCCGTTACAACTAGCATAATATGACATGCTACGCTACGTACTTATCCCCCCCCCCCCCCCTTGCTGACTCCCTATTCGACCGCTAGCGCATGCGTTGGAGTGGCGTCGCCGCTGACTCACTCTCTTACTATACCTGTTCCCCCACCCTGTACCTAACTATTCCCCTCATGCGATCGGAATTTTCGTAACGCTCGAAATTTTTAGCCCCCTCAGCAAAGAAGTTTCACTTCAAAAAATTCACTTCTCGTAAACTGGGAATAATAAAACGAATTTACGTTATAGCCTACATGCAGTAAGGTCCAGTTAGGATAGCAGCATATCAACAATGAGATCCTTGACTTAAAGTTTTACGTCAATTTCAATGTTTGTATTTGTGGCTTCTAAATTGGTTTTTATTTGTTCGTGTCATTTATAGTGAGGTTTAGCGTGTATTTTGTTTGAGGCGTTGGCACACCTCTACCAACATGTTACTCTTTGATTTTGAACGAGAATTTTATTAAGGCTTTTATGGAACTAACTCTTTGTACAGGTGTTATTTTTATTAACAGAGCCATTTGTAAACGTTATCTATTTGAGTCTCTAATCATTTGTTCATATTTTTAGTTCATAGCTTTAAGAGCAATTTTTTTTTGTGTGCAACTTAGGGGCTAAGTACTTTTTTTTTTTTTAAAACTGCCATTGCAAAAACGGAAGTGTTCCACAAAAGTTACGAGGAGCGCGACTTTTTAGCGTACCATAACTGTGTGCAGGTGTACCAACCAGCCTTTAGAGGGCTAACGGGTGTGAGGCTATGCTACACTGGAGCGCATGCGCGAAGAGCCGAGGTGTAAACTGAGGGAAGCCTTCATTTCACAGACGAGAGAGCCACACCCGAAGATCCCCGAAGTTCATGCTCGCTTTTTTTCCCCCCGTTCTATCTCATTGTATAAACCGGTGTGGCATTAAATTTTGCGGTCGATTAGGATAGGTTAGCTACATTATAAATACTTTAAAACATCGTGGATGGTTGGTTATATTAGGTAAGTATAGCTACATTAAAAATACTGTAAAATCATTTTATGGTTGCTTAGCAAATAACTTTTTAATATGTAGCTATCCAGGGCTAGGAAACTGTTTACATGATTTCACAGTATCTTTAATGTAGCTATCCTAACCAAATCAACCGTCCACAATGTTTTAAAGTACTTATTTATAATGTAGCTAACCTAACCTTTTACAATGAACAAAAAAAACCGAAGATGCACGATCGAGCGTTTGGCTCTCTCGTCTGTGAAAAGAAGACTTCCCGTAAACTGAGGCCAGGGCAGCGCTGGTAGTTGCCACGACGAGTTGGCGGCGACAGCATCTCAGCGGAGCGGGTGCTGTCTGCAAGGCTGGGTCCACCGACCAACCACCCTGCATCCAAGTAAGATCCGCCCTAGTCAGGCGCAAGTTCGTCACACACACACGCAAGTCCGTGAAATAATACTTTGTTTCTTTTTGACGTGAATACGTCTTTAAAATTGCTTCCATAGTGGGAGACAATTTAAAAAAAAAAAACTATAACAAAATCGGGGGATACATTTTGGTGTTGCAGCTACATATCTATCATCTCCATCCAAAATTTAATTACACCACTGGATAGCTAAAGAATCAAATAATTCGTTACGATAAGTGAGGACTGTGACGCATCGCGCGCGGTGTAGGAGGAAGCGCCGCCATTATGAGGTCATTTTGCTGCGTTTCGAGATTTCCATTCAGTATAACGTTTGACTCGGAGAAGCTACGACGTTCGTTTAAGTTTCAATTATCAGCTCTCGTCAAAATATATCGATTGCATAAATAAAACATTAGTGTAAAATAGTTATAGTGAATATATATGGTGTTAAAATAATATATATAATAAAAAATGCATAATGTCAGCCTATACGCGACTTCTTAGTGGTCAAAAATACCGTATTTTATATTTTGTATAGAAAATATTACCTGTTACGTACATGCATTCAAGTACAAAAAAAGGCCGCGTCTATGACACACACCCTTTTTTTTTTTTTAGGATTTGACAGACTTAGTTATTAGACGCGCGTGCATTTCAAAAGACCAAACTTGCATTGCGAACATAAATCAGCTTAAATAATCTTGGTGCGGAATTTGAATTAACTTTTTTTTTAAATTAGTAAACACGAACCAGCCGCAAGCTTTAGTGGCAATAAACTTTGGGAAAAAGGAGAACTTGAAGGATGTTTCCAGTATCCGCAATTGCGTGTTGGGTTTCGCGCAAGGTGAACGAGCCTCCTGTGCTGCGCGACCACACACTGGCGGCGCTAGCTGTCCAGGGTAAGAGAGGCTGCGAACACTTGCAGAGGTGGCTTGCCGAGGTGACCGCCTCGCTACCTCGGGCGAACATTTCAGGAGCAGTTCGTGAACTACTCTGCGTCTGCTAATACTCCGAGATTTCTTTATTGACGTGACGTCTAATAAATCGATGAAGGCCGGCTGGACGCACGAAAAAGTGTCCCGTTACGCACATAGTCCCGTTACGCTGTGTCCCGTTACGCTCAACGTACGCTTGCGCCGCATCTATATCTCTCTTCCACTCGATTGGAACAACCATCGATTTGACTTTTTCGAGGCACATTAAACTTGAAACACTCCCATTCGTTTCCTACTTTTCCCTATCATCGTCCTATCCTTAACAGAATAACACAGATTGGAAGAAGTTAAATAGCAAACATATATAAAAGTTATAGTTAAAATAATCTCTTCGTTAAAGTAACAAACATATTTGAATTAATGAGTGCAAATAAAAGCAAATTTATCAATTAAATTGTAGATTTCATTTTACTCATTCTTTGTATCCATACAAAATAGTGATAATTCAATAAAAATTATTCAATTTTATTCATAAAAGTATGCAATCATTTCATCAATGTTTTGTTATGGAGTCGTCACGTTAAACTATCGTCCGTAACCGACTTTACAGACAACCAAGTTTTTATTTTAAGACTTTGTTCTGCAAACGCAATTTTCAGATGATTGCAGAACAAAATGATTTGTTTGGACAGTATTTCCGCGGGCGACATGAACGAACAGCGCTTCATCTGGAGGACTCTGAGCGCCCGCACGACAGCAGTTTTGTTGAAGCCAGCCAAAAGTGGAATACCCTACCGCTATGAAAAACCGAACTCAATGACGACCAGATGACGAAGAGGAATCTTGTGATAGAGGAATAGGGATCATATACATTAAGTGTGTAAAAATGTTTTTATTTCGATTAATATTTAAATGGTCTTGATGTCATGGCAGTGAATCACTCACCTTTCAGCCAAGACACGGGTTGTTTTCCGCACAGGTTAACTTTAAACTCAGTTTTATGCACGTTTATTATCGCCTTAAATTCTGCAGATCATTTCACGTTTTGCCTCACCAACGGTAGAGAATTTCGTATGCATGGAGAATTTAATTTAATTTCATTTCATTTTCATTTATTAGCGTCCTATATTTGACAGTACATATGTCCAGGTTTTGTCAATAACATTATAAATAAAATACAACATCATAATACACTAACAAAACAATATAAAAAAAATACATTATAACACAATAATATATGATACAATAAAAAATGATAATAAAAAAACAATGCAGCAATTTATGTAGATGCACTGAGGAATTCATTAACAGAGTATGGAGCTATTCGTAGTAGGTAATCTTTGAGATGTCGTTTAAATATGGTATGTGATTGGGATGCTGTATTTAACAGGGATATCGGTAGAACATTTATTAGTTTAAGGCCCATGTAAAAAGGGTTCAATTCGTATTTTTTTGTTGAATGAAAAGGAATATGATTCTTATAAATGGATCTGGTAAAGTGATTATGTATTTCATTATTCTTTACATACTTAATATTTTGAATTACATAAATGACAACCGAATATATATAAATGGCTGGAAATGTTAAGAATTTGTTATTCAGGAAAATAGGCCTACAAGAATCTGTCTTACTAAGATTATAAATAATTCTAATAACCCGTTTTTGAAGCTTAAATATCTTTAGCCAATTTAAGGAATTTCCCCAAAAAATAACACCATATCTCATTATTGAATATATGTTTGCATAATACATAGCCATTACTACGAAATTATTATATCTACTTAAGTTTTTGAACTGAAGGAAAGGTTCGAACATAATTATTTAAAACAACAATATTATAAGAAAAGTGAAATCTCTTGTTATAGGATATTTTTTGTACAAAATATTTTTTTGGACGAAAATAAACATACACAACCATTAAATGAACTTTTGATACTGTAACAGTTAAAATAGTACATGTTTTATGCTATTACACGTAGAAATATTACACATCCAAAATAAAAACACTGAATTCCAATTTTTGTTACAATTAAATTTACAAATAATTAAAGAGCGATGTCACCGCGATGTGCACAAATATTAAATAAAAACTTTCTGTATTTGTGTACTCAAAGAAGTTCATGTTTAAGAATCCCGACGATTTAATTGTCTGAGGGTTTCATTGTATGAAATAAAACATTTATGCTCTTGCTTAACCCTGATGTAAGCTATTACCAATAATTCTGTACTCAGGAGTACTGTATTCAAATAATGTGAATATTTCTCAATAAGTAAGCAAATCTCACAAAACTAGTGTCATCTAAATACTTAGTTTTCAGAAACTGATCGATTTAAGGTCAGTACTATAATTACCTAAAATTTCTGCGATGTCAGTATGAAATGTATCTTTTAATTTGACATCTCCAACTCTATCATTGATTTAGTACTTAATTTAATATTTCGAAAATTCCTATTTGCAAACAGTTGTTTGAATAGCTTTCCAGTATTAGCTGCGCATATTAAGCACGGTAAATCAAAACAGAAAAGCCAAAAGTGAAATAACAAGGTTAACTTTTCTGTGGCTTTAAAACCAAAAAAATAAAATGTTATGCAATATCTTCATGCTTGTAAGCACACACATATTTTAACTAAACACACTCTTTTAATATCTAACATTTATTTCAAAATAACTTTACCATCGACAGTGCAAGCTCTTTACATATTTTTTTACTAGTCTATAGTTCTATATAATTATTTTACAGTGGGACTGTAAGTTTGTTTGCAGTAAATCAACTAAAAAATTGCCAGACTAGTTATACAAATTATATTTCACTGTTATGAAATTACACAATTCATGTTGAACGAAGAACATTAAAATACATAAATTTGTTCGTTACCGAGGTTAGATGTTACTGCACGTACTGCACGTGTTATTGACACACGAAACTACAGTAAACTCGTGGAATAACATGTCAGTGTTAGAAGACTGCAAGTATCCGCTCTACCACACTGGTTCTGGGGTAGAGCGCCTGCCTTGTGACTTGTATGACCCGGGTTCGCGCCCCGGCTCCTCCAAGGCGGATTGACCAGACAAAATGGTGGCATTTTCTCTGGTAGAAATACAATCCCTTGTAACAAGTCAGGCTACCAAAGAAACGGTGGGTGGAACAGAAAAAAAACCTACCAGGTGGCTTCCAAATAGGGAGCCCGTTTCTTTTCTTGGGCTCCCCATGCGGTGGCCATTCCGGGGGTTTCTCCGGGGGAACGGAGTTTTGCAAAAATATTTTTTTTTTTGTTTTTAGTAACTGTAGCATTATCATTCCAACATGTTATAAATACAGCTCAAACAAACATTAAAAAAACTTTGCTTTTGTACATAAAATATTTAAATTAAGTGTGTATCAGTCATTGAGTTGTTGTATACCGATGTTGTGTGTTCAACCATTTATTTGTATATATTTTCTTGAAGTATTATTTACAGTTAAATTTTAGTCACAAACTATTTACCTCTACCTTTGTTATGTAGTATTTTAGACGTTTTTGACTAAAAAAAATATTTTTAGGCACATGAATCTTATTCCTAAAAATATTATTTCTGAAAAACCACGTAGTTTTCATTTAGGAAGATCGTCTTTAACACACACAGTATTATTTTTATGTATATATATATATATATATATATATATATATATATGTTTTAATTATCTTACAAATATACGCTTTTCAGTCAAATTTGCAAATGCAATTTCAATTTCATGATATTAGGTGTTCCGCAAAGTAGTAGTTTATCTCAACTACTCTTTAATATTTAATAAATGATATTCCAACTGTAATCGGAATTGATCAAGAAAAGATGCTGAAAAAAAAAAAAGGAAATATGTTTGTGAAACTAATCAGCAAGATATTTCAGCTGTCGAGATCTGGTTTTCAAGTTAACAATTGTCTCTGAATTACGATAACATTTATTTTATAACATTTAGTATAAAAATAATTCAATTAATTAGAATTATCACATAGTAAGAAATGACACTAAACGTGGTGTCCACTTTTAATACCTCGAGTTATAGTGGATGCCAAGTTTTTATTTTTCACCAACATGTAGATAATACTATTAGTTGCACTTGAAGATCTTAGGTCTTATTAAATGTATAACTTTCTCTGCATCATTAACTGTATGTATACATTTTTCTTCAAATTGATTAGCTATGAAGTAGAATATTGTGTAGTAATTTGGATTTAAATAACTAATTTTAATTGTAATAGAATTGAAAGTATACAGAAAAAAATTCTTAAATTAATATTTTAAAATTTTTGGCTTTTAAATTCCTTTTAAATATGTTACATTCCTACATAAATTTAATTTGAATGTTCTATTTACTAGACGTATAATCAGTGATACACAAGTAATTCACATACTTGTTGACAACTGCGGTGCATTAAAATTTAGCCTAGTTCTGCGTTTTATAGGTAAGCTGTAAGCTCACGGACGAACTTAAATTCCATATTTGACCAACATTAAGAAGTTTTAACAGTTCAAGTTCATCTCATTTCTGCTATGTTTTGAATTCTTTTACTTTTACTGAGAAAACAGAATTTTTTTTTAGGGATACGAGTAGTCAAATGAAAAGTAGCTGGATATAAATAGCTAAATCATTCTCCAAGATTTAAAATTTTGTCTTGATATTAAAACGCATCCACAATGTGTCAGCTTCAACAAACGTATAGCAAAATGTTCCCACACAGTAACAGGTAATTTTTTTATATATAATATCCTTACGCATCTAAATATTTAAGGATGAATAGTTCAAAAAATAGGGAACATACCAATTCCATCAATAAACCAACAAATTTCAATTCCAGAAATCTATTTTTTCTGAACTGAAACATTTGACGGGAGACAAATGTATTTCTGTACACCCGCTGTTCTTCTGTCAGTGCAGAACAGTGCTTCTAGTTCACATTTTGTTTTGGTAACAGAACTTCTTCTACTTTTAAATAAAGTATTTATTTTAAAAAACTGAGTTCGATAATCTGTGACACTCAGCATCACAAAATCACACGGCATACTCGTAACGGGGCGTATGCCCGTTGCAACCAGCGCCCCCTAGTTACTGGCAGTGTCTTAATTGCCAGATAAAAGGATTAATGTTCCCCAGAGCAAGTGGTACTGCCAGACACGTTTGGCGGTGCGCATCACGCATCGGTCTGTAGAACAAGTGACATCAGAGACTGTGGGAAATGACATGAACCCAGCCTTCCAAAGAACATCCGAGACGCGACTGAGGGGTCGGACTCTGGAGGTGTAGCCGGTAGCCCAGGAGTGAAGGAAGGAAGAGGCCGACGGAACCCGGAACCTTAGAGAGTAGAAGAACATTCGCTAGACCGGGACCAGCAGCGAACCACTGTACCCGCGCATATTCATCGGCGAGTCGGCACCACCTTTGAATATATATATACTGTATAGAAGTCGCGAGTGGATAGGATTTACTCTACGTTTTTCAGAAGCTTATGATGAGCAGCTTGGGAACTTCACCGCTTCAGTGCGCTGCCGTAACGCCCTGTATCGTCTTAGTTGTTATTTACACGTTAGAGCGCAGCGCTGTCGCCCGCTGTCATTCCCCGCACCCCCCATCCATCATTCACTGCAGCTCAAGGTCGTTCAAGGGGAGGGGGAAGGGGTGTTTGAAGAGTTCGACACGTGTCAGCTAGGGACCACCACAAGTCGATGCCCTAGAGATGGTGGCGATTGCGGCGGTGAATTAACCAACTACCTCAAAACAGTATTAGAAATTTTAACCTGGGCTGGCGACTTCTATACAGTATATATATTCAAAGGCACCACTACCTACACACATTGTCTACTCATCGCTAACGGCAGTACGTCTAATAGCAAGAGAGAGGGCTGCTACGTGGAGAACAGTGCAGTGCGGTGTCTCCTCGTCTTCCAAGCGAGTAGAGGCGGACACAGCTCAGGGAGTTCCTGCTCGTTCGCTCGCGTGGCGAGTTGAGTGCGGTCTACGATCAGAGCTTTTATGTTCCAACCTATGTTCGGCTCCCTCATCCTGTCCTTCCAAGCATGCGCCCTTTAGGGTAGCTTGGGAGTCGGCTTACAGATCAATTTTTAACATCCCCGAAACAAAGATGTCAAGGGATCACTCCTTCCTTTGATCAGGCAGGTGTTAGAGCTTCAGCCCCCCGCCTCACTCAGCTAACAAGACGGTTGGCAGTGTCAGCACTGCTGGCGCCTGCCCCGACACCCGCGCTATGTCTGACGGCTGGTCCACCGGGCAGCTGGACGGGGCTGGAGCCGGCCCGATGGCCCGCGAGGTGAGGAAACCCGCCGAAGATGTAGGTGACCGTGACGCAACGCCCTGTTTCGCCACCAGGCGGGGTCCCCCCGGCTCCCTGCTGCCGGGCGAGCTCTGACAAGGTCACCGGCAGGGAGGGCGTCTCAGCCGGCTAGCACCTCGCTCCTATTGCAGTTGCCACGTTAACACAATCCTTACAACACTACAAAAAAAGATTAGTTGTCTGTAAAGTCGGTTTACGGACGATAGTTTACCGTGACAACGTCATAACAAAACATTGATGAAATGATTGCATACTTTTATGAATAAAATTGAATCATTTTTATTGAATTATCACAATTTTGTATGGATACAAAGAAGGAGTGAAATTAAATCTACAATTTAATTGATAAATTTACTGTCATTAATTCAAATATGTTTATTACTTTAACGAAGAGATTATTTTAACCATAACTTTTATACATGTTTGCTATTTAATTTCTTCCAATCTGTGTTATTCTGTTAAGGATAGGACGATGATAGGAAAAGTAGGAAACGAATGGGAGTGTTTCAAGTTTAATGCGCCTCGAAAAAGTCAAATCGATGGTTGTTCCAATCGAGTTGGAAGAGAGATAGATGCGGCGCAAGCGTACAATGAGCAAACGGGACACAGCGTAACGGGACAATGTGCGTAATGGGACACTTTTTCGTGCTTGCAGCCGGCGTTCATCGATTTATTAGACGTCACGTCAAAAAAGTTTTGACAAGGCAGGACATGGATGTATTAAAGTGTCTGTGTTGGTCTCTTTTTTAAAAGGCGATACCCGTCCGCGCTTTCTGTCAATTACAGCAAGTAGTCAATACGCGTAACCATCTGCCCGTGGACATCACTGACTAAACTGGAACCTGCAATATCCTTATGCTCTTAACTTTTGGCTGGTCATGGCCGAAAATTAGCGTGCCAGTTGTGAAGTAGCGTTCTCATTGCTGGAGTTGCGAACACCTTGGCAACGATCTGAAATTGCGTGCAGATACTTTAACATTTATAACTTTCTCCGTTGCCCCAACGACGATGAATGTCATCATGGCCTGGAAAAAGTAAAAAATTAATTAGTGAGTTAGTATGTGCTTAGCTTCGCGTTGTATGGTGAGGAAGAGGAAAGTATTCTAACTTCTCAGAGTTCACAGGCCCATTCAGTATACAATATGCTGCCATTTTCAAATACATTCACAAACAACCATTTGAAATACACTTTTTTCTCAAATTAAGTTATAAATTATTATTTTTTTATTTATTGGGTAGGCCTTTAAAAAGTATGCTTACCAACAAGCAGACAATTATCTTATACATAATTGAACTATGCTTATTCTAATTTACGAAAAACTAGAACCACGTGTTGCGTTTCTAAAAGTATTATTTATATATATATATTAATTTTGTGTTTTGAAAATTCTCGATATTATAATATTATTTATATTATAATATTTTTTATATTATAATATTTCTTATATTTCTTTACTAGCTGAAGTACCCGATGTTTCCCGGGCTTAACACATCATAATAAAAGGAACATTGTTACCGAATTTCAACTCTGTAGGACATACATTTGAACAATGGGAAGTATTGATTTTTAAAATCCCATTGATTGCACAATCTTGTTGCATCAAAGCTACGCATCAGCAAAACCGGGACGCCAATCTTCAGGTTCATTTTGTAGGAAGGCAGGTTATCCCGCGGCAAGACGTGACGGATGCACCACGCGATAGCGCGTTACAAGTTCAAGGCAATGCCCTCTATGGATGGATTTCACCAAGAAGGATAGGAATTTGCCAGACATCACTATATGACAGTGTGGCGGATATAGAGAAATGACACAAACTCACTATTTGTGTGTCTATAACCTACCTCCTATGATTTTCTATTATAAAACTGAATTTACCTCTTTTTCACTCTTTTAGGGATATAATTTCATAATTATATGTAGTCTATGTCACTCTCCGGCCCATAAACTATCTATATGCAAAACATTATGTAGATCCGTTGTTCCGTTGTTGCGTAAATAAGGACAGACAGACAAATACCCTTTCCCATTTATAATTTAGTAGGTATCCTCCATCTGACATGTTAATCGAGTGTATGGTTTCATATAGGCTTTGGGAAAAGTTTGGCCCCATCGAGAACTTTGATGGGTGATCACGATTTTGTACAAAAATAAAATTCTTAGGCGACACTGTCCCCACCTACCTCCAAGCTTCGGAACTAAGATAGCCGCCCCGGCAGACGAAAAAAAAATGGCAGCCACCAGCAGACTAAAACCAAAATGGCGATCGTAACGAAAAGTGTAACGGTGATATCATAAACCCAAGATGGCTGATCCATGGTGACCACCGGGGTCAAAGTCAAAGGTCAAGTTTAAATCCAAGATGGCGGACGGATTATCGGATTACGTCTTCCAAGATGGTGGATGGATTAATGTATTAACGGATGACATCACAATCATTTTTAAAGTGGCAACTGCCGAGTATCACTCCTTAACAACATTTAGATGCCTCGCGCCATTCACGTAACTGACACATGTACATACATGCGAGAATGTTGTTCCTCGTACGGCCGTTTAAAACCATTCCATTTGCAAACACATTGCAGCAATGTTTTCTTACAAGAAGCGACCACAGTAGCAATCAGCTTCAAGGACGCAAAAGTTATTTACTGCTTGAAATGCCCGTCATTTGTACTTGACAGTTGTTTGACGGTTGTCTTATCGTTCCTGGTTCTGGTGTACACACAAGCACAAAGCGATAAGAGGCAAAAACTACAGCATTTTCTTAAATATTGCGTATTATTTGGAAGGGATCAACATGGTAAACAGTGATCAATATTGTATTTTCAGGGAAACTTCTGAATAGGTAAATAAAAGAAACTATTAGAAATACATTGCAGACAGACAGCAAGATACAAAAAATTAATTTATTCTCTAAAAATACACCTAGTTTCGATATTAAAAACTATGCTTGAATTGTTTAAAATTTAAAATTATAAACCAAATTTTATAACTTCTTTAATAAGTGTTCTACGGAGGTTAATTCTTGTCACTCAAGACAGAGATAAGGAGTTCGTACATCCCCAAAGCTGTTTGGTAATCTACAAAGAGATCTGAATTAGCTATTCATTGTACTCAGGAGAAACCTGAGTACCAGATCAGCTTTTACGCTACATTTAACATTTAACGCTAACATCAGTTAAAAAATAGCGGTTATTAAATTAAACATTCTCTGTGGTTTTCGTATAATAAAAGCAAGCTTTGAGCATCTATTCAAAGGAATACTGTACCTTGAACACGCACAAATTTGTTTCAATTTTTTTCCCCTTCATCTCTTGTGATTAATAAAAATTGATACTAAGTGGTAGCAGTGTTCCATCAACAGATCTAACAATATCATTCGTGTAATTTTTGGTAAACATGCAGCGCAAAAGCATTCTCTTTTCCACGTGTTTTAACGAAGCACTTTTATTACGTGTCATAAACAACGAGATTAAACGGAAGGACAAAGAATTCACACAATTAACTGGCCTGGGGGGGGGGGGGGGGGGTTGGAAGTAGGTCATGCGTTAAGGAAACAAAGCATTGTAGTAAGGAGTCATTTTGATTGGTATATCTGGGGAAACAATCCAAAATATCTGGATGAATAGGCCAGTAAAATGCCAGTACAATATTTTACCACAGCACCACTTTGTCCGGTATTGGCGAAAACCATCGCAAATTAAGTTAAAAGAGTTGAATAAATATTACGGTCAGATTTGCATATTAGATAATTATGCATAAACAGTGCAGAATATCAGTTGAATGCGAGTTCGATACAGTTATTTCCAGGGGTGAGCATACGTAAAAGTTGCCTTACTCCTGACGTAAATGATCTTCTTCGGTGCGGCGGTGAGCACATCCAAGCGGCACTCGGCAGTGGAGTGAGTGTGAGCTGTGTGGCGTGCCAGCGAGTGGAGACTATCGACCTTGTACTGCCTGCAGGGGGTTAGCTCTGTGGAGGTCTGGGGGTGGACGGCGGAGCTGAGGGTGCATCGGTGGGGCCGAAGTTGGGATGGGTCTCCTCAACCTCTCGACCTAGCTGGGCACTTCTCAGTAACATGCCGCGATTAGAAATGGCGTATCCCTTTCTCGGTTTTAGGAACCCATGTCAGACTCTGGTAACAGTGTCAGGCATGTAAAAGAACCATCTTCCTCCTAACCAGGATTATGCCCAAATGGGATTATCTGCCTGGGGGAGTGTCGATGAATTGAGATGAGATGTGAATCTATTCAATTGCCTGCAGGTGTACTGGTGTGCTGCCTGCTGTGAACAGCCAGCCACTCCGTCATGGCATGTCATATCGCAGCTCGGCATGGCGCCAGTACTCCTCCCCTGTCATAGCTGGTGTGTGCTCACAGCTCTGCCAGGAGTGCTCACTGGTGACTCACCAGTGCTCTGCTTCTCGTGGCAGATAGCGTGAAGCGAGAACAAGCTGTAGTACTGAACACTTAGTCCCATATTCCTTGGTTTTGTTACTCACCTGACGCAGTGTCTAACACTGATGGAACCAATTTATGGCTGTAACAAGGCTCTCTAATTCTTTCAGCTCCGCAGTACATATTTTTTTTTTTTTTAAATTATGTATAAGTACATATCGCTATATTATTTTTTTTAAGCTATACCCACTTCTTATACGATATTATTGCGTTTAATGTTAGCGTTACTTTCTTACGCTGTCGTGGAGGGGAAAAAGAGAGACACAGAGATAGCTGGGAAAGTTCCGAGTGGGGAAAACGGGTTCGTAAGATTAGCCCAATAAATTTTATACAATTTTTTTTGCTAATAAAATTTACATTACTAATTAAGTAATCGCACTTTAAAAAGGTCTGATCACAAATCACTCGCAGTTAAAAATGTCTGCTCACAAGTCACCAAGTATCTGTCCAGTCCACAGTTTACACTTGTCACTGGAGCTCGACTCGACAGTCGCGCCTGTCCACACACAAGCAGTCTCGCGCCACTCAGTCGCACTCTCGCGGTCCCGTCGCTCTGCGTCGCCCGCTCACAAGGAGGGTCTATCGTCCTCCTAGCTGAAATCGCACTCTACTCCATTCTCGGAACTCCCGCGGAGGCCGGCGTCGTCGCTTGTATCCTAGTTGGCCGTCCTTCCAGAATGTACGGGAGAGGTTGTGACACAGGGGTTCGATCTCGCCTTAGGAATATGTTCTCGTCAGAGGGATACATTTTTATCAGAGGGATACGAGCTGGTAGCAGGGATAGGTTCTCGTCAGAGGGACATGGAATAGGGATACGATCTCGTCGCAGGGATAAGGCACAGGGATACGATATCATCGCATGGATACGATCTCGCCACAGGGATACGATCTGGTCACAGAGATAAGTTTTCGTCAGAGGGATACGATCTCATCAGTAGGAAATTTTCTCATCATAGGGGTACACTCTAATCGGAAGTATGCGATCTCATCGGAGGGATACGAACTCATCAGAGTGATACGTTCGTTCTCGTCATCCCGGGCCGACCTGACGCCCGAATCATCCATAACGACTCGGAATCACTTACTCCAAGCACGGCGGCCTCCTCTGTTCGACCGCTTGAAGGGTCAATGACAATAGCCCGAGGAGTATTTGTGTGGGGGGGAGAGGGGAACCCCCTTGTAATCCGGAAAGGCACGTGTGGCATGCCTTAATTCAATGGACCTCGCGTCACCACCTGCCTTGACTGACACACCCCGCTACGAGCCTAGCTTCTAGTACAGTCGTAACTATATATATTTAACCTTCCGTTTATTATTTTATAAAATAAATACAAACCAAGATGACATTAATATATCTAAGTATAAAATTTCGTAGTAAATGTAGGCATTAAAAAAAAACAGTTACCCTAGCCACAGATACCGGATATTATTTTGCAGCACTTATTTATCACTCATGGCATTCCCACAAAGTCTGTTTTGACTAATTTGAGCAATTTTATTTGGACGTGGGATATAGTGTAAGCTGGAAAGAAAGGAATAAATGTGCATCTATGAGTTAATTTTGTCGCGCGTGCAATACATTATTTTGTAGTCCAATTTTATTTCAATTTTAATTCAATAAAAAAGTATTGTTTGGTTATAAACAACTGGGTTATCTAGGGTTATTCGATATCTCCGGAGCGTGTAGTGCTAATATGATCTAGTAGCTCGTGTTTGTGCGAGGTGGCGGAGCAGTTAATCACGGTCCAATTAGCGCCGGGCCGCGGGGGGCAGTGGCGTGTGACGGCGGCGACAGAGGGGGGTTGCTGGCTGTCCGGGCCCGTGTCTGTGGTCACGCCTGTCTGGACAGCTGCCCCTCCCCCCTCCACACTACCCGACCACAATCCCACCGTCCTGGTTCGGAGTGAAGGTCAACACCGCACAAAGTGTTTCTTTTAATTGTACCCTCTCAGTTTAAGAAATTAATATCATTCATTATTACATTTTAAATTTCTCTTTAACTATCACGTTAGGCCCCAAGACATGGTACTTAATTTACCTACCTTATTCTCTCTTACCAAAAGTGCATTATATTTATCTTTAGCAATCACATTAGGTCCCAAGACATGGTACTTAATTTCCCTACCTTATTCTCTCTGACTAGGTAACACTTTGTGTTTTATTAAAGCTCAGAATGTGTATAAATATACTTATCGTGTGAGTTGTTTTTAACCGACTTCAAAAAAAAGAGGAGGTTATCAATTCGACTGTATGTTTTTTTTTTTTTTTTATGTTTGTTACCGCAGTACGTTCGACTGGGTGAACCGATTTTGATGATTATTTTTTCATTTGAAAGCTGGTGCTTCCCGTGTGGTCCCATTTAAATTTGGTCCAGTTCTGACAATGACATCCATGAGAAAACCATATAAGTCTTAAATTTTCATTAAATGTGTGCGCGACAAAAGTACGAATAACTCAATATCATGCCAACCGATTTCGATAATTTTTTTTTTAATTGGAAAAGACGTACTTCAAGGGTATTTTAATGAGAGTTTGGTTAGGTTCTGATCATGGGATCCATGACAAAGTAACGGAACTCTTCAATTCTTAGGAGCCTGCCATGGCGCTAATTAGCAATAGCAACATTTTTTTTTTAAGTTTGTTATTTTAATTTCATTTAATTTGGTTAAACGTGACTTCAAGAGGTAGTTTAAAAAACATTTCATACCTGTATTTATATTTACGAACTTAAATTAAAAAGTATAAAATAAATAATACTTCGGAGTCCCTAAAAATGAAAAAAATAAACAAACATTTTAACAAAAAAAACCGACTTCAAAATAAACAATTCCAACACAAAATAATATGCACTAAAAAGTAAAAAAATAATTGTGTATTCTTCTACAACTTAATAATCAAATTACTTTTTCTACTCATCAATATGTATGTACGATCTATGTGTTTACCACGCAAGAAGGTAGGTAGGTACCAACCCACTTCAAATATAACTCAACACATACCTATGAATAACAAACAATGATCAAAATGTTTTATAGAGTTCTCCTAAGTAAAATGAAATGAAAAATATTAGACTACTTAAAAGTCAATCAAATTATTACGATAATATAATGTAGTTACAATTATTGTTATTTTTGGAGTCGGTGTCAGCCAAGGAAACAAATAAACTAGCATACTTGGCTGACACCGACTCCAAAAATAACAATAATTGTAACTACATTATATTATCGTAATAATTTGATTGACTTTTAAGTAGTCTAATATTTTTCATTTCATTTTACTTAGGAGAACTCTATAAAACATTTTGATCATTGTTTGTTATTCATAGGTATATGTTGAGTTATATTTGAAGTGAGTTGGTACCTACCTACCTTCTTGCGTGGTAAACACATAGATCGTACATACATATTGATGAGTAGAAAAAGTAATTTGATTATTAAGTTGTAGAAGAATACACAACTATTTTTTTACTTTTTAGTGCATATTATTTTGTGTTGGAATTGTTTATTTTGAAGTCGGTTTTTTTTTGTTAAAATGTTTGTTTATGTTAAAGCAAATAAAGTAAAATATTTTGAGTCACTTTCAACCTAGCCCAATAAATTAAATTCCTAAGTGTGATATTAAACCTTTAAAAAAAGAGGCTTGGAAATTATATTTTTTCATAATACTGAAAAATATTGGATAGTTAACTATAGTGCTCGTGAATAGTATTTTATTCTTTGGATTCTTTCATCTTAAGAGAGCAAAGGTTATTTTTAAAAAAATCTCCCCCTCACCAAAATATATATTGAAGGGTTTACTCCGGTATTCTATGGTTCGGCACATTCTGTTATTCGGCAACCTCCAGGACTTGCGCTCAGATACGTCCGGGTGCATTCCTGCTGTCGAATGGCCGCTAGGTCATGTGCTTCGCTGACGGCGTTCATAGTTCGCTCTGAGTTTGATACTGTCGGTCTCGTCACAGTACAGTGTTTCCTGATTTCTAGCGGGTTACAGTTCATATTTCACATTTCACATTTCACGGATAAAATTGCGTAATGATTTTTTGACGTGACGTCTAATAAATCGATGAACGCTGGCTGCACGCACGAAAAAGTGTCCCGTTACGCACATTATCCCGTTACGTTGTGTCCCGTTACGCTCATTGTACGCTTGCGCCGCATCTATCTCTCTTCCACTCGATTGGAACAACCATCGATTTGACTTTTTCGAGGCACGTTAAACTTGAAACACTCCCATTCGTTTCCTACTTTTCCTATCATCGTCCTATCCTTAACAGAATAACACAGAGTGGAAGAAGTTAAATAGCAAATTCAATAAAAATGATTCAATTGTATTCATAAAAGTATGCAATCATTCCATCAATGTTTTGTTATGACGTTGTCACGTTAAACTATCGTCCGTAAACCGACTTTACAGACAACCAATTTTTTATATGTATATTTTCCCTATAAATCAACTTATCAGAACTTATAAATAATTTGTACTGTTTATTAATTTTTCTTCGGTATACTCCTTACAACTACATACATGTACTGACATTCAATAATCCTGCAAAAACGCTTATCAGACGTGTATATAGAAAACATTTTTTATATATATTTTAACAGAACACTTTTTAAAACCAACTAAAAAATTTTTATTGGATCATACCATGCTGGCTTCGTAGATAGAGGATTAATTATTATGCCGAAGCTAACAATGTTGTCCTCAACATCATCATTCTTCAAAACAGGCTAATTACTTTCAAGGAAACCTCGGTATGCCACTACAATTCTGCAGAGTTCACATGATGAAGCAAAATACTGCTGTCAAGTGTTTCAGTCGTGGCTTTCTGGAAGTCAGCCGAATATTGGCAATAACATGTAAGTTTTTTTTATATTCCAGGCATCTATCATTGCCACTGAATTTGTAATGCTTTTCATATAGAAATGTTATATTTTAGGCAGTCACAATAAATCAAGATGTTTTTTTATTTATTCGGTCGTATTTTTTACTACTCAATGCGATTGCAATAAATATTCTTAGAATTGAAAGGGAAAAAAATTATGGATACACAATTTGAGACCAGTAAGATGACACATGCTACATATATTTCACTATATTTTCTAGTGATAATTTTTACGCAGCTTTTTTGTACGTCACAGCATGTAGAGTTCGATCATTCTATGGTTTGAGATGTTATATTTCTGAATATAATGGTAAGGACATTTAGCAAACGACGAAATAATATTTACAAAAATACATATTCTACACAGAATTTTTCAATCATTAAATTCATTTTCAAAAAGTTCAATGGACAACATTCACTTACGTCCAGTTTATCTATTTATCTAATAAATTTCAAAAAATAACTATTTGATTGTTTACATTGCATGTCTGTGGTCAAACCGGAAACACTGTTGTTTACTTTGTAATATTTGTAAACTTGTATATGTGTACTTCATATCAGTAGAGTACAGCTTGCTCTACATACATCTGTTAAAAAAAATTTTTTTTAATGGTTGAATTTCGTCCAAAGGACGACCTCTAGTATTGTCGATTGGCCGGCACTTGGATCGTGGCGGTGTTTGGGTCGGCAATGTTTTCTGCGCGGAACATATTAAGTAAACATTTTGACGTGATAACGTCTTATAAATCGATGAACGCCGGCTGCACGCACGAAAAATCATGACTCATTGTCACGTTCCGCCTGAGCCGAGCGTGCAGGAACCGGCCAACCACCGTGCGAGAAAAAATTCTATAATATCAATCAGGTCAAGGCGGGCTTTTTAACTAATTGTTCGTGATTATATTTAAACAAATTATTTAAATTAAATTTGCAAAAACTGTAAATAATATTTGAAAATTAAAAAATATGCAATTTTTCATCATTGTTTTCTTATGACGTTATCACGTAAAATTGTCGTCCGTAAACCGACTTTACAGACAACCCCCTTTTGTTTCTAATTGTTGCCAGTTTGTTAAGACCTGTCCACGGGGTGTCGGGGACGTCACTGTTCTTGTTTCGGAAAGGTAAGGACACGCGTTATCGAAGCCTTCTTCACCTCACGTGTTTTCCAACACGGGAGTTCCTGAGCCCTCGTGGGCCGGCGTGTATACTCCCCGTGAGGGGCAGAGACCCACGGAACCAAAAAGGCGAGGACAGTTACAATTGGGGTCGGCACACTCACGAGGTGTGGATGAATAGACTACATGCTGGCAGCACCACCTGCTATTGGCTGAAGCGGGGTGCTTCGCTAGTCTCCCAGGAGCAGAGAAGGTGCCCTGTCACTCGGACATTGTCTGGTCCCCAGGCCAGCGGCCGCGAGTAACGGTCCATCGCCCACAATGGCGGCGTCGGGAGAGAGGCCGTAAGTGGAGCCCCTTCAGGCCATGTCACTGCTGCAGAGTTCCGCAGTCATGTGGGTGTGCTGGTGGTGATCTACACTATTCCTGTAAGAATAAACAACAAATTACAAAAATATGACTATGTACAACTGAGGTTTATAGTCCGATCTCGCAGAAACAACGTGGAAAAGTGTAAAAAAAAAATTTGTGGAAAAGTCTGCAAACGTTGGGAAAAGTGTGGAAAAGTGGAGACAAGATTGGAAATTAGGCAAAAGTATGCCAAAAATAAACAAAATTGTGCCAAATCAAGTTTGCTGTATGTATGTTATGTGTAGTGATTCACTTGAACGATAAAGGCAGCCTAATCAACAAAGTTCACAATGAACGTTCACTGTATTACAACAAAGTTGGCAAAGGAAAACCTGCTAAAATTTACATTTGCCTTACTCTTTCATTTATTCGTTGTCCCACCCCCTTTTTCATCATTTTTTTTCAAATCCCATGCAATGGAGCAAAGACCGTTACCTCCATTACCTATTTCCACTTCTGTTACCTCTTTTACCTGTCTAACTTCCGTTATCCTATGATGTCGTCGCTCAACTCCCTCATAGTTGCTTCAGATAGTCGATGCTTGAAAAGTGTTTATTCATTCTAATGAGTATTATTTAAAATGATGTGTAGTATTACGTGTATGCAAAAATTATTTTCAAAGAACAAAACATTTGACAACATGGAGTATATAACACTGTAATTGCCGCGAAAGTTCTCATCAGACAACTTTGTAATGTTGAACGCTGAACATTAGGCCTATATTTCAAAAAATCAAGCCATTGCGAAGTGGTTGGGAAAACCTCCAAGTGAATAGCGCTGCCTCCCTCAGCCGCGCCACAATTGCCCTTCCCCGCCGTGAAGGAGAGCCGCTAATGGCAGCCGCGCAAGCGAACTGCGGAGAGATGGCGTCTTGGTGGCTTGCACTTGGCCGCGACCTTGAAACTGCCTCCCTCGCTTCCTCTGGAGTTCCCACTGCAGAGCAAGAGCTCGGTGCCTGCTCCGGACTCGTGACTCAGCAGCGCTTCCCTCTTCTCTCGTCGCTGGTCTCAGAGCAGGACGGACTGCCCGTGTGCTGACCTCGCTGCTGGGCGGTTGGAGCGCCGCCTCCCTCCAGCTCGCACTGTCCGTCGCCAAGGGGTGCTGTCACAACTTAGAAACACACAAGATAGAATCTTCTAAGTTATGCCTGTTCTGAGTTGTGTGTTTCTAAGTTATGGCGTTTCTAAGTTGTGTGGTTCTGCGTTGCGTGTTTCTAAGTTACGTGTTTCTAAGATATGACAGTTCTAAGTTGTGATGGTTCTAAGTTATGACTTTATAAGTTATGTCTATCTACGTTGTGTGTTTCTAAGTTATGTATTTCTAAGTTATGATCGTTCTAACTTATGACAGTTTTAAGTTACATGGATTTTTTTCGAGGTTTCTAAGTTATGACTGTTCTAAGTTGTGTGTTTCTAAGTTATGTGTGGTTCCCCGTCGCCAACACTCCTGCCTTGCCCCTATAGCGTCGCGGCTCCCAGGAACCAACACTCAGGCTTTTGGTATCACCTTTTTAATTCTCGTGACTTTCGTCTTAAAGCTTCAACATATTCAGGGCATTTGCTTCGTTCAAAACCGACAAGTGCTGCCATCCCAAGGAGAAAGCGGGCAGCTCGTTCCGTGGGCCTGTTTTCTCCAGGGCCATTCATAAAACCAGTGAACTATATTTCTAACACATAAAAAAAATTCAGGAATAATGAATGAATTAACACTGTCCTTGCCCACCGCCTAACGGCGCCACCAGCTTGATGAGACGATTGCAATGCAATTTTGAGACAGACAGTCCTACTAACTTTAAAAGTTCCCAAATATATATTTTTTTTCTTGTGGCTTGGCGACTTAAAATTACCAAAATTAATTTCATGTTCGAAATCAACATAAGATTCTAACAAATAAAAATTTATTAAATAGTTTTTACTCTAGGGGAAATTTCCCGTTTTAGTTTTGAATTTTGTAATTTTTTCTTAGAAATAGGGAAATGTTTATTTTTCAGATTTTTTAAAAAATTTTGCGGAATTTCGTCTTCTAAAAACTGGAAATTTTGGCGGATTTTGGCGAATTGTTGGCAAATTTCTAAGAATTTTGTATCTTTTTCAGCTATTTTTGCAAATTTTTAATGTCAAGATCAAGGTCAAAGGTCAGTGTCATTCAAGATGGCCGCCGTGACATCACAATCCAAGATGACTCCTCGATACCTCAGCTCCACACCCTGAACCCTGTGCCCGGACCAGCCTATATATACTTCTCACATACCATTGCTGTCTTGAATGTTTACTACAGCAGTTGCAAACAATGCTTGCAATGAATGTACTTGCCAAACATGGTGAGTCTTCACCTATGGTTCAACACTGTCCTGTGACCTTAGTATGCTTTATCTAATTTCACCAAAATGTAGCAACATGATGTGACGACCTTGACATAACCTACAATTTGACACAATTCGCCGTCTAACCTTATAGCCTGTCTTAAAGCAATTGAAACACAAACAATAAATTGTCCTTTACATTGTATGTCTCTCCATTACTGATGCACCAATAAATTCCGGTCATTTATATAAGGGATGTTCTTTACATTTCACACAACTGTAATCGAGTGATGTGGCATTTCGCAGTGTTGAAGTGTTCCTGTGAGGTACATATTTTAAAATATTCGTAACTTGGGTTTTATTCTTAACAGCCCCAGCTGCAGACAAGGCACGAGTACCTACTATGTTCCAGGAACTGTGTCAACTGCACAAATGTTGGCAATTCGTCTGTAGTTAATGATAACTGCCACGGTCTCTTAGAGTCAATATCCAACTTCTTGAATCCCAGTGATCTACTGCTTGTCCAAGAACCTTTAAAAGTCTTGCACATTCGGATTCGACTACATTGTCCAAGAGTCTACGTAATAACATGACTGCACTACTGGCTACATAAACAATTGTTTTAGCATTGAATCAATCAATTAACGTTTATTGTTGTACCTAGTATTCAAAATAATCCATGCCACACTGTAATTTGCACTACTCACTGAAGCGCCGTTGCTTCAACTTGCAGCACTTCATTCAATTATTGTAACTTTTGAACACCAGTCAACGTTTTATTGCTGTAAACAGCTGCTTCAAACAAATTTTTGGATGTTACCACTTCTGGAGATTTCTGCTGAATACTAGGTAGTAATTGTAATTTTGGTAACCTAACCTCAACATTACATACCTATTTTGCTTCATTTATTTCTCCTTTCCCTGACTCGTTTGCTAACTTTACAAACTTTACCTGTCTTGAACTTCACCTAAATATACTTCATGACTACTGTAGTCGTCATTTTCTGCCTAGAAACAGATAATTGTCAACAGTCTATCAATATGGTTTACCTATAGGCTCATCCCGTTTTTTTTTATGTACAGAGATAGCACCTACATCACCAACTGCAACGTTTTCCACAGCCTTTTCCGCCCGTATTACATTTGCCATCAACTTTATTTTTTTACTAAATGTGATTCCATTTTTTTCTGCACATATACATGCTGTCACCAACACACACACACACCATTTATTCCGATGAATGTAATAAAATACCCTAACTACATACTCAGATATTCGGCAATGGAACAAAATGTTACCACAGGGAGTACATTATCACAGGTAAAAACTTGTAACTAAACGCACGCAAATAAACACTTTCCAACTATTTAATCCACCATTAGAACACCCCCCTTCGTACATACAACAAAACATAAGCATGTCCCTACCAATCCCTCCCTCTCTTTTCTATGCTACAAACCTGGCTTCCATAGACAAAACAAATGATAGAGCCATAAAAATATTTTATGTCCAAACACGTGGGCTTGAAGAAGAGACACGCCTGGCTACAATGTAGGTTCTCTGGTAGTCAACAAACAACAAGGTGTTAATGTACACTAATTTCGGTAAGAAGACATCCATCAGGCAAGTAAGAATGCAGTCACGGGCTAGAGGAAGAGTCACGCCTGGCGACATGGCAGGTTTTCGTGTAGTCAATAAACAAACAAAATGTTAACGTGCACTAAGTGGGGCAAGAAGGCGACCATCAGGCGAGTGAGAATGCAGCCACGGGCTGGATGAACAGTCACGCCTGGTGGCTTGTGGGAACGCAGTTACGGGCTGAAGGAAGAGTTACGCCTGGTGGCTTATGGACACGGGTGAGCCTGGGAAAGGACAATCGCGAAGGTCGCAGATGAAAAGATGCGCTGAGAGATGAGAGCTGCCAAACAGGGCAAGTGGTGTAAATTGTGAAAGTCTGGCGTGTACTTTATTTCACTGTGACTTGAGTCTTTATTTTAAGGTATGATTTCTTCTGGAAAGAATTAGCACTAAGATGTTTTATACAAATATGTATTGTAATCTTACTCTGTAATTTAGAACATATACTTTTCACTCCCTTAGGAATGGAATTTCATAATTATATGTATTTTATGTCACTTCCCAACCCATAAACTATATGTATGAAAACAAATCATGTCGATCCTTTGCTCCGTTGCTGCGTGAAAGTATAAACAGACAAACATACTTTCGCAATTATAAAATTAGTTGGAATAATATATATTTAATATTTTTGTTATATTAAAATATGTGTTGTGTTAATACATATGTAGTTTGTTATACGAATTCGTTTGGGAAATTATTTGTATAAAGTAAGTATCAATAAATAAGTTCTGAAATAGATATAGTCACTCCAAAATTTAAGTTCATTCCTTTTAATTCCGCGTTAAATAATCCTTTTTAAAACTGGTTCATAAGAAACAAATTATTTAATTTAAATATTAATAATTTTCTGAATGGATAATATATTAATATATATATATATATATATATTTATTTATTTATTTACAGAGATGAGTGTGAGGAAAAATTTCAAACTGGAGAAGTAGGGCCAAAAAAGAATGCTCGTAACTCTACTAAACGTAACAGGGATGTTGCTCGTTACCATGGTTAGATATTACACTGAAAGATAAGATGTTAGATGTTAGTACTGAAAGACTAGCTCACTTTTTTTTTTATTCTGGGTTGTTGCACTCGATTACATGCGGATTTAAAACTGTAAATGTACGATAAAGTGTCAAATTTATTCTCGTAGGCACCGTTGAGGGTCTAGGTAGTCTGGGCGTTTGTGGAATCTGGAGTAAAGAAGTTGCAGGGAAAAAGCGAAAAGCTTACTGCCCTCCGAGGTGCGCAAACTACAAACTTTATAACCCCTCCCCTCCTTTAGTTTATCGAATAACTTAACGCGTCATAAACCTGATACCCCGCTGAGCGAATCGAAATTATGAGAAAAGCATCCTATTTCCTCCTCCCTAAAAATATATTTTTTATGCGAACCACTCCTTCGTCCAACCATACAACTAGTGATCTCTATTGAGGACTAGGGGAACTACGTGTATTGTGTTCTTTCTTTGCGCCGTCGGGAGAGACTCGGTATATCTATGAACCAAGTAGTGACTCCTGGCGGGAAGCGTAAGATGTACATCAAGTTCTGTCCCTGCCCGATTACACCCGAACAATTCACCTTCGGCCAACCTCGGGTTAGTAGGTATATAAAGTATGTTCTGGCACACCGGAGGCAGGAGGGGGAGCCGGGGAGCCACGGCGGCCATCTTGGATTACGTCACTTCCGGCGACCATCTTGATTACGTCACTTCCGGCGGCCATCTTGGATTACGTCACTTCCGGCGGCCATCTTGGATTACGTAACTTCCTGCGGCCATCTTGGATTACGTCACTTCCGGCCGCCATCTTGGGTTACATCACTTCCGGCCGCCATCTTGGATGTGTCTTTAACCTTTGACCCCGACGACCATTTTGTTTTCTAGAACATTCCACCTTATTATGACGTCATGTCCGCCATCTTGAAAATCCTTATTTATTATCAGATTTTAATTTAAAAAAATAAAAATTAATAATTTAATTTTAATTAAATGTTACAATTATCTAGCACCACACTCCTATACATTACGTTTACATCATCGAGCGCCCCACTCTTCTAGATTACGATTACATCATCGAACACCCCACTCATCCCTGTCGCAATTTTTCGTAACACCACCATCTTTAAAATAAATTTATTATAAAAACAATAATCTAAACCATTATCGTCTGCTGGAGGCAGCCATCCTGGATTCCGCCATATTGATTTCATCCGATGATGTCATCACCATCCTAAAGCACCTTAGTGTATGTAAGGCCGACTTTCTATCCCGTACCAATGTTGTTATGATCCTTATAGACCATAAAATCCTCAGTCATTTTGTTGTTGTGACAACCATTTATTCTTAAAGACATAATCATTTACAGGTTTTAACTAACATATATGTTATTATTTCATTGCTGCGGATGCGATAGTTAAAGTAATTATAATTTTAAAAAATATAAATTTATTACTCCATCTTAGCGGACCAGAAATTTTTCAGAGTCCGTGTTTGCGTACTTGTGTTTAAAAGCTGCATGGAAGCAGATATTTTAATGTTTGCGTATATATGCACCCCCCCCCCCCCCTCCCCCAACCTCCCTTAAAATTTTTAATGAAAGAAAAAACACACGTAGCTTTAATCGTTCACGGGAATATTATGCTACAAACAAAAATACCGATTCACATTTGTACCATATGATGGAGTTACAACACTCGCCTCAGCCATTACCTACTGTCGCTACGAGCAAAGCCATTACCTACTGCCACTACGAGTTGCACTTCATATCAAATGAAAATAGTATTTTTTTTAGTCGTGGCAAGAAGTCGAAGGAAATAAAATATCAAAAAAATATTTAACACTATTTAATAAAAAAAACACACAATCCTTCGCACCATCTTCTCCCCCTTGTTAACAGAATAGGTACCGTTCAGAAGGCGTTACCGACCCTCTTCACAACACCCCGCTCCGCAGTACTTTCCATACTAGCATCAAATACTTTGCCCACACAACTATACAAACACCACACAGCTCCAAAGTCGATAATTGAGGAATAAGCGCCTAATATTCCCCCTTCACAGCAGCAATATCCTCCACAGTCAGACTGGAGGTGTTCACAGGTACATCTGCGATGTCTTCCCTGGACTCTTCGTCTTCATCCATCGCAAGAGCTTCTTCCCGTCCGCTAGCCTCCTGACAGCACGCATAGAACTCATCCTCAACAATCTTCTCATAGGTGGCCCGACACATCTTACTAGCTCTGTTGATAACTACGAATGATACATCCTAAGGCTGCAATTGTTCAACTGTCCCCACCCCTCTACCCTTTCTATTGCAGTCCTGTTCGTGCGTGCCAAGAACACACTTCACTGACGCACGGCCTTTGACGTCAGCAGACCTACCCCCTCCCCCTCACCCTGATCCATCCACGCCCCAAATAGCTGCGTCATTTAGACCTGTCGCCACGCGTCCCCAGCGTCCTAATACCATTTTAAGCACCTTCGACGAACATTCCGACCTCTGGTAACTAGTGAAAAGTTTCAAACAACACATTAATAAATACATTTTTTATTTATTTTAGACTTGCATTTATTGATATAAAAATTTACAACATTTCAAAACATTAAAATTTATATGGTATCAGTAGATTTTATCCAACTGATTTTCACATTTATCGAATCCTAGCCACTTCACAAACAAGGCATCATCTTTCTAATCTATCAATTTTTCTATTTAATAATCGCTTGGGTACTTGGTAGGCTGAATTTATTCCCCATAGAATCCGCCACGTATCACCGAACCTCGTAAATCTTCCAAGTAGTAACATCACGGAATATTTATGTCAACCATTTATAAATACATACAAAATATTCAATTTTAGCTCTAAGTTTTATCACACCTAGTTTATTTGCATCAAAATAAACAGTTTCCAGGAGTGAGTTATCTTTTACATTAACAGGCACCATGCCAGTTTTTCTGTATTTTCTGTAACTTATAAATTCACATGTAACTCCGTTTTGCTGCGAATTCCCTTCACATGACTTCCTTTAGAGCAGGAATAAATTAATCATCCACCCATCCTTTATCTCGGTGAACATAGTTGAATTATTTATTTCGAACAAGGCTAGAAGACTTCTTGGCTACAAAGCTACAAGCTACAAGGTTCCAATCGGCTACGAGTCTACAATACTACCAGGCTACAAGACCACGAGGCTACGAGGATACATCAAACACATAGAAAAAAATCTGGGTATAAAAATACCAACTCAGCAAATTTAAAGCCTACTGTAGAGCAGAAATATCCCTGAAATATGTATTTTATGCTTCCTACAAGACCAAGGGGTTTTGAACCATTACATATTCAGCCCTGGCTACAGGCTTGACAACACACATTCAATGAAACGGGCACACATTTGGATAAAACATTCAACTCAGTAGGATACGATATCTAGGATACATTAACTAAAATACTAAAGGAAACGATAGGATCCAGCTCAAGCCGGCTACAATGCCTCCAACCACATTTGGCTCCAAATGATTTTAGTTACAATGTAGCACGTACTCGACACAATTGACGGAAAGACGTTATTATGACTCTCCATTTTGTTAGTCATTTATTACGAATTTTACATCTTTAAGTTAGAAGTTGTACTACGAGAACCCAACCTCAGCTAGAAATTAGATCACAATAAATAAAACAAACTTTTTTATCCAATTTTGTTTTTCACTTTTATACACATGCAGACAAAACAAGTTATTATTGTATGTAGCATGCATTTCTTATTTCACGAAGTATAGACCATATTTGTTTGGTATTGGGTAAATTTTCTTCATTTTTGCGAGGCAAGTAGAAGTCTTAACCTATCTACCAATAGGTTAGAATATTTCCATGTGGCATAATAAATATCTTCGGCTTCTAACATCTTACGTAAATTTTCATTACTAATACTTTTAAGACCTCTAAAGTTCCGTTTTTAATACCAGCCTCAAAGCCATTAAAATTGTAATCACCCCACTGACCATCATAAGCCTAATCTGAATAATTTAGTTTAATAAGTCGTTTCCATAATTTTGGTCTCAACACTTTATCACAGTATTCGATCTTGTGAGCTTCAAGTTCTTAATCATAGACTTAGTTCTTGTAAGCTTCAGGTGAATCATAGCAGTCTTCGACATTTTCAGCTTTAGGCTGTTCTAAAGTGCTCTCAATTTCATGGAGGCGACTAGAACTTGGTGTAAAAAATTTTTCAACTACCCATGAAAATGCTACTTTCTTCGTTAACTTTTAAATCCAAATAATTAACAAGACCTGGGATAGTACTATTAGAATCATCATCTTCACATTTCTCGTGATCATTATAGTCGTCTAATATTTTGCTACCATTTCACTCCCTTGCTTTTATAGACACACAATTCTTAACATTAACCATCCTTGTTTAACCAGACCTCAAGGGGGAAGAGAATCATGTTACAAACGAGTGTTTCTCGGCTGTACTTAGCCTATTTAACGAATGAGTAATGGATATTTTTATTCAAGTACCACCTGATTAAAATGAGGAAATTTCTTATTTGGTGTCAGGAATTGACAATACAAACGGATATCTCTCAATATATTCCAAGACCAATACAAAAAATAAAACTCAATAAAAGATATATGACTCAAGAAAATCTGGAAACACATTCCATTAAATTAATTTATTAACTCAGAATCATTCCTCTAAAAGAATACAGATGTGTTTTTTACTAATGTGAACACACATTTAAACACTAATACTCTTATTTCAAACACAATTCATCATATTTCAAACACATCTCAGCATATTTCAAACAATTATCCACACAATTCACAAAAACTGCATATTTAAAGACCAAGAACAGAAGTTTGAAAGATGTTCTTTTCTCTTCTAGAGCGACTCGTGATGTTACAATCATCTGGTTTTCGTCGATGCTATAGATGTTTATGCAGGCACGAGGATTCTGTTTCTCTAACAGAGGTATCTGGCGAAGTGGATTGGGAAACTCGTTGTTAGTGAAGTTGAACTTCCCCTCCAAGTCATTGTAGCACTGATTAACATGCTCAGATGCTCACCCGCATTTAACTTGACAGAATTGCACACTTAAAACATATGTGCTCATCTAAGTATTTACAGATTGACCACCGCATATTTTTCTTTGATACAGGTAGGTATTTCGATGTAGGAGCTAGCTCGTAGTGGATCAAGCTTGTTAATGTGTAGTAATAGTCGCCAGACAAAGACCATCCGGACCCCTTTCATAATTAGTATTCTTCCTCTTTTACATATCTTAAAGATGTATTCAGTAATGACATCCTCCACTTCACGAACTGCAAAGAGTGGAACATTCGTGGTTATGAAGGGCCTCTTGTCTTCACACGTACCCATTGGCTTTTCACAATTGCACTCAAGCACGATGTAATACTTGAGTGGACCATCCTCTTCAATTTCCTCTAGAAGTTGGCTTATTAGTTTAACCTTGATAGAGTCCAAGTATGTACATGTGTCCTTGACAGAACTGGTATTATTTTCTACCACACAAGTCTTCAAGTTATCACAGATTCCCACTTCTGCAATGATGAAGTAGTGGATGTTGACCAAAACCCGCCTCTGTCACCAGCAATGTTCGGCTGGTGCTTGGCTTAGGTATGACTACAGGCTTAAGCGCGGCCATTCTCTGCTTCTTAGTTAATAGTGGATCAGGACACTTGCAGAATTTTTTTTTTCGTGAGCTTATCCTTTTATCCTGACAATAATTTGATGATTTTCTCTTGATACCTATCGAATCCTTACTTCTCTTGCGAACACCAAGTATACATCCTCCATAATGTTCACTCTTAGAACTGGCGAATGTGACCTTATTTAGAAATAAAATTGATTCTCACATAGCATTTTTCAGTGAATTCTGTGGTAATAATCCACCATTGTCAGATTATTTCTACATGTGACTGGTTATGTGCTGAGAATTTCAGTTAGTTTAAACAAATGAAAATAACGATGACACTTGATTAAAATTCACTATTTTGTTACATATAAGCAAAATGTAGCTTGTTACGAGGACAACACAAATTTTATTTTCTTTCCCTTGAGACCTATCAAATCCTTACTTCTCTTGCGAACACCAAGTATACATCCTGCATGCTACATAATAACATAGCTTTATAAACAGTATGAATGCACCCATCATACTCTGAAACGAAGTGGGGTGAAGATCGGAATACATAGGCTGCAGGGTTGCATTTGTAGACAGATGGAGAAAATTGGTTACATTTGCTGCCGAATTGACTACATTTGTAGTCATATGTGGGTAACATTTATGTTTACTTAACTAATATTGTGTACTTTGTATAAGGTTTACTTCATTAGAAATAAATAATTAATTACTTTAAATCGGCATGTTGCAAAATATGTTGGTGAGAAGCGGAACTACTTAACCATGTATTATTTAAAATTCGGAATTAACTCTCGCTGATAGTTTATTTTAATGTTCTATTTAAGTTTAGTGTTTGCGTTTAACTTTCAGGTTGCTTCTGACATTTGTCGTAGAAACTAATATGGATTCTGGATCGGTGCTATTAACGTCATGGAAAGGTCACTGGTGTTGTTATTGTGACAGGGGTTTTACGTTGAGAAGGAATGATGTCAAAAACCAACTATATAAAATGTTAAGTTTTGATCGGTGTGACAGGTATTTTGTTCTAAGAGAGAGCTTAAAAATACATTGTAAGACTTGTAAAGTTATGCTCACTGATGAATGTTATTCCTTGGGATGAATGTTCGTAGCTCTTCTGATCTCGACAAAGAACTTGAAATTAAGGATGTTGAAGGTTTAAGGAAGACCGAAGATGGTGGAAGTATCATTATTGTGAATAGTGAGAATATGTTTCAGCCCATTTCTCCGGAGCCTTCGAACTTGGAGAATTGATGGACACTTATAAAGAATGTTTCAATACAAAGAAGAAGCTTCGACGCCTAAGATTACGAAATATGACAGTAATCTGGATGAGTATGTTGATCATGATGATGGCTGTGTCGATGATATCAGAGAAGATGATGAGGATAATGACTATGTAGCTGGTGTTAAAAACAAAGAATCTTGTGATTTTCAGAATAATGGGGGGGGGGGGGCATTAAGGTTTTTCGCCTAGGGCGCCAATTTACCTTGCACCGGCCCTGAGCTCGAGTGTGAACAACACTGTTTAGTCCAGCCGGTCACGATGGCGCCCGCTGCCTTGGTGGGGGGGGGGGGGGATCGTCTGGAGTCGTTGTCTGCTCTCGGAGCCGCGCGCAAGGGCACAGCTCGAGTCCGGAAGAGCCTGGTTTGAATCGCGCATTGTTTCTGCGGACGTGTTCGTAACAGCAATGACGTCACACTGACGCACGCGGCAGACGTGCGTGACTGCAATACTCGAGATGCCGTCGCTCAGCTCTAAACATTCTGCTCCCACATTATCAGAGCATACTGAATACCTGACCACAGACGGGCGAATAATGCCACCTCGCTGTCCTCGTTGCGGCCATGTGCGTACCGCAGACCGTACACATTCGTTTCAGAAAGTGTTATAAAACATCAATGGACGATTTAGTAAAAACAAATACTCATACTAACTTACTTACATAGAAAAATCTACTTCAAAGAAGAAAAATATGTAGTGACACGATAACTACAAACCCATCAATGATGACTAGATATTTTTAATTTATGGAGGATCTGTTTTATAACTTTATACGACAATCATTTTAAAGTTCATATCGTGGTTCTTTAACGTCTTTATGATTACGATACAGACCTCAGTGAACTGAGCATTAAAGTTGTTTTTAAAAAATTTGGTTGTTGGTGTAGCTAATTATTTTTAGTTCCATGCAGCAACGTAAATCACTTTGTAGGTGTGAAAATATTATTCAATGTGGCGAATGGGTTGGGAATCTTTGTTACGCAACTGAACAATTGCCCATCATTGTCGGCTACAACATAGATAGTAAAGGAATTATATTAGCAATTTAAAGCCGAACACCTGTTTGGAGGTAGTAAATAGACCATCAACGTTCCCCAAATAATAATTCAAGCTTCGGTGTTGATTTGTTACAAACGAATTCTGAGACTTTTGGTGTGTGCCGAATTGACCAAGAACATCCCAGCTTGGCTAGGAATGAAGTTCGTGAAGAGGTCTGACGGAACGTGTGGAGGCACAGGCAGGGAACATATGGAGGCACAAGCTGGGAACGTATGGAGGCACAGGCAGGGAACATATGGAGGCACAAGCTGGGAACGTATGGAGGCACAGGCTGGGAACGTATGGAGGCACAAACTGGGAACGTATGGAGGCACAGGCTGGGAACGTATGGAGGCACAGGCTGGGAACTTTTAAGTCTGGAACAGAGGTTCAATGGCAAGACCTTCCAAAGATGCGTGACGACCTCTGCCTTGATGCTAGGCAATCTGCTGGTAGAGACACGGCATTGCGGGGCGATTGATGCTCATTATCGTGTTTCCTCTTGCCCCGCGCGTGTTTCTCGCTGGCCGGCTGAGCCTTGGCCGCCGGAGGCCACAGACAGTGGCTCAGCAGCGCAGGAGCCGCGATGGCCCCTGAGTGGTCTGCGCAGTCGCAGTCGCCCGTTCGCCTCGCTGTCCGCTCGCAGGCCGAGCACTCCTATGCTTGTCAGGACTCGCGCATCCGACCACGCGCAAAGTATAAATCACAGCACAGTGGAAATATTCTGCCAAAAATTTTGCGCTTTTGTACTGAACTATAAATTTGACGGAGAAAAGAAAGATTGTAGGAATCAATTTTGGATGGTCGTTACGTTAAGTTAGTAATTGCTGTAAATTATTAAGTATATTCTATAATGTGCTCGATTTGGACACGATTAAAAATTCACGGATAATTTGTGTTATTCAATTAAGAGCCAAATAAATTCGATAAACATTCTTCATAGAAAGCTTGCTTTTGTCAAAACGTAAATCATTTATAATTGAATTTTCGTTGCATGTATGTGTGTTTGCTTGTACGCTCGTGCGTTCAGATTTTTACCTTCCCCATTTCTGAGAAATCAGGTAATGCGACCAAAACGGCAGAATGGTTTGGGTTGGACGTTAAAAAAATTTTTTTTTTACCACTACCAACAGAATAAGAGTTGAAAATACCTAACAGGAGAAAGCCGCGCCGCTACTATACAATATAGCAATTATTAATGCACAGTTGGCATTATGTTCTCAGTATCATGTGTAGCCAATTACCCAATTTTAACTATTAGAATAGTTATGAATAATGTATAATTACAAAAAAATTACTATTATAACCATTGTCAAATAATTCAATATTTCAAAAAGATGTTTGCTGAAATTTTCTGTAAATATACTTTAAAATTATTATTATATAATGTAAAATTTAAAAATAAAAAAAAATAATTGTTTTTAGAAGTGATCCATGCCGCTTCTGACGCAGGGTTCAGGCTGGAGTGCAGGGTGCAGATCAATGACCGACCACCCGAATGAATATTTAAAGAATATTTACCGTTTTTCTCCAAAATTACTCAAAAATTCTTTTAAATAACAAAAAATAAAAAATTACAAAAACAGCTTCTGCCAGTTTCTAAACTTCTCCTTTGTTGAGCAAGGATAGAGTTGTAGAACAAGCCAGAATTTTTGTAATTTTTGTAATTTTTTTTTGTGATCTTGATTTAGTAAAACGTGCGTTAGTTTTATCCGTGTGCTCTTGATTATTCCTCTCATTATTTTTTTTTGTTGGTTTTCTCCATGTGCTCCTTATTATGTCGTAAATTCGACATTTTCACTACATGTTATAATGCTCTTTTTTTTTTATGTTTGGATTCCCACGCAGTTGAAAGTCTGCATTCTTTGGTAACTTTTCCTTGATGTAATTTTCAATGTCGTCAATTTCGTAAGATCCAACAGATAATTGCAACACAGTTTACACACAGACCAGCCGACCCTCTGCAATAACATATCCTCTAAATTTAACATTTGGGAAAGTGACTACTTTTTGGGGTGTGAACCTCCCCCTTAGGTGCGTCTTGTCAGGACAACGAAATCGATTTGGTTACATATGAAGTTTGGTTTAAAACTCCAGAATTACTTTATTGCGGTCAGTAAGTATTAGCCTCGCCGTATATATATAAAAAAACAGATACATTTCTGTGAAACAATCCCCCAACAACAGGTCCTGGCGCAGGAGTCCCCATTGTTGTTTACATCGTGCGAGGCTGAGTGCGGAGAGAGTGGTTCATGTGACCACACGTGCAGCTCGGTGTGCGAACTGGGAAACCTAAGATGTTCATCAAGCTCTGTCCCTGCCCGAATATTCACCTTCGGCCAACCTCGGGATTTGTTTTATTTTTGGGCAGGAAAAATGAATTCAAATTTTAAAAGTGGTCGGTTAGGTTACGGTTAGTTAGGTTAGTATAGCTACATTGAAATAAACAGAGAAATATAAATATTTATAAATAAACCCGATGTTGGCCGAAGGTGAATATTCGGGCGTGTTCGGGCAGGGACAGAACTTGATGTACATCTTAGGCTTCCCGTGCGAACTGCTGGCCTCATGGCTGAGGAAGTCTTGCATCGACGCGCGCTGGAGAGTGACACTCCCAAGTGGCTAATCGCTGCGACGCCGGCGAACAAGCAAGTCACTGAGCTCGACCACTGTCTTGTGCCCGCAGATAATTGCGAATACAGGCCACGGTCACAGGAAGGGCGAAAAATTTCACACGATTTAGTTCGAGCGAACATGTCCAGCCATGCGCTCAGTCTTGTTTGCACGGTCTTAACGGTTAGTTACTGAGCTGGCTTGAATGGGTCTGCCGCGAAGGTTATTAACTATGTGCATAAATATAATGTAGATATTATGTTAAAGTTATTCATTAAGAAACACATTTAGAATTTATATTAATTAACGATTAATAATTATTCACAAAGCGAAGTGTTTTCAGGGTAATTAAAGATCTGTATATTCGCTTCAGAAAATTTTGGTAGACCAATTTGAGTTAGGTTACATTATTCCCTCAACATAATGAATTACTACACTACACTTTAAATAGTATTTTTTTAATTGATGTATTTGTCGTAAATTTTATTTCAGCAAATGTACAGCGTAAGAACAATGCATTGGATATTTATTTCGATTCAGACTTTAAAAGCATAAAACAAATTCTACAATACGTAGCCTACATGTGAGAGCTTCTAACGCATTTATGTAAACCTTTCTGATATGCTATTTTATAATTATTAATAATGTGTTTTTACACGCATATACATATTTTACATTTTAATAACAGTAACCATGAAGCAATAAGAAAACATACTATTTTATGATGTAACACATTTTTGATCTCACGAACTAATTATTTTTGCAGCACTAGTATACATGTGTCAACTATTTATAAATGGTTTTAAGATTGTAGTATTTCCTGTAATTAATTTTATGAAGTGAAGCATGTGTTGTTGAAAATAAAAGAATATTTACGCTTAGCACTTTTTTCACTCGTTAATCGAAATCTACTTCTGGTGTTGCACCTCCTGGGGTACAATGCTGGGCAAGAAAACAAGAACAAATTAATAACACAAAAAGGAAAATACTGCAATTCGTAATAAAGGTTGTATTTTTTCTTGAAGTTTACACGACACGTATCATCCATGCGTCAATTACAAGAAGGAAGAAATATTTAGGGGTTACACTGACGTTAGAGACGTTTAGGGCACATTGACACAAAATATCACTTGGTACTCATGGGTGGAGTTAACAAAACGTGAGGTTATGGAAGGCCATTGAAGTACTATGAAAAAGTTACCAGTTCCACAAAAAATAAACATAAGTTAATAACGTAGGGACGACGTCACGTAAGAGGACTGCAGTGGCGCACGGTTGCCAACTTCCTGGACGCAACAGCCCCGCTGGTGGCGCGCTCCTCGGGAGCGGCGCGGGGCTGAAGCTCGCTCACTGCAGTCTTCCAGGTCCGCGAGCGTGGCTGCCCTGGACAGTCACTCTCACATCTCTGTCTGAGCTCAACGCACTGCTCACTTAGAACGGGAAGCCTTCTTTTCACAGACCAGAGAGCCAAACTCCCGATCGTGCATCTTCGGTTTTTTTTTTGTTCATTGTAAAAGGTTAGCTTAGCTACATTATAAATACTTTAAAACATTGTGGACGGTTGATTTGGTTAGGATAGCTACATTAAAGATACTGTGAAATCATGTAAACGGTTTCCTAGCCCTGGATAGCTACATATTAAAAAGTTATTTGCTAAGCAACCATAAAATGATTTTACAGTACTTTTAATGTAGCTATAGGCTACTTACTTAATATAACCAACCATCCACAATGTTTTAAAGTATTTATAATGTAGCTAACCTATCCTAATCGACAGAAAAATTTAATTCCACACCGATTTATATATACAATGAGATAGAACGGAAAAAAAAAAAAGCGAGCATGAACTTCGGGGAACTACGGGTGTGGCTCTCTCGTCTGTGAAATGAAGGCTTCCCACTTAGTACACGCCTACCCTTTGGAAGCTCCGTCAGGAGCAAAGGGGAGGGGAAACCTCCTCAAAATTATATATTCACACAACTACTTAGAAATAGTAAAGAATTTTGACATGTTATGTGTTTCACTTGGTTTTTTTTTCCCATTTTTTTTTTCCAGTCCAAACATGAAAATTCAACAATATTAGCTGATTTTGGTATTTAAGTACGCAACGTCACAGCGACAAATTGCTGGTCAGAAAGTGAATAGTTCTAATCATAAAACATGCTGACATGTTTTAGTTGAACATGTATTAGCAGAAACAGCCCTTGGGTAAGAAAAGACCAGCTGAATATTTGACTATTAAAACAATACTATTATATTATTTACAGGAAAATAATATGCTATTTATTAATAAAGCATTTTTTTATTTTCACAGGTAGACTATTGTCAAGATAGTGAAAAATACGTGTAAATATTGTTGAATAAATAAATATATAAATTATTATATTTTTTTGATTACAATATTGAACCTATCTTTGCACACCTATAACTACCTACATATAAATTTAGATTTTTTACCTTTAATTAAGTGCACCATTTATCAAAATAAATTTGAAGAAGTGAAATTAGTTTCACTCTCGTAAACACTTGTGTTTCTACTTTTTCTCTACCTTCCTTTTCATTAATCTTTGTACTTTCATTTCTGTTCCCACAGCGAATTGTCACAATGCAATAATTAGCGCAGAGTACTACTTGTGCTGTGTCGTATGTATAATTTCGATTACACCTCTCAAACATTGAAACCTTTTGGAAATGACACGTTGTCACTCTTGGGTGTTTCTCAGGAAACCAGTCCAAAAACAAAAGAAGAGTGCTTTCAAACTTTGGCGTGGGAGAAGTCGAACACTGAGAAGACGTAGCTGTTCAGGTAGCACTTCTGCCAACAGAAAACTAATTAACATTTTGTTAAGATTTTCTTAGTCTGGTTTATAACGATCTCAATCTTCATGTAGTTTGCCTATTTTGTGTAAGGGAGGGATGAAAGGTGTTTAACTTTGTTTTGTTATTGAAGCCCACGGCCCCTACACTACATTCGCTTAGTCTTTAAGATCTAGTCTACTGTGTAACAGAACACAATGCATGATACCTGATTGTTAAAATAAGCCAAGTTATTAAATAAAATTAGTGTCACGTTCAACTATGAGTTCTGTTACGCCATGCCATACTCTCTATTGCGGCCCCGTGTCCTTACGCATAAGCGCCACAGACCCCAAAAACTATGCCACCGAGCAGGGATGTTTTTTTTTTTTTTTTTCAAAAAGAGACCACTTCCAAAAAGACACTAAAATATTTAAACCATAATTTTAATTCCCACTATCGGTGAACTATAGATGGAAATTTACTTGTACTAAAATGATATTTAACAAGATGGCTAAGTCATGATAAACAACTAAGTAAATAAACCCAAAAACTATTTATTTCATACGTAAGCCATTTTCACAAACTTTCCCTTTAGATTTCTTTGTTAAAAACAATTCAAAAACACAATTATCCATTAAGCTAATTACGTATACCTAAGTGTCCTAGTGACACAACTACCTTGTTTCATTACCCTTTACAGCAATTTCCAAAGAAAATGAATAATATAATTTATACAATAGAAAAGTACATTTGGCATTATAATTTAGTCGCATACTACCGTCCATAATGTGCATAGTAAAAATTGTTGAGCTCGAAATGTAACTAAATAAATATAAGTATAATTTTAAACAAGTAAGGTATTTCCGAGGGCTTTGTCAGATGGAGTAATCAAGAACTGCTCTTCCTCCGCACGTCGACAAACATATAGGTCGTAATGAAAATGTCCGTCAAATAATCACCATTACATCTTCAGTTGGTAAAGTTTCAACTTTAATAAGTCACCAAATATATATATATAGTATTTATTCACCAAAAATCATGTCATCTCAGGTCGCAATCACAGTTTAACTTGTTTATTAACCTCCTTTTATGGTACTTGCTTTTTACAACACTAACTGCATAACTATATAAGAAAGCGAGCTTCTCACCCTACAGATGTACATAAGTGTTACACTTCAGATTGTTCAGGATGAATAATTTATAACTGCAGTTAGCCACACTAGTAGTGGACTGCTCTTCATGGACTATCTCTCACCGTCCAGATGTATTTAAGTGTTACACTTCAGATTTTTCAGGGAGGTAATACAACTGCAGTGAGGCACACGTTGTTGCAATATGGTTATTATAATGTAAGTATTTACCATGAGGTATGTCTGTGCCGTTCAGTTTTCGCGTTGCGCTGCGGTGGACATGTTACTCATTGTTTATTCATTCGACTGCAGAACATTATCAATTCCTATGAATGCATTGTATATGTCTATTTAGATTATTGGCAGATTATGTTGTTCTGTAGCTCAATAAGTGATGCTTAGATGCTCGCGTACTTACGAACTTGCGCATTTGCATACTTTCTCAATCACGTACTGGCTCACTCGGATAGTTGCACACATTCACATGTACACTTGAGTGCTCGTACACTTGTACAGATGTTTCAATTTTTTTTGGACCTTACAAAATTTCTTATTTTTTAATGCTTGACCACCCACGCACCATTTTTTTTCCCTTGTCTACTGAGTATAAATCCATCAGATCCAAGGATTTCATCGTAAAGCAATTTTTGGTTCGGTCTCGGTCAGCCTACCGCTGAGACGTTCTGGAAATTTCTCGAACCGATCTTTAACGTTCCCTGACATCCCTGGTGATATTTTAAAGAACTACAAAATCAGTCATTATAATCTTTTATCACATCTAGCCTATCTATACATAATATAAAATTAAATTAAAAATTAATTTATAATAATCAATCCTAGTTTTGATTTTTTTGTTACAATTTGTCTTTATATTGTGAGTAATTCAACAATGAGTAATATTTATTTTGAATTAATCAATATTGATTGATCAAATATTTGTTGATATTTTGAGCTGTTATTTTTAATATTGTTAATTCATGTATATTAATTTATTTCTATTTTAATTATTTTTTATAAATACAAAAAGTTTGAATTCTTAAAATAGGTACTTGAGAAAAAAAAAGAAAGCCAACAACTCTGTGCTGTATATCTTATTAAATTGAATAGATGGTTTTTCTGAGTAATACTAAAAAATATTATAAAAATGGTTTGAAATAAAATTTATCGTAGTTTATTTACTTTATAAAACATGTATAAATTGTAGTTAGAATTGTTTTCAAGCTATAGTTGAGGTCCTGAAAATCTTAATTTAATAGGTGTGATTATTCCAACAGTAATATTTATTGTTAATTATTAATATTGATGGATCAATAATAATTATTGATATCCTAAGCATTTATTTTGATGTGAGTAATAATTTTTTAATACATTTTTATTTATAAAATGGTTTCCTTCTCTCTCTTTCTCTCCTTTCTCTCTCTCTCTCTCTGTCTCTCACTCTCTCACTCTCTACCGTTTAACCCCTTATGATATACTTACGAGACGAGGTTTTAATTGCCAAAGAATTTTCACTTCTATGACATGTATTGAGTTACACGCGCTCTTTTTAATTTTTTGTGGGTCGAGTGTGATATTTATTATTTTATATTTCAAATTGAATCAATTTTTTTTTTCAAACAAAAAATAAGCTTACATAAACAGATGAAACTGCCCTAGGAAAACAATTTTTCAGTCGAGGCATGCACTTAATTATCACTATATGTCAAGGCAAACTGTAATTACAATTACGGTACTGTATGATGCCACTAGAAAGCATCACATGCGCTCGCAACGTTTCGTTGCCTTAGCGAAAAAAAGGTTACAGCCTTGATATAGGTGAAGTTTAACTAAATATACTTGGGATTGTTATAATACTGTCTATGTCACTCAGGATATTATATTTAGGTGTTGTGCACAGTGAACAATTATTACTATAGTCACATGCTGTCCCTCGGCCATGGAATGCTTTGAATTCTCAACCGTACGTTTACGACAATTACATCGTCTGTTTAACTTACAGCCTGAACATTAATAATGAATAATACCTATTCCAAAAATAAAAAATATATTTTAGCAAAAATAATAACGCAACTAATTAAAATTTTTCCAAGAGATCTGGTGTAGTGAACTTAACCCCGGGCAGTATTATTTACACTTGCGTCCATTATACCATGTACAATTAGAAACAAAAAATCGCCTAACGCCAAATTTTTCTAATGAGAGGACGTTGTTGATTATCAATTTATCAGCTGCAACGCCGGTTGTTAATATAACGTTTCATCACGAAACGTTTCATGGTAAACAATGAAACTCAATTCCTTTGGGTGCCGCAAGATTTACTGAATCACAATCATGTTTCTGTGGTCTTCTTTATTTTGATTTGTTCTAACATTTGCATATTTAGAATATAAAATAATATGTTAAAATATTAGTCCTAATATTTAAAAGGTTCATTTGGCACAACGTATGTTAAAAAAATTTTAACGGAAGCTTAAACCAACTACAATAAGATACAGTAATGGCTAGCGTTTAAACAGTTGCTCTATACAATTTCACTGTGACTCACGTATGTGATATCAGCGAGACTTAATTCTTAGTTACTTGATGCCCTCAGAAGTCACTAACTAGCTTAGCCATTCTGACTGGTTTGAGTTTTATCACCTGCAGTGCTTACTCAGGGTAAAACCTTTTGTACTGAGAATTTTTAAACAAGTAAGGCAAACAATACAATTCGTTTACTATAAAAGAAATAACAAATAGACTGAATTACATCTGAAAAAATGGAAAATGACATAAAATTTAGCTGGAAATTAATAACATAATATTTTGGTTACGAAATTCGGATATTTTAAACAGTTAGCTTCCACTATCACATAATTGACTCGCAGTTTTTAAGGCCTGGCCAAACTAGCGACACTTGCGGACAAGTCAATGACATAACTGCGTCAGATCATGTCTGGCGATGACCTGATTTCTGGCGAGCAGCCAGCAGTGTCCACCTGCTATACATGGGCCTGAATGAGTTTTTAAACAACCTGTTCTTTCACCCTGCCCTGGCCTATTATCTGTTATAGTCTTGCGTGTGAGTGGCAGGTTTCAATGCATGTGTGCTCAGGGGTGGTGTACATATTTATTGCTTCACTCTCTCTGCTCTAATGTCTCGCGTTCCTTCATTATAATAAAATAAAATATTTAAAATATGAAGGTTTGGCATCCGTCTGTACTCTGTACTGCATTTACTGCAGGATTACAACTATCTACTGCATATCAATCTTCAAGTCATTGTAATCATGTACCTACGTGAAGTACGTGTTCAACCTTGATTGCACTATTTGTGAATACCTTGGCTGCACTCTAAACGTATCATTAGTACCCAATATAAAGTTTTTAATTCAAAAGCTGCACATGACGTATCACAACAAATGGTTACTGGTCATCGAAAATCAATATTACTGAAGCAAGTTTTTTTATTACATTCTTCAATATTTTAGTAGTACAACATATCCGACTATAAATCGTCTCAGTTTCCCCAAGCTCTAACATTTTTTTCATCCAATAAGTATGTCAGGAAATATCTGCAAGTAATGTAAATACACACTTTATTTCTGTTTTACATAAAACGGTATATAAATTATTAATAATTTAATTTATTTTCCTTATTTGATTTTGTATGCTCTGCTTACACCACCCGTCAGTACTTTATGTAACATTAGTCCAGATCTGATCTCGTTACTCTTGTAAAAAGTGTCTCGTATGTATCAAAGTTGCTCAGTAATTTCATGAATTTAACGTCACATCAAACTTGGATTCAATATACTCTGTTTTAATAGAGACGTTCTTTCAGCTGGAATTCAATTGTTTGCATGTGACTCGAGCTATGGCTTCTCACAGCTTGTTTCTCGCTTAGAGACTATGGGAGAGCGCTTGTGTTGCTAGAGAGCTGGCTTCCACAGTGTGCAGTGTCCACAACTGGGCAACTGCGCGTGGACTGCGTTCACTGTCGCAAGTCAACTCCCTGCTCGAGAAATAAACAGCTGACATAAGTTCAGAGTCGTAAGAAGAGCGTGGAATGTAATTTGGAACGAAATTTGGGATCACGAAGTAACCCCATAGTCAAAAATTAATGTTAGAGTACAGAACTCTAAGCCATTGACATTGTTGGGCTTCAAAAGACAGTGCACAATTTGATAAACTTGTTACGGTTCCTAAGGAGCAACTAGCTATGAGTAGTGTTGAATGCGCCACAGAGTGCAAGTACTGCACACCGAGACAGAACCCAGCACCCATGCGCGGGTTCTTTAACACATCTAGACGATTCGAACGAAAAAAAAAGCTCCTTCCTGACGACAGGCCTTGAACTAATGAAAAGTTTTCCCTGCTTGAAAGGAAACTTGCTTTGAGTCTGTCTTGGCAGAGAATGGATTCGCATCTGGATCAGAGTTCCTCACATCTTGGACGACACTGAGCCAATATTTTACCACAATTCAAAAGTATGAACTATATCAAAGCCATCCCAAAACAATAAGAGCCATTAATTAGACTACTTGCCGTCCAGTTTAAATATATGTGCCTATACTAGCTGCCCGACCCGGCTTCCGTCGGTTGTATTAATGGGGGAAAAAATGAGACCAAATCTCTTATTTACAGATATAATATATGAAATATAAATTAAAATGAACTAATTTTGACAAAAACGTAATACAGCAATACACGCAACGTTGTCATGGAGACGAAGTACCCACTGTTTCCTGGGCTTAAACACCAATCAACATTGATAATCAGTTTATTATAAATTAAAAATTATTAAGACTATTAATCGAAATAAAATCTATCCTATCTCTCAAGATGGAAAAAATTACACGTAAATGCCAATTTTCATCGAAATCGGTGGACTTGGTGAAGAGTTCACTAGAAACAAACATCAGGACACAAGATTTATATATATTAAGATATATATATATTTATATTAATTCCTAAAGGATAAATCCGCGGATTTTTCAGTGAGTAGTATAGTTTGGGGGCTCCGGAAACAGGCGCCAGGCGGTGGTGGTGGTGTCGGTGTCCGCCATCTTGGATTGTGACGTCACGGCGGCCATCTTGGATGGTCGTGACCTTGACCTTTGACCTTGACCTTGACCCCGACGGCCATTTTGAATCCGCCATCTTGGATCCGCCATTTTGGATCCGCCATGTACAATAAGTGTAACGGGACACTGCGTAACGGGACACAGCGTAACGGGACAAGTAGATCACGGTCGCCAATTGAAAATCCGCCATCTTTAAATCGAGCGCCCCACTCATGATGATGAAATTTTCGTCTCTGTCATCATATTGATTTTTTCTGTTCCACTGGAGGCCGCCATCTTGATTACCGTCGTCTTTGTTTCTGCTGTTTGTTCCTAGATAGCGCCAGCGTCACTCTTTCTCATCACATAAGGTCGATGTTTCATTACCTACCAGAGCTATTATGGTCCTTATCGACATATCAAATTAATTTTTCATGCAAAATACATTGGAAGCGCTGTGATTCGAACCAGCGAAGCTCTGATCGCTAGGTTGGAAAACATACGCCTTTAACCGCTCGGCTATCGAGACATTTACCAGACTGAGAATTAAATAAGGTATATAAAAAAATAACATGCATATTCGGACTTGAATTTTTTTAAATTTAAAGTAATAATAGCAATTCCTGTTCGAGACAGAACCGCCATCTTGTATTAAGTCGTAACCGTTGCAATTTCCGTTACGATCGCCATCTTTAAAATCCGCAATTATTTAGCTAGAAATTCGGGAAAAGTTCCAAAATTCATTAAATAAACCACTCATTAATTTACATATTGATTCGATCCGCTCCTGCCCTTGGTTCGATACCCGATCGATGCAATAATGTTTAATTTTATGAAAAAAATAATAATTTCAATAAACCATGATCAACATTCGTAAAGAGTCTCTAAATCCTCTACGGCCATCATCCTATCAGACATCAAGACCACCATATTGGAAATTCGTAATTTTTATGCTAGAGATGCGGGAAAAAGTTCAAAATTCATTAAATAAATTGACAATAAATATACTGATTGAATAGATCGACTAAGGTTCTTGGTTCGATCCCTGGCCGATAAAAAACCAACTTTAATATTTTAAAAAAGTACCACTAAAGTGACAGGTCTGAGAAAATAAAAACACCGCAAGTTCTTTAAAAAAACTTTTATTACATACATACTACACTACTACAAGTACAAAAAAACACTGACAAATTACTAAAGTTTTGTGGATTTCTCGATTTCCGCATCAGCCACCCACGAATTAAAGCGAGGTGGAAAGCCCCACCACTTGACGTAGGACAGTCCATTTCTTCGTTTTATAATCTTCTCAACCAAGTACGTATCGGGATACAACGTAGGCTGAATCTCTTCGGCATAGAATCCGCCATGGATAGGTTTATGGTCCAAATCTTCGAGGTAGTAGGTCCTAGGCTCTGATTCACGAACATGTGTCACACGGAAAAGTTCGGGACTCCAGTTCGCAGTGAAACCTTTCTCGAAGATACCTTTCTGCTTGGAGATTCGCACAATGTCACCGACGTTAGCTTTACGCTTTCGTGGATCTTTCTTCTTCGTGTTGGAAAACACTGTTTGAAGCAGGCGATTGTCCGTTACGTCCTTTGGCTTCATTTTCGTGGTAGAATGCACCGTGGAATTATACTCGCTTATTAGTTTCGGCAAGATGTCAAGCCACTTGTAATTTCCGTTAGCCGTGAACTGTCGCCACATCTTGGAACGCAAAGTTCTGTTAAACCTTTCGACAACGGAGGCCTTGACGTTACTAAATGTAGAGTAGTGTTTGATGCCATACTTCTTCATCAAAGCCTTGAAGGTTGCATTGTAGAATTCTTTCCCGAGGTCCGTTTGCAGGTGCGACGGTACACGTCCATCACGCAAAATATTGTTCATGGCCTTGGCTACGTCAGTTGCAGTCTTTGATTTGACAGGTCTCGCCCAAGCGAACTTGCTATAAACATCGATGACTGTCAACATGTACTTGAAACCTTTATTCAATCGGGAATACGGTATCATCTCAACAAGGTCCGCCTGGAATAAATCGTCAATTCCACGAACTATGACTTTGCGACGAAGGTATTTCCGTCTAGCAGGAGCATGAAGTTCGCGAGCGATTCCGGTTCGACTCATTGTATGTAGCCGGCTTCCTTCAGTTCTTCAAGTATGGAGACTATTTCGTTGATGTGCGAATAGTTTCCTACACTAAGCGAAGCATGTAGAATTCTAAGGCGATCAACTAATTCATTAGGGTCGTCCCAATATACATAGTCAAATGTCTGACCACTTTCTAGCTTTTTTAAACCTTCTCCGTGTATTGTTAGTTCACTGAAGAGATTAGCGAGAATGTCCATTTTTTCATGATCTACATCTTTATATACACCACTATCTGGATCGTTATCGCGAAAATGTGCATTGGTTAGCTCTAGCAGTTTTTTGTACTCTTGTAAGTCGTTGTGAGAATATCCTTTAGGTTCCCTGCGAAACCGCAATTCGTACAGACCCGGAGTCCCGCGCGTTTTGAACTCTGCTACGCGCACGATGTTTCCTGGTAGAAAGTCTATTTCTTTAGCACCGAGGAACCATTTATTATGTTTTCTGTACACTCCGTAGGTCGTGTCATTATTCCGGCTCGTAAACGATATCAGGTATGGTCGGACCATTGCATTAACTTGATGTCCCTTTTTCGGTATTTTTTTCTTGTGCATGGACTCTGTACTTGTTAAGTCCTCTTCTCGATCTGGTTCATACTTTCTCTTCTTTACACTTGTCATTTCATCTTCAACTTCTGTCTTCACAATGATGGCCGGTTCTTCCTTGTTTTTAAGTTCGTCGAGACGACTAGTGATTGGTTTAAATATCTCCTCATTTGCCATCTCACGTGCAAGTCTGGTTCGTCTAGCAAGTAGATATTTTTCACGAACAGACTGTATAGCTCGATGAAGGTCACTGGCCAGGTCCGACATTGTACTGGCTGAAAACTTATTGCAAGACCTCCTTTTATACTTTTTTATTCGTTCGCAGAAACTTCTTTCTTGTGTTTGGCTGAATCTGAATTTGTCGACAAGTGAGATAGTGATGCTTTCAGACTACTTTGAAAAGTCCTCAGATCGTCCCGTCTTTGTGCATTCGATACTTCGATCATGTCGCGAATGCGAGAATCCGAGGCTTCCACACGCTGGTCGATGGCAACGAGATACTCTAGTAATTCCTTTTTCACACTGTCTACTTTTTGAGCCAGTAGCGAAATGTATTTGCGGATATCGCCGTCATGAGACTTGAGAGCAGTACGTAAGTCTCGACTGCTACGACCGAATTTAGAAATGCTATGACTCATGTTTGGCAATAAACTGATCGAAACCTCGTCTGTACCTGCCCTTATATAGAGGCCAGTCTTTGACTATGACTAGGAATCCATGTTCTTCTTTCCAACACAAGGAGCACATGTCTTTGAATTCCTGGAATGTCATGTCGGTGTTTACATGATCATCATAAGCGTGGCGTAAATTAAGTTCGTCCATGCGAAACAAAACTATGACATTCGCGTTGTTTCGTAGGAGATGTTTTGGAATACGACTGTACGTCTGACACAGGTATACGCAGTCTACCTTGGCGTGTCTGCCCATGGAAAAGTACTCTTGTATTATGCCTTGTTTCTCGCACATTACATCGTCGAAAACAAACACGGAATTGGCTTTTGCTTCGTCGGTAGACACCACATCGGTATTATCGCTAAACGGAAAATACTCCAGACCATCCACAGATCGTAGAACAGCGGCCAAGCGCTGGTACTTTGGCTGTTGCAACGACTTGGAATACAAGTAAACGGTCTCGAACCGAAGACCGTTTGGCTCCTCCAGTAAACTCAGTAAAACGCACGTCTTGCCACAATTGGACGGTCCTGCTATGATGCAACGTACGGTGGACGGTAATAATACGCCATGTCGTGATTCACGCGCACTAAATACATCGTCTTGCGTAATGCACACTGGCAAACAAATGTCTTGCTTGACGACCTGCATTGTACTGACGAAAATCTTATAAGAGCAATCGTATTTATTGATTTTAGGTCAGTTGCATGTAATGTCTCGAAGAGGTAAGAACAAAAAACACATCGGCGCGGGACTCGTGAACTCGCTGATAAACAACCTACCATTCGGGCTACACATTCCCGGCTACAGATTCTGCGGCCCCGGCACGAAACTATCGAAAAGGTTAGCTCACGGTGACGTGGGCATTAATTCTCTGGACGAAAAGTGCAAGCAGCACGATATCGCATATTCATTAAGCAAGGATCTGGAATCCAGGCACCGGGCCGACGAGATATTGGCACAGGAAGCCGAGGAAATAAGCAAATCGTCGAACGCGGGACTAGGAGAGAAAATCGCAGCGTGGGGCGTTTCCAAAATCATGAAGGCAAAGACGAAATTAGGACTGGGTGCTCGTCGAACCAGCTACATCAAGTCAAAGACTAACTCACGCAAGACCTAACACAAGATCGGTGCAGGCGTGCAAAAAGCCAAGCAAAAATTACAGACTCTCGACAAGAAGATTATAGGAGGATTTCTTCCTTTGCTTTTGCCTGCATTGGGTGCTCTCGGCGGCCTCATCGGTGCAACGAGCGGTATAGTGCGGGCAGTCAACACTTCGAAGAATGAGCACAAGCAGTTAAAAGAAGCACAGCGACACAATGCCAGCATGGAAGCCATTGCCATCGGTAAAAAAAACGGCGCAGGACTCTACTTACGGCCGCACAAGACAGGCCGAGGCATGAAAAAGAAACGAGTAAAGAGAAAATCCTAAGTTCTTTGCCAAAACGTCCGCTCACCAATGTATATTTAATAAAGTACGCACGCAAACTTAAAATACCAAACTTCCGTGGCGTGTTTATGCGAGACACTTTGCCCAGCAAGCCAAACACACGTGAGCGCGCCACAATTAATTTAGACACGTCGGCGGGTCGCGGCACGCACTGGGTGGCGTACATAAAGTCTGGAAAAATGGCCGAGTACTACGATAGTTTTGGAAATTTACGGCCTCCGCCAGAACTGCGACAGTACCTGGGCCGGTCCACTACGATGTTTTACAATTACGAAACGGAACAGAGGCCTAATCAAACAAATTGCGGACACTTGTGTCTTCGCTTTTTAACAAACAAAAATTAGCTGACAAATAAAAATTGCTACTTAAACGTTGTGCAGTGACGATAATTTATTAGTCATGTCGATAACACTTACCATGACAGGTCACGCATCTGAGCTACGGGCGGTTCATTTCCCGCCTCTGGATTTAGACGGAGAATGGTGTATCGGACTCGTAGATTTTCAAACGTATAATGCCATACCGAACATTGACGAAGAAAATTGCAAGATCTGCTTCCTGAAAAGCGATGGGACCGCTCATGAAATACGGTTACCTGTTGGCTCTTACGAAATTGACGACATTGCAATTTACATCAGGTATATGTTACCACAGGATGTAGACTTTCAATTGGTTGGAAATCCAAACACTCAAAAAAGCATTATAACATGTAGTGAAAATGTCGACTTTACGAAACCTGGCACCATAGGTACGATGCTCGGATTCGAATCAAAGGTTTATGATACGGGAAGAACGTACGAATCTACGCGCGCAGTAAACATTTTGCCTGTGAATGTCATAAGAATAAACTGTAATTTGGCAAGTGGAACGTATCTAAACGGAAGACTAAGCAACATGCTGCACGAGTTTTCGCCAATGGTCCCGCCAGGATATAAACTGGTAGAAGTACCGCAAATATCATTTACGTTCCAGTCGTCGTGAAGTGCGCACACGAAGTCGTCGTCAGAATCGTTGACCAGCGAGAACGATTGGTGAATTTGCAAGACGAAGAAATTACATTACGTCTGCACTTGAAGCGATGGGCATAAAGTTCGTAACACCGAACAGTTATAAAAGAAATTGTATTGCCGTGATTAAGAACAGTTCTCTACCAGACGTATCTCCTTAGTAATGGACAAGTGCCGAATAAATATGGAAGACGAAATCCTCAACGTGGAAGATCCGGTCATTTTTGAAGACAGCATTACGAAAATGGTATTACACGAGTACCAGCCTTTCCTGCTCGGACCGTACGCACTACCATCGGAAGTACGCATTGCTGTACAGCACCAAGATATTTGTACTTTACCCTCACAGTCATTTCTACATATAAGAGGCACACTTACAAAAGCGGATGGTACGCACCCGACAACGACATCAATATCCTGCAATGGTATTCTTCACCTAATCGAGCGCATTACTTATGTACTCAATGGCGTCGAGGTAGACCATACGAGAATTGTAGGCATAACAGCTGCACCTTTCGCTCACGCCAAATTAACTGTCTGCTGCAAAGATGGCCGGTTGGGCTCTCGAGGATGAATATAAGCTTCCGGTTTATGCCGAAGGGAAGTTCGAAGTTTGTGTTCCTCTGTCCATGCTTCTTGGATTCGCCGAGGACTACAAGCATATAATCATTAATTCGAAACAAGAGCTCGTACTGCTTCTAGCCAACACGCACATTAATGCAATTGTCGCCGCTGCAGAAAACCCTCAAGATGTCTCGCTAACACTACAGTCTATCGAGTGGATGCTGCCCCACATCCAAGTGAGCACCGTTGAACGAGTCAAGATGTTGAAGAACATAGAAAATGGCAAGAACTTCGATGTGCCATTCCGATCTTGGAGCCTGGAAACTTATCCTGGCTTGCCTCATAGTCAGCGTATCAATTGGATAGTAAAGTCCAGCTTCGCTACGGAAAAACCAAGATACATCATCGTTGGGCTTCAGACCGGAAGACAGCTCAATGCAGGAGTAAGTCGCTCCGTATTCGATAACTGTCAAATACGTAATGTAAAAATATTTTTAAACAGCGAAAGTTATCCGTACGTTGACATGAACATGGATTTTGAAAGTGGAAGATTTCTTCTAGCATATCAAATGTATGCCAAGTTTCAGCAAGCTTACTACGGGCGGATACAGTCACCGATACTGAGTCCCGACAGTTTCAAGAACAAGGCACCGTTAATGGTGTTTGACGTTTCCAAACAGGATGATCGTATAAATTCAAACATCATCGACTGTAGGATCGAGATAACAACTAGCGGAAATATTCCGCCAAACACCTATGCTTTTTGTCTGATACTTCACGATCGGCTTGCATCGTACAATTGTCGAGACAAACTTGTGAAAATTCTGACATAAATACTGTTTCGTTTTCGATAATAATTTAGTTACGACCGAGCATTGCTAGCCACAAGATGTACTGCAACCTGCAAGGTTTCCAGAGCCAAAACGGATTCGTGCTCAAGGAAATTGGCGTCACTCACGACGGTCGGACTCGAACCCGCAGCTTCCGACCTCCGTATCCGTGGAAACTACTAGACGAAAAAAGTAAACGGTCGAATGAATGGCTATGTAAATATTATCATGGACTAGAGTGGGACGAAGGAAAAATTCCGTACCACCAAGTGAAAAACTCTATTGAAGATTTACTACTGCAAAACGAAATAATCTACGTCGCCGGACCTGAACAGAAGAAATGGCTACGAGAACTGTGTGACGTCGGAGCAGCTGAAATTGTGGATATACAGACCGACTACGGTTGTCCTTCCCTGCGCAAGCTTAGTGCAATATACGCCGTGCAGCTACGTGACAAGTTTGAACGTGTCTGTGCCTGTACAAACTCGCAGTTAATGCAGAAATGGCACACACAATGTTAGTAGGAGCCTGCATATATAAATGGCGTACCTACGTACGTGCCTTCAGTTGACGTTCTACCCGCAAGAAGATGTTTACGTTTCATCCTTCTAACGTGTACGTGAGCGCGAGACCTAGCTTCAGCAGTATCGAGTACAGCTACTGGGATTCCGGGTATCTACGTACATATACAGAAACCTGTGATGGAGGCGCTCAGCATTGGCGGTTTGCGCACTTTCCTGTGTCCTACGAACTGACTCAGCAGCTAGTAGATTATTGCGAACCTGGAAACTGTGCCGTCTATCACATGAGACCACACACAATCCTTCCTGCTAGCATCGCTGAGGTAGTCGCCTCGTCTTCACGTGCAACACCCAACATGGTCGTGTTGCAACCTGTTGCGACCTGTGATGCTTCTACGCAGACGTCCAAACGGTGTGTGTCTCGTCGTCGTAGTTCAGGCAGTGAATCTGTCCCAATTAGCACTGAGCCAAAGCCCAGGCGTAGCCGTGGTCACAGACGTCACCGACCATGTCTTGTCGGAGTTGTCGACGTTGCAGAAGATGACCAGCTGGAAACCTGTGTTCCTGATCGCGTGACCGGCGAACCAGTTGGAACCGGAGTCAACGAACCAGTTGGAACCGGAGTCGACGAGTCAGTTCGTGTGGCATTAAAGACTTTGCTTGTGAAAATGCTTGAATCCTTAACCTAATATGTATTTGTGTACTTTTTATAAATAAATGTGTAAAACTTGAACTCGTGTGTTTTTTATTTCTACAATTTTTAGGTACCTAATAAAAATTTTTTAAATACAGACAATATTTTGACTCATGTAGTATACCAGTAGACCACGGGTATATAAGCGAGGTTCGGACGACTGGCCCCGCAGTTCACCTCTGGCCGTGGTGCAGTACGGACGTGCTCTCACCATTAAGTTTCATGAGATTTAGTTATGTTGACCGGAATAGAATGTTTACCGACAGCAGCGAGGACCTCGATGGCAGCAACGATGATGGAGACGGAGATCCCGATACCATTTGCAGAGGAGACCACGGCAGCGGAGAGCTCAATGACTGAGGTGTCGACAGCTGTGGAGATCCCGATACCTGCTGCAGATGAGACAAAGATACGTGCTGTTTCACCATCAGCTGACATGTCATCATCAGCAATGGATTCTTCAACTAATGAAGAGCGTACATCGCATCAATGCAAATATTGTGGTGCATCAATAACCTGCAGTAGGTCTCTGACAATCTCTCGAGAGACATATAAGTGCGACAAATGCGATAAGGTTTTTTCGCATTGTAACAGTCTGGACAGTCACAAGATTATGTGCATAGGAAACGAATCAAGTGATAGTATGCTTCCATACCATCAGACATCATCATTTATTGCCTTACCTGAGGCGATAGTCAACAAAAGAGCAGTAGTCAATTGCCAAAACTTGAAGGACCAGTTTTGTTTTAAATGGAGTATTTTGGCAAGATTTGTCGAGGGAAGTCATCAAAACCGTGTTGATAAGAGGTATTATGCTTTGGAGAATAAGTACAACTTCGATGGACTGTGCTATCCGCCACCGTTAAATCAGATAAAAGTTTTTGAGAAAAATAACCCTGAAGTCTCAGTTAATGTGTATGCGCTAAATGAGGATAATAAGGTGTGTCCGATTCGGGTAACAAAACAAGAAAAAAAAATCATTTCGATTTGTTGCTTGTGACAAGTGAAAGCGGTTCTGCACACTACTGCTACATCAAAAACTTCTCCCGACTTGTGAGACCCCAGGATACAAAACATCAACATAAGATTTATATGTGTAAGATGTGCTTTAAGTATTTTGCTAATCGACCTCGAAAATCAGGACTCACAGCTATACAGTGTCTTGAACAGCACAAGATTAAATGCGGAAATAAATCTTAACCAAGACTTTAGTAATTTGTCAGTGTTTTTTTTGTACTTGTAGTAGTGTAGTATGTATGTAATAAAAGTTTTTTTAAAGAACTTGCGGTGTTTTTATTTTCTCAGACCTGTCACTTTAGTGGTACTTTTTTAAAATATTAAAGTTGGTTTTTTATCGGCCAGGGATCGAACCAAGAACCTTAGTCGATCTATTCAATCAGTATATTTATTGTCAATTTATTTAATGAATTTTGAACTTTTTCCCGCATCTCTAGCATAAAAATTACGAATTTCCAATATGGTGGTCTTGATGTCTGATAGGATGATGGTCGTAGAGGATTTAGAGACTCTTTACGAATGTTGAACATGGTTTATTGAAATTATTATTTTTTTTTTCATAAAATTAAACATTATTGCATCGATCGGGTATCGAACCAAGGGCAGGAGCGGATCGAATCAATATGTAAATTAATGAGTGGTTTATTTAATGAATTTTGGAACTTTTCCCGAATTTCTAGCTAAATAATTGCGGATTTTAAAGATGGCGACCATAACGGAAATTGCAACGGTTACGACTTAATACAAGATGGCGGTTCTGTCTCGAACAGGAATTGCTATTATTACTTTAAATTTAAAAAAATTCAAGTCCGAATATGCATGTTATTTTTTTATATACCTTATTTAATTCTCAGTCTGGTAAATGTCTCGATAGCCGAGCGGTTAAAGGCGTATGTTTTCCAACCTAGCGATCAGAGCTTCGCTGGTTCGAATCACAGCGCTTCCAATGTATTTTGCATAAAAAATTAATTTGATATGTCGATAAGGACCATAATAGCTCTGGTAGGTAATGAAACATCGACCTTATGTGATGAGACAGAGTGACGCTGGCGCTATCTAGGAACAAACAGCAGAAACAAAGACGACGGTAATCAAGATGGCGGCCTCCAGTGGAACAGAAAAAATCAATATGATGACAGAGACGAAAATTTCATCATAATGAGTGGGGCGCTCGATTTAAAGATGGCGGATTTTTAATTGGCGACCGTGATCTACTTGTCCCATTACGTTGTGTCCCGTTACGCAGTGTCCCGTTACGCTTATTGTACATGGCGGATCCAAAATGGCGGATCCAAAATGGCCGTCGGGGTCAAGGTCAAGGTCAAAGGTCAAGGTCACGACCATCCAAGATGGCCGCCGTGACGTCACATTCCAAGATGGCGGACACCGACACCACCACCACCGCCTGGCGCCTGTTTCCGGAGCCCCCAAACTATACTACTTCAGTGGGTTTTATCCGAGTCTCAGGTTCCGAGTCCACATATTGTTCAGGCATGTCCGCGCACTTCGTTAAAACTACAATAACCCTAATGAGAGCGTTTCGAAACGCCAGCTAGGAGTAGGCCGGACTACTGGTTTGCGACCCCCCGCCGCGCGCTGGTGTTGTGCGGGTAGCCGCACTTGCTGGCGCGTTTACTTCTCAGAATACATGAGCCCTCGTCTGAAGCAGAGTGTTCCTGTTGAAAAAATGAACATTTTATATTTCCAAAACATTGCTACACTTTACTCCATTCTTATGACAACATTTAATGCAAATTCTCGGATCTATTTTCTCAACAAACAAATATATAAAATAACAAATCGCCAATGGTACCAAAAAACAATTTCACCTTTTTGACAGCTGACGACAAACTTAACATCCAATGTGGCTAAACATTTACAGATACTTATCAGGCATCACATCAACGACAATATTGCTCAAATCGGACTATTATAACCCCCGAAAATACAAAATTCCCATGGCCATCTGCCCGTAAATCTCTCCCTCGACATGGCACAGAACACAGCCAATTTTGGGGAATCTCACTCATGATCGATGGTACATTGTGCCTGTTCACCTTGCCATTCGTGTGGAATGTGGTCTCGTCACTGAAAATTAACCTCATTGGTAGATTGTTGTCTTTGACAATCCTCGTTAGCGTCTCGGAGCAGAATGTATAACGTGCACAGTAATCATTTTGTTTTAGTGCCTGGACCAACTGGGAGTCTGTACGGTTTCATGCACAGACGTTTGCGCAAGATTTTCGATGCCGTTGTTTGGAGCATCTGCAGTTCACGACTCGCTCGGCTAGTTCATTCCCGTGGGCTTCGCAAAAATGATGCTGATCTTCCTCGGACACAGCAGAGGAACAATCACAAGTCTTGCCTTTGGGAATGCACCCTTTCTCGTCAAACCTCTTGTATCAGGCATAAATGTATATGACTGGCTTGGTGGTTTTGTGTTAAAGTGTACGCGAAATTCACGCTGCACAACAGTTTTTTACTCTCTATTTGCTAACCGCAGCATGCACCAACTCTTCTGCTGTGCGGTAGGCGCCATTACAACACTAGCTGATTATAGCGGAGGCAACCTGTAACAAAAAATTCCAAAACATGTACAAAAAATATTTTAGATATTCTATATTGTCAGAAAGAAGTTTCAAGTAAATAGGCCACACTGTTTACATTTACATTTACATTTACATTTAGTTTCATTCCATTAGTTTGACACCATTCAGTTACATTATTTATATATTTTTTGCATCAGTATTCTATCACTTGGTGTTCTAATGGAAGTATAAATATTTTTAGATCATCAGCGAAGAGCAGAGCTCTGGTACGCTGAACTACATTAACTATGTAATTTATAAACATTACAAACAAAAAATCTGATAGAGGTAAACCCAGAGGTACTCCTGTGGTGCATTGAAAGAAGAAGATAAAATGTTCGTAATTCTGGCAGCGAAGGATTTTTCACTAACGTGTAATAAAATATAAAGAATTTGCCTTTTTATAATATAACGGGAATTTAAGCAGCCTTAGATAATTTAATCTACGTTTAAAAATTAGTCAATAAATTTTAAATGTAATAAATGTTTTCCAAAAGAAAGTAGAAGTGACATTAATTCCGTAAAGAAAAGTATTTACTTTTACAAATACAAGATCATAAGGTAAATCAGTTGGTAAATTCTTATTCATAGTTGAAAGTAGTTAATGTTATATCAGATATGCTTTAAACGGTGATTTTATAAAATTCTAAATTTAAATGTCTCATGGCTCCTTTTAAGAAAAAGGTAACAACCATGTTTTCGTATTATTTTGTCACAATTATTCATCCACCGGGCGTAGTTGTCGTTTTGAAGCAACCTGTATATGTTTGGAATCGTTGGTGTTCGTCGCGGGTCGATTCGAGTAGCAAAATGTGCGCTATGATGGCAAACACAAGACGGGAATTAAGTGCGGTGGAACTTGTAAAAGGTAACGTAGACATTTGTAAACGTTAATTCTCAATAACACGAAATTATGCCTTTATTTCTGAGCTATCCCTACATTTTTTGAGATAATATATTACACGCCATCTTAATTTAGGGGGATAGAAAGTTAAGAATGTTAAAAAAAATCAACTACAGGCCTAAAGTTTTTTTAATTGTCTCAAAGTAATTAACTTCCTTTTAAAATCCTACAAGCGGATTTTCAAATCGCATCAATGTCACATTACTTAGATACTAAGTCAGAGTATGACACTATGCAATGCATATTTTTTAATGAAGAGAATATGGTGCTACAGGAAATAAGTTAGCATTGAAACTGCAATAAAAGTGATAGAAGATACAGAAGATGATCAGCACAGCGCGTGTGTACAGAGCTTGCTTAGAGGCTGTAACCTTGAACGTCCTCTTTTCGGCCCCAAGGGTTCGGTCCGTAATCATTGTTATGTAGAGAGAGTCGAACACAATGGGCAGTTAGTCTTCGAGATAGTGCCATGCGCCTGCCTCATTCAGTAGTCCGCAAAGTGCGACGTTGACCCTGTCACTGGTGTCGCCGTGACCTTGAGACGTCTGCGGAAAGCCGAGCTTTGCAACCTCTACATGTGGGAGGTTAGACACTGCCACAACCACAGGTGGTAGCCTAGACATTGCCACCACCACACGTGGCAGGCAGGACACAGTCATGTGGGCGGCAGCTGTGACAATGCAACTACTCAGTTGGAAGGCTGAACAATGCATCTTCTTAGCTGAGAAGATTGACTCTGTCTCCTCGACAGGTGGAGGACTGGATACTGCACCTCATTTTAGGGGATGCTGGAAACTGTACCACCTCAGGTGATAGAATGGACTAGGCCACCTCTTCCAGGTGAAGCCTAAACACTGACATCTCCTCAGCTAAAGGTTAGATAGATCACCCCCGAAGGTGGAAGGTTTGACACAATCGACTACTTTGGTGGGAGGATGGACACTGACACCTCCTTAGGCTGGAGTATATAGACTGTGTTTTCCACATGCTGGAAGCTCAACATGGCCACAACAATATGGACAGGATTATCACACATTCGGAAATTCTAAACTATGAAACTTTTTGCAGTCCGAAAATGAGAATTTTTTTTTTTTTTTTTTTTTTTTTTTTTTTGTGATTCATTGATTTTGAAATTTTGTGGTCATCTGGTCCATGCATAGGTTCACGCTATATATTTTTACCAATCCATTTTCTTACCATACACTTCTAAGGGGAGGCTTTTAAATATATTAATGTACTATTATATTTTGAAAAGTCACATGTATCTGTCCTTTCCGAGATTTAAAAACTGACTATAATTAAATTGGTTTAACTCAGGGTGCGAGTAGCACTCACTCGCTTCCTTACACTCGCCCAGCCACTGTCTTAGGTGAGTGGGACTTCGTCACAGCAGCTGTGACTCTAACTCGTTTGTCCATCGTGTTGTTACTAGGGAAACGAGTAGCACTCGCTCGCTTACTCACACTCGCCCGGCGAGTGTATTCGGTGAATGGGTCTGCGTCGCGTCTCGCTTGAGATGCATCTCCGACTCATTGGTTCTTGCGGTAGAACTCTGGGAAGCGAGTAGCACTCACTCACTGGCCAACTCGCCTTGAGAGTAGCTGATTCAGCCGGAGTACATAATCGGCACGAACAGCAAGGCAAGTTAACAATATCTGACCTTCCTCCCCAGGGCCCAATCGGACAGTATGGCTTTCATAGCCGGGAATAGAACCAGTGACCCCGTGGGATGGCACTGCGGCCTGCAACCATGACAACTGACAGGCCGAGTGACAAGCATGATGGCCTCTTCGGCTTGATGACTTTAACCTGCGGCAACGGCCTATTATAATGACATGGCTTTGACCACTAATGGCGATTCCTTCCCAATTGACAATCTGAATCCGCATCTAGATAGAATGAACTCTGCCGCGAGCCTCCTCCTTATACACCCGCGAGGTGAGCTACCATATCGTCCTGGAACAATCTCCCCTCACTGGGAGGCCTTACCTGGCCAGTCTTGGACAATCGCCGCGTCTATTCATAGACCCCTGGTACACTACTCGCCCTGCGAGTCCGCGCGAGTTCGGCGGTTAAATTCACACCCGTAACAGACCACGTGAACAGCCAAGTTACTTCTATCAAAGCAGTTGGCCAATGTCTGGCTGAACTTACTATTATATTGTATAGACTTTTTCCTTTAGGGAAATTAACCTGCTGTCATTTTTCTTTTATTCAACCCAGAACTCCAATTTATATATCAGTAAATAGGAGCAACCAACCAGACTTCTTGTCTTGTTATTTTATTGTAACGTGGAACATACCCGGCCAACTGCACCAAATGTAGCAGGTGGTCATTCCCGGCAAACTCCATCAAATTGTAACAAGGTCATACTCGGAGCCTAAACCAAATAATACGAGGGGGGGGGGAAATCCGTAACTCTTAAAATCTACACTCGCTTGGCAATAAAAAAAAAGGTACGTAGTAATCAAGACTATTCACAACCCGGGATCTTAAAATAATAGGTTCCGCCCCCTGTACAGGAGGTCTGGAGAGAGAAGTAATTACTTTAAATGAGTTAAAACTTTATTCTAAAGAAAGTATGTTTATTACACGAGATCTTAAACTCATACAATTAAACTAAATAAATAAAATCAAGGGCATTCTGACAATCAGTCTTATTAGTTACTTTACATTTAAGTAGGTTAACTTGAATTAACTAAAAGGGGAACTTTATTTACAAATGCTTTGATCAACAAGCAGGTAGAGGGTATCAAAATCTTCTACGATGTTAAAACTCATTCTAAGTCCTTAAAGTTAACTTAAACATTATTCTAAATGCTCTAAGGTCAAAAGTAAAACTTTACATCTAGCATAAGGTTAACAACATCTGCTCAGGTCCGGCCTCTTCAAAAACAACTCAAACATTACTTCTGCGACCCCAACCATCTTTACATAAACGTAGTGCTGTTCCGGGGCATAGCCTCCCGCTGAGTGAGCCTAACATCCCTAACCGACTCGTTACCACAGGAGAGAAGCATAGCTTCCCCCTGAGTGAGCCCCGAGCAACCTCCAGCGGCCGCTTATAAACCCTCTCGGCCCCGCCGACCCTTCCAGAGAACCTCGGCTCGCCGACGTTTCCAGAGAGTCCCGGCCCGCCGACTTTTCCAGAGAACCTCGGCCGCCGCCCCCAAATTTTGCAATCAGGGCCCGAGCCCGCTGAACGAGCACCGCGCTGCGACCTAGTTACGCCAGCAGACCACCGCTTCGCGAGGGCCGATGACCCACGCGACTCATGAGGAATGTGCAGCGAGGGCAAACGACACGCCGCCGGCCGGTCGCTGACGAAACGAGGCCGCTTCTCGCACGGGCGCAGCGACCCGCCCACAGCTCGCGTCATGAAAGACAGAAATCTGAACCCGGCCACACCGAGAAATTTCTGGAACGTGACATTATTTTAGACTTCCTGCTGTCATCACTATGTCAGCACCCGATCCACAAAAATGCAAGATACGCAAAGGATGTCAGCATACTTTCTTTAAATATAATGTGGCATGCTGTTTTCTTTCTAATCCACGACTTCCATTTTCTCTGTTCATTTGAATACTGAACAATTTTTTTTTGTAAATAACCTCGAGGGAGGCAGTAGTACAGCAGGAGAGGGAGACCACCGTGACTATAATTTTGATTGCTTTGGATATTTAGTGGCCATTTTTAAGATAAAATTTTTTCGTCAGATTTAACTGTATGGCACTTCAAATAGGAGTAATAAGCTACGTGAAAGATGCCAATGCACATAGACAAATAACACTGTCCTGAACTGCGATCTGGAAAGAAAGAACTAGGATTTGTTAGGTGTTAGCAGCTTGCAGAATAAATACATTAAGCTGTTGATAAGTTCTTGTATTTTCACCAAACTTTATAATATAATTATGTATCTAATACTTGTATGGTAAATGATGGCTTCAACATTGATAAGCACCCCCAGAAATGTTCCAGCTGTATTCAAGGTCAAATTAAAGGATGATTACTATAGTTGTAGAGTATTTTATTTTAATTAATGTACTATTTTTGTTTCCTCTCAGGTGGGCTTAGGTAAGATATGGAATTATGTTTGCCATGGTGAAGTGGGTGATATGAGTTAAACATGTACACTATCTAATGTATGGTTCTGGCTTATTTATCCAAGCGGCATTTAAACTGATTTTGGAAAAAATAAACCTAAATATCTCTAAAGTTAATAATTTTTTTTATAACTCAATTGCTAATATTTTTATCCTTTGTTTTTTTATTACATAACCTACTCGAGAACTTCGACTGCAAATGTTAGGAAGGTATTTGGTAAGTTGTGTAAGTTTAACAACTTATTATTTCCTTTGCAATTTGACGCCGTCCCCGCTACCTCTGATTATTTAGACGTGATTTTTGTTAGGTTCGTGTTCTCAGGGAAGGTTTGGCCTTGTGGCTAGAGGTAGGGGTCAACGCAGTAGGGCCCCCCGAGCTGTTGAGGCCACTCGGGACGCCTGAATAATAACACAAAACTTCTTCAGATAGTTGGTGAATTTAATACAGCACAGCCCAATACATGGTGCTGCCCATTCTGGCCGTAACGGTTTGCCCTACGCGACTAGTCACACGCGCAGCTCACTTCCTCAGTGGCGGCTCACGATTCTTATGCGCGTGAGGGGCAGACTCGTATACGTGATGCGAAAGTTACAAAAGACACTCTGACATGGCACACGATATTTTGAAGCGCAATACACTACACTAATACCTAGCTCTGGATAAACTGGGCTAGCAACACGTAGGCCCGTGTCTCCGGCAACTCTACGTGGTGTCTAGGTGTGTCCCAGGGACTGAATCGTTATTAAGTTTGGTGGCGCACTGCCGTACGACGGTGATACATAAGCCCTGACATGACGAATTACACTTATGCGAACAACTATTCCACTAATACATTACACTTGATAAACTGGGCTAGCAGCACGTAGGCCCGTGTCTCCGGCGACTCTACGTGGTGTCTAGGTGTGTCCCAGGGACTGATCGTTATTAAGTTTGATGGCACGTGTCGCCTGCTGGCTGCCCCGTGCGGGCCAAAACTAAGTAGCCTGTAGGCTAGGTTGGGTGTGAAGCGCCGACGTAAAACCACATAATCTCCCCACAGTACTTACGTATGACGTAGAACACTCATCTCGGAGCACTGATTGAATTAAGTTAAGTACCTCATGGTAAATTTAGGCCGACCGCGGAACTGTACAAAAGGTTGAAAAGAAATTACACTATTGAAAACTACATGTCGGTGAATGCAAAGGTTGAATGTTCCGCGTTGCGCGCAGGCTGCCGGCCTGGGTGAGCTCTCGAAGGACACTGCCTGTGTCGCCGCGCGCGACCCCCCTCCCCCGCCAGCCCTCCTGCGGAAACGTGTGAATTTCGCGGGAAACTGAACCGGCCAGGTTCGGGACGAATCGCACAGTAAAACATGGTTTTGCAAAGACTGAATTATTAATTAATAAAAAATAATGTTTAATAAAATCCTGTGGAAAAACATAATTATAACAATTTGTTGTAGTGCGGCGGAAGGATATGCCACACCCGGCCGGATCCTTGCGCCGGTGTAGCACTCGTTGTATGGCGTTCGCCTCGTCGCACGAACTGCACTTTGCTGCGCGCACGGGCGCGTTCGGTGCACACGCTTTTGCGAGACGTTGATGAGGCATAGCGGTCTATGCGACAGAGGAGCATTGGCGGTCGGCGTCAACTTAATACTTAATACCTGGTCTATCGTCAAATATATTTGAGACAAATATTTGTTGGAAACTAGTCATCCAACTCTTCAAACATGGCTGCGCTAGTGTTGTATTTTTTAGTGGTGTCATATTCGGGAAGCCTACAACTCACGTAGTTTCGGTTCCCTACCACGTTCTTGCAACTTCGGATTTCTCTCAAAAATTGAAATTTAAAAAAATCGAAGAGTTAGGTTAGGTTAGGTCAGTCACAACATGCTTGTTTTCATTGCAAACTTCTGATTTAGCGGCTGAAGTGGCGTTAATACCAAAACGCAAAACTTCGGAAATCTTCGGAAATTCTTGCAGGGAACCGAAACTACATGAGTTGTAGGCTTCCCGCCATATTCCTCCAATTTGACAAAACATATTGTGAAGTGTTGAAAGCGAAAGTTTGGCTACAAAATAAACAATTGTTTATTCTGTGGTTAGGCAGTGTACCTGGGTGTAATAGGGTGTGACAGGGTTTTAAACAATTACATAATATACGTAGTTGGAGACAAAAATTTGGTTGTGTGACAGGGTCCTTAGTAAAATAGGAATAAGTCGTAGTATTTTATGCTATATTTATAGTTTTTTTTGTAAATAAGTTTCAAATTCTATCAAAATGATATAATACGATAAATAAAAAAGAAATATTGTTTTCATAATTTTCAGATTCTAGATCCATAATTAATATTAAATAAAAATTTGAATTACGCATTTGGAAGAAGTAAAGATCTCGATAAAGATATTTTAGTTTTCATGGATTGTGAACATGAATATATTAACCAAAACAAAAACAAGATTAACCAAAAACAAAAACAAGGAAGAAACGAAACGATAATTTTGAATGCGAGTTCTGATAATTATTGGCGCTCGAGGCTCGATTGTTACGTGTAAAAACTATATATTTACTTTATTAAAGAAGTGATAGTGTTTGTTATCCTTGTAACGAGCATGTAAGTATTACATGAATTTGAATATTATAAGTTGGAAGATTTCAATGTAATGAAATAACAAGAGGCGTTGAGGTAATTGTTTATTTAAGGTGATTTTTTGGGGAAAAATTCCGTAATTAAAGTTGTTTTTAAGAACTTTCAATGTTGCTTGATAATACAGTAAAGAGCAATGTGTGATAATTATCAAAGGGAGAGACTCATCCGGAAAATAGCAAATAATAATTTGAAAATGCATTTGTTAAATTCCTGAAATTTTTTCTTATTCTGTAAATGGGCTTTAATATGTGTGAAATACTTTTCTTCTAGTTCACCTAGTAAACGGTTGGTTGGATTAGGTATATAAAAATTAT